>NC_057882.1:14397500-14706900 GCF_019740435.1 Gambusia affinis
TTATAAAATGACCTGCACATTAGACTCTTTTTTTTTTTTTGGTTTGAAAATCTCTTTTTAAAATGTACTCAAATTGAATTTGTTTAGTTTTGTTTTAGGATGTTTTATCTCTTCTTATTGCATGGAGGGAATGTGGCTAGGGGGTGGAGAACTCATTTCGTAATCTAAATCTTGAGGGTTTGCATCTAGCTTCCTCTTGCCACATGTTGATGTGCCCCAGGCCAAAGCACTTAACCCCTGGCAGTTTACCAGTCTTCATATTTGTGTATAATTGTGTGCTTGTTTGTGAGTGCTATTAGGTGAATGTGGCTCTAGTGTAAAGCATGCTGAGTGGATGACTAGAAAATCACTATGGAAACTCTGTGTGTTTAGGTCCCATCCACACTAATACGGTTATTCAGTAACATTTAGATTTTCTGCTGCATCGGCAAATCTAGTTGTAGAGGAGATTTTTTACTAACTGTGTTTGTGGTCTGACTTGCTCGACTGGATATCTGGAAAATGTTAAAAATAACAATATTTAGGCCCATTTTGTGCTTGCTTATCATTGCTTTCTTATATGCAACTGCTGAACTGTTGTCATGTTTTTCCCCACATAGTTATGCTGAGTAAGACTGTTTATGACTAAACAGAAATGGTAAAAAAATAAAATAAAAATCAAAGAAAAAAAATCTGTTGCAAATGTTTTATAACAGCTGGAAAAAATCTTTTGAATCTTTGGCTTTGCAGTGCTTCTGCTAGGCTAAGAACTTGTTTTTGAAATATGATGTTTACTGTCAGCCAGTCGCCTCCTGTTGGCACTGGCTGACAGTAATGACAGAAAACTATATTTTAGAAAAAAATGTAGAGTAGCCAGGTCCCTAGATTCTTGATATGTGACACTAATTGATGGTTTCAATTCACTTATCACCATTCTCAATTTCTACTAAACCCCTTTGTTTATTCAGTCCACTGTCAGAACCAGCAAACCTTTTTAGCCTTGAGTATATTTTCTGTTTCCATCTTTTGCTGCCTCATAAGTTGTTTTCCAAGCACTTTCTGCCCGTGCGTCTCCATTTTGGTCTGTCATTATTCACATTTTGTAGTTGTTGTTAGCTGCTGATAGTAAAAAAAAACAACAACAAAAAACCAAACATTTATTTGCTACTTTGCCACACTATATTTGGAAAGTTTATTACTGCTTAGTCAGCAATGTATTTTGCCTCAATCGCAAACCTGATCTTTTTTTATTTTCAGCACAATGGAGAAACTACATAACTTCATGATTGAATCTGTATAGGAAGTTACTGTGGCTTTGCTGCCAAGAAGGACCCAGCAGGTGAAGTACCTACAATGTGAGAAACTCTGTTCATGTTCATTAATGGCAGGAGAAGTGAAACTCTTGTGTTATTAATCAGATCCTTTGTTTTCGACCAGGTTTTAAATGTGCGTTACGAAGGATGTTTGTGGTAGATTTGTTTGAAAAAAAAGATATAAAACTTCAGATAGCTCAGCAGTGAGATATTATCATACATGACAAAACCTTACAAAAATCTTACATTGCAACAGAAGGACATTCAGTATTCAGTTATGGCACATGAACTGACCAGCACATTACTGCAAGAGAACACAAAACTTATTGCAAGAGAATGCAAAAATATTGCATGTGACCAGAATGCAAAAGTATTGCATACTTATTACGGGGGAATGCAAAAGAAAAATATATCCCCCTTGTCCCCTAGGGCATTTCTTATCCTGGAATGTCTGATGATTGAAAAAAAAAAAAAAAGAAAAGAAAACCAACTAGTGCATTATTGCTATCAACAGGTATAATGTGAAACAAATTATCACATCAATGAGGGTTTCCCACCTACGTATACGCTCCAAATACCTCGCCTACTAATGATTCTGGGAACCTTCTGCAAGGAAGGTTTTTTACAAAGCACTGGCCAGGCTAACGTTCCTAATTCCTGTAAACCAAAATACCCCGCATGTCGTTTTGCGAGATAGATGGTCATATTTGATAATCTAAATTTTTGTAATGAAGTTTTATGATCGTGTACTATGGGCTTTTAGTCCCTTACGTTTAGTGACAAGGCTATGCACAGACAAATTACATCTAGATGCCGTCTTTTAATTTTAATGAGGCAAGCCACATGGTCTAATTTAAATGTCATATTCCTGCATGCTAAATTTACACCTTCTTTTCATATTTAGTTTGGGTTGTGCAGAAAGGCCTTTCAATCATAAAAGCCACCTTCCACTAGACTTGGCGCTTTAATTATGAATATGCTTTCAGGGCAAGGCCATCCAGATGTCTTTCGGCAAGTGGAAAGCCTTCTTCTCTCTCGTCTGGTGTTTGAATTCAGGATGTGAGATTCCTAAATGAAGCTCGGGGGGCTTTTTCCTCAATCCAATTACCATGTTAAGCAATTAGAGAGGCCCATGGTAATTTTTAGTTGAGGATATTTGAACTTAGATTTTGAAGCATATTACACAGCAGAATACTTGCAACAAGAGCTTTGCCAAACATAAAGGAATCAAATTTTTACTGGGCAGCAAAAGCAATAAAGGAGACAATATTTATGCAAACATGTGCTGCGCCATGGGTGTCCACTTGCAAGACGAGGAGAGGAGATATTGAAGACGGTAAAACAAGGTCTTATCAAAACCCTATACCGTCTCGCTATTCATCACCCCCATTTTCTATGTTCACTGTGCATAAGCTGATTAGTTTTATTCTATAACATAATGCTGTGAGCACAAAGTGGCTATTCCACCTGCACAATGCAAATATGATACCGTCCAATTGCATATGCTATCTGTAATATCATGCAGCGGGTGTTAAAAAGAGCGGAAAACTAATCAACTTTTGCACAATATACGGTAAGGCTCAAAGATTAGATGAGCCTTGTATACACTTACAATAAGAAAGAGTAGTATTGGGAATCCAGAGGAATAAAAACATAAGTTCTACCGCAGTTCATCTAATGGTTATTTGTAATATTCCTTTTCTCTCTACTGGCAGGTGGTTTTCCTTTTCTCTATTCAATAAACAGAACCTGATTTCATGAAAACACAGATGGTCACATGTGAATGTGGGCTCTTTAGTTCAACGATGCAGATAACACCTAATAAATGACCCAGCTGTTCCTACATCCTTAACCAGCCCAAGAAACCTTGTTGAAATGCTAGTACAACATTTTTGGTGGGTGGTGATCCAAGAGTCTTTCACCACCAAAGAAATCTAAAAAACATTGTAAAAAAATTTTTTAAATTACATAATTTGTTTTTGTGTATTCATGTATGGATAAATAGGCCAGAACCTAGACATATGGTGGTGTGAAATTCTTATGAAATAGATACAGGATGAAATATTCTGCTTTTATATTGCTACTGTAGTTGCACCAAATTAGCAAAAATGTCCAACAAGGTATAACTGCTTACTTCTGGTGCAAAATGGGAACAATTATTCCTGCTGTTGCTGCAATTTTGTTGCATATTTTTTATTATATTTATTTAAAAATTGTAAAAAATTTTCCAATTTCTTTGATACAAAGATAAAAGTAAATTATATAGCAAAAAGTCATACCATTCATTACATGGAACATTATGCTTTCTATCTGTTTCATATCTTTATATAGTAAAACACTGATAGGATTCTAAATTAGCTGGTTTAGCAAAAAGCGCAACTTAAATCCTCCGCACATGAAGACGAGCGTGGTATATTTTGTAAAGGATTAAGAAATAACGTGCGTCATGCAGTAGGTATGCCGGGCCAATATGGGGCGCTGTGACACTGGTAGAGAAAAACACAAGAAACAAAGAAAGATGCCATGTTTGTTAATTGTTAGTGAGGAGCACGCAGAACAGAGATAGAGATGGCACTAAGAAGTAATAATAATAAAAAAAGACAGAGCTCAAGTAGGCATAGGGAAACATAAAAACAACGTTTTTGAAAAATATTGTTTTTTCAAAATGTTGAAAACACTTTTTAACCCTGATTCAAAAATGATGCTGAATGATCCCAGGATGTCAAATCCGTGTGGGTACACCTGAAATGTCTCAGTATGTTCGGGGCTTCATAGTCAGGCAATCTGCTTTGAAAGTCTTGCAGTCACCTGCGTTACAGATGCATCTGTTAGCTTACAAGCTGTTGTTGGAAACTTAAAAAGAATGATGGTTGCTGCTTGTCTAGTTTTACAATTACTGCACTGTTTTTTTGTTTTTTGTTTTTGTTTTGTTTTTTATGACAAATACTTCTCGGGAGCCAGATTTTTATTTCTTGTATACATGGGAAAAGTAATCAGCCTTCTGCAAACAAGCTGACCAACAGCAACAGTTGGGGTTAAAAGAATTGAATCTACGCCCCACACAGCTGCAGAAATCTTGAGTCAGGATAAATAATAGAAATTACAAAAGAATACATGAATGACTTATTCTAAATTGATTGGAGATTCTTATAAAAATAAAAAGAAAACAACAAAGATTTGGTTTCCCAAAATTTTCGAAAACTACAAAAAAAAAAAAAAAAAATCACAGGAAGACTAATTAGCAATTCTTTATGAAAATCTCCTCTCATCTCTTTCTTTACCAACACATCATCTGCTGTATTTTGTCAGAGATTAAAAGCCCTCTGCATTCTTTTCAAATGCAACAAAGAGCACCTGAGCCCTGCTGGCTATAAATCCCAACACATGAGCTAACTCTTGTGCTCTTTTATTGCCTCCTGCCACTGTTTGATGTTGCTGATTAGCGCATCCCATTCCTAAATTATGTTTGCTTTAGTATTTATGTAACCTTTGCCTGAGCTTCCTCCTATGCTACATACCCTACGCCGCTGGTCTGTGACAAATCTGGGGATTTTAATACAACACAGCCGTAAAATGAAAGAAAACAACACATTAGCTTTACTTACAACATTTACAGAACAATAATTGGGAGGTAATTTGATTGCTTGGGTCCTTAAAAATAAAGATTAATTTACTGTATGTGTGCTGTCAGTGCCTGCTTTATTATAGTCACGCTCTCCGGGAGAAGATTAGATACTTAATATCTAGAGCTCAGGCTGCTCTGCACATGGATGAAATGTCCTTCTAAGAGTTCTTTACAGACTAATCCTTAACAGAAATATTATAATTAAATATTTGGCTCACATAGCCTGCTTTCCCTAGGCAATTTTCACTTTCTGCAGGTAGAATCTGCTCATTAAAGTAAATAAAAACAAATGTAAGCTTTAAGTAGCGATATATTAAAATATAAAACAGAGACTGAACACTATTCGTATAAAATCAATAGCCGTTTTTTAAATGATTCTAACGAAAAAAGTCCCCTTATGTCGGATCAGAGAATCTGCCGGCATATTGCCTCGCCCTAAAAAGAGAAGGCGTATGTCCACGTGAACAAATTTCATGAGACAAAAATATTTAAATTAGGCCTGAGTGCTGAAACGACGGATGAAAGTTGAGTACTTTGGATGGAAAATGCAGATGGCCCACGTCTCCTCCACCGTAGACCCTCTTTTCTCCGTCCACCCCCGGACCATGTTGCCTTCACACTACATTTCCTGCCACTGTCCCTTAAAACAGGCTGTACTGCTCAGAGAAAGAAGCTTTTAATTGCATTTTCATGTAGGTGTTTTCTGAGGGTGTCGTTCCCCAGGCAGAGGGAAGAGTGCTCTGAGACGAGCTTTACATGCTCAGCGGTGCAGTCAAGCCCCACAAGGGGAAGTGCGTCAGAGTCGAGAGGTGCTGGAAGTGCAGACAACCCTGTAGGGACACTTGAAAAAGCCATAACAGCCAGAGTATAAATAAATGCATGGGGAGAACATTTTTACTCATGGATGAAAAGCCTTTAACCTTTTGGTTTAGATGAGGGGAGGAATCATTCTTCGACATTTAACTTGAATATTTCTCCTTTCTTTTTACTGAATATTTTGTTTTAGCCTTTGCAGAAACAAAAGCTTCCAACACAGGCAGCCAGCTTTCTGCTGCCTGTGTTAGCTATCCTCAATCTAACAGCACATCAGTAATTTGAATTTGGATTATCCACAGGCAGACACGAACTCCAAGCAGCAGATCCTTTTGTTCCCGACTGTTTTTTTTTTTCCCCCTTTTCTTTGGTATTAGCGATTGCTCTTCGCTGTCCCTTCTTGTGAAGCCAAAAATGATTGTTTTAGATGCAATCTGTGATGCCACACTGATGTATAATTCATTGGGAAAAGGACAAAAAAGGAAACAGTGACATAACCAGAACAGTTGTTTAAGGGTAGGCTCAATCATTTGTTCAAAAGGAAAGTACTGAACAGAAGTTATCGGCTGGACATTGGTAGCACAACAAGATCTTGGGACATGAGACGTGGCAATTTTAGAACACCGCAATATTTCCTGTGAAGATGTCGGCATGTTATTTTATCTGCTAAAGTTAAGTCTGAGCTGTAACTGTAAGTCCCAAATCTTATTGTCAGTGCTTTTGAATTTTACACCCCGGTGTGTTTTTGTTTCAGACTTTCATTTTTAAGTAAGTAAGGCAATAGAAATAATGTTATCTGTGGAATAATTCTTTCTCTAACAAAATGAGCATTGGGAACTGCTACGAAGCCCTACAGACTCAGGGTAGTCAGGACAGGAGCTGTCTGTCCAGACTGGTTAGAAAAGGCTCAGATGTGGATCATTAGGTTAAAACCTAAAACAAAACTGGCTGCTCAAACTGCCTCTGGTCCTAATGCAGCCATGGTGGTCTGTTTTCCACCAGTTCTGAGAGATGCACATTTTACAACAGCAATAGATACATTTAGATACATGCTTATCTTGAAACTCATTTCAACACTAAATACCCAGATGTATATATAATGGTCTTGTAATTTACAACTGTTCAATCCCCAATTAAGTTATCATTTGTTTGTAGATAAAACTTAAAATATGTTTATATTTATAATAATAATTGTCAGTAGGGGATTATGAAACCTAAAAAAAAAAAAAAGAAAACAGTATGAAAAGCTAATCTACTGCCAGATCTACCAGATAGAGTATTACTACTGCTATTACAAAATTCATGCTCAGTATTGACAATAATAGTAATATTCGTAAAACCAGAGAAGGTACAGCAGGTCACCACAGTTCTAAAGTCATTACACTGACTCTCTGTATCTAGGAAGAAATATTTTAAAAGTATTTAATTTTTTAAAATATATTTTAAAATATTTGTGATTTTTTTATTTTTATAAATCACCAAATGGCTTAGAACCACAACACATTAAAGATCTGCTGTTGTATCAGCCTTCCAGAACACTTAGGTCTTCTGGTTCTCGCCTGCTCTGCATCCCCAGAACCAAAGAAGGAAATGCAGCATTCAGCTTCTATGCGGCACAAATCTGTGATGCATGAAATGTGGTACACAAATAAATATGATTGATTGTTTAATATGCATGCAGCAGGGAGTGTGGAAAGGGACAAAAAGCAAGTAAGAGACCCCTAAATACGTTTTGAGCAACAAATAAACTTGCCTCTGTAACTTCTGGTTTTCTAAGTCGCATTTCCAAACCCCATTCCTTCATTGGGTTTGTAAACATCAAAAGTAACCCAAATGAGACTGGTAAACATATTCCATATTAGCTTCTTTTTTTTAATAACAGTCATACTAATGCTAACCAAATTAACATTCAGAAATACAAGGGAGATTTTTTTGAAAAGCAGTTGAAATATATGCTGCTAGCAATTTTTCTTTATTTTCCCACAAAATTTTACATGGTGTACTTAGTTTATGAAAACATAGCCAATGCTCTCAGGATGAATCTAAATGAGACTAAACATACAGTGATTTATGAGACCTTGGGAATTGCTTTTGCAAAATATACATGTCCCTGACCATTTTGTGGGTTTTTACAATTTTATTTTCGCATAACCTTGGCAGTGTTTATTCAAATGGAATAACATTAGCTGAAGTTTTGTATTTTGGGGTGACTTCATTTTCAGTGATGTTTTTGTTGACTCTTTTACAGTATATGCCTTTTGAACTCAGTAAAGGACTCTTTGTCCCCTCTGGATTTTTTGAGGTCAACGACTCCTATTTAAAATGCACTTTTTGGGAACACCGCCTTTCTAATTTGATTTGTGCTGCTGTTTTTTTTTTTTTTTGTGTGTGTGTTTCCAGTAGTTGAAGTTATTTTCTCCGTTTTTTAGTTTCAGATGGAGGACAGGAAAAATAGGTTTGTCTGCCACTTTTAAAAAGCATTGAATTCATCCATATTTGCTACATGTAATAAAATAAAAATTATTATGCCAATCCTTGACAGAGTATTTTGTTTGTTTTAGGAACCCAGGTGGCGAACATAGCGAATAGTTAAAATTGGCTATGTTTAGAATCTGAAATTTCATTTATCCATGTGGTGAGTTAGATTTTATTGCTTAGTTGCAGTTTGTACTGTTGCCAAAAGATGATACATTACTTACTTATGGTTTAATTTCATGTATGTTCTCGGAAAGCATATGATCTGACAAAAGCCAACCCCAGAGGTGCTCATGTGACCTTTTCGGAAAAATAACTGCCCAGACTTGATGTAAGGATTTAATAGGGATTTAACAGCTACAGTAAACACCGGGCAGTTTAAAAGGTAATCAAGTCATTCCTATTTTTTTTTTTCCTATTTTTTCAATATTAGCGATGATAATTTAGCTACTCGAGCCCAGCATTGAGAGCTTTTAATCGATATGACAGAGATATTCAGCTCTGATGTTTTGACAACTGCGTCAGTCATTTTTGTTAGCATTTGAATAGCAAATTTAGCCATCAAAATAAACACCACAGCGACAGGCTGAGGTCGATCGATAGAACCGGGATGCAATAAATGGCTGTGGAATCCATGTACAGCTACTGAATATCAGTAGAGCATGTGAGCTTATCTAAGATTCCCTGGATAAATAAAGGCTAGAACATTGGTTTCACATCCATTGAAACAGAAGAACAGCTTCGGGCTGTACATCAATGTGACATCACAGATCATAGACGTGGATCTCTGCGGGCTCATTTATGAAGCGTGTACGTCTCAAAGATACATCCTAAAAACTGTGCAAAGCAGCTTCCAATCTTAGGCAGAGATTAAGAGTACATGAATGCACCCATACATGTCCTTAGAGAGAAAATGTCTTCAATACAGAAGAAATAAAAAAAATAAATAAAATAAAATAAAAAAAAAGAGGCAAGCATTGCAATATTTGCACAATTTAAACGTGTGCTTGCTGAAGTATATCAGGTCCGTTCTGTGTAACTAGACTGAATAGCATTTAATTGGTGTTCAGTTACTAGGTTTTTAATGAGTCTGATGAGATGGTTCTTTTGAACTGCAGCAGACAATTGGAAACTGAAAACGTGATGCAGTTCTGCGAATCATCAAGCGTATAATGCAGAGTGTAACAAATGTAGGCATTATATGTGCGATATGCCAAGAACTACATAAAAGACTTCTATTATCTGTTTCATTCTGTTCTTGTTTTCTGCTTTTACTTGACGGTTTTGTACCTTTCACAGACAGGGAATGGGAGCGTAATGTCAAAGAGCACGGGAAATTTTAACTAATTCTAAGCCATGTGCGGATACAGTATTAGTATTATGTTATGAACTCCTTCAAACAAATGAACAGAGTTGAAAATGGGATTTTTATGGTTGAGCATTAATAATGTAAATGTACTGCAAAATTAAGCATTATTGAATTTCTTTTTTCTATATGGACAGACACTAACATATTGAAGATCTTAGAAGTGGAAACATTCTGTATGGAAATGATGTTATTCTCTTGATGATTGATGTTATTTTTCTTAATGCTTATAGTTGTTTTTTTTTAAAAACGATATACAATAATGCGCATTAAAAGTCCTTCCATTCTTCCCCTTTGTTTTTTCTGTCTTCCATTAATATCTAATTCACTTCTTTATTTGCTGTGTGTTTGCTTATTTTCATCCTTGTCCTCTTTAGCTGCCTGTCTGCTGGGTTTTTCAATGCTGTGCATAATGATGACAGTAAATGAATGCATTTTAAATTTTAAAATGGGCATAAAGGACTCAGAATATTGGACATTTCAGTCTAGAACAGAATTTTTAATGCAGAAACCCTGTGTGACTGCTTTATGGATATCTAGATAAAAGTGCAGCTAAATGAGTTGTTCATGCGGAAACTGAGATGCCCTTTCAGAAAACCATGGGTTTGCAAATGCTCTACATGCTAAATGTCATTAATATCTGACCACACCCAAGTCTCATGCTGCATGTGACAGGCAGAGGTTTGATCTGGGACGATACAAAGAGATTTGCAGTATTTTTTATTTTTTATTTCCATTGAGGGCACACTGAAATATTTTTACATCAAAGTGAAGTTGTGGCTATGTACAAAAAAAATAAAAATAAAACAACACAGAGGATGAATTATGCTTGTGTGCTTTAGGTATAGAGGATTAAGACATGGGATGGTGTTTTATAAAAAGAGGACTAAATTAGAATAGAAGTAGAGCAGGAGTATGATGAGTAAGATAGAGCATGTAGGAGAGTGTGAAAGTGTTTTGTCACAAAAGCATAAGTATAGGCAGTTACATAGCAGATAGCATTAAGTCTAAATTCTCCCACTTTTGTCCTCTCCATCTGTTTTCTATATCTGCTGCATTCTTTTAGGATATTCACATTTTAGATAAGCTGTTTTTTTTAAACATTTATCTTAGGTTATTAGAATAATTCAATGCACGGTGTGTGTTTGTAATAGCATAACTTAATCTTTTGTCTGTGTTCTACACTATATGCATTTGTTAGAGGAGGATATACAGCGTAAATGTCAGCTGCCATGAATTAATTTCTCATTTTCTTTGATATCATCTTAAGAAAACAAACTGAATATTGAATCTTTTATGGAGTTAGTGTGCTAAAAAGGTTTTACCTGTGCATCTCTGCAGTAGGTTTGGGCATTTATTGAGTTGTTTTGATTTTGATTTATCATCATCATGATAAATTCTAATTGTCGACTGCAAAAAAAAACAAAAAAAAACAAAAAAAAACTGACAGTATGATCAGAAATTTTATTTTGTTTTTTTTCCCCCTGTGATTATTTCTACGAGTGTATCAAAAAATTTGAAATTATGATTAAATGCAGTTACTGTGTGCATTACAGTTATATAACTCACCCCTTTTAAAGTAAGTGGTTTCAAGAATGATATTTGGAGTTATGTCGCTTTATTTCTGTGCCATGCAGTCACAGTTATGCATTTACCTAAAAAAAAAAATAAAAAAAATAAAATAAAATCTGTACATAATTTTTGTTTTATCGTCTTTATCGTTATTACTATCATTACCACAAAAATACAGCACAAATTGACTAAATATGTGAAAAATATTTTTAAAACACTTGTCAGAAAAACAAAAAAAATTATGTAACTAATCATAGCAGCAGCAATGTTTTGGAGTATGTCATAAAGCATAGCGTAATGTCATCTGCTCAGCCAATCACATCACACGCCTTCGTCCCAGCCTACAATCACCCGTCTTTTCCATAGCTCCTCTAATCATCAGGCATCACTCTCTTAATAAAGTCCAGCATCCTCTCTGCACCGGCTCGTCGGCTGAGCTTCAACACACTGTCACCCCCTTCTCCACTTTCAGCTCCCTACTTTTTCAGGTTCCCTTCAGTTCTTCGCCATCCTCTCCACCATCACTGTCTGGGCCTTGGGGGGGAAAAGGTCTCTAATCCTCATCCACAGCGACTCATCCTCTCTGACGCCACATCTTCTGCCAGGGTCAGAGAATATTACAAGTCAAATAAACTTCCCAACAGCTTCTGAGTCTTCCCAGGTTAAATTATGATTTGGGAATGACTTTATTTGTTCACAACTTTTAGTTGGGCATTCCCCAATTCTCAAAATTAAAGGAATGCCTAAACTAAAGACTTCAGTTTGTCATAATCCATATATATTAGATGAAACAAAGATTAAAATTAAAACCAATAAAATAAAATAATAAATTGCAGGAATAATATTTCACAGCATAGATGCAGGAGATTATGGCAAAAAGATTTGGTGAAGTTTTAGTTATATATATTAAAAAAAAAAAAAAAAAAAAAAAAAAAAAAAAAAAAATTAAAGAAGTTCATTGCCATTTTATTTGCTCACAATATTTGTATTACCATTTAATGTCAATAATGATAGAAAAATAAAGTAAAAATTAAAGTGCAACTGTTCCAACTACACCAAAGCCTGAATGTACTTCAGTTTATGGGATAAAAAAGATGGAATGTTTATTCAACTCAAGATATTCTACAAAACATGAGATGAACTAATGGATGAGTATTATTTAAGAAAGAAAATATAGAAATTAGAACTAATAATTAGATAAAAAAATATATTTAAGGAGGGATGAGAATCTTTGTGTTCCCATTTTTGTGTTCATTCATGTTTCAGTTTTGCCTGAATTTGTAACAATAATTATAAAATGTCTATAAAGTATTTAAAATAAATAAACAAAATAGAACTTACTTTTATGATCAGTTACTTGTTTTGTTATCTTTAATATGTTATTGTGTAAATTACAACGTTAATTCTTTTTCAGTTTAATATAAATTTTTTCTTATTAGAGACCAATTTTAAACAGAAATACTCAAAAATGTGTTTATGCGAGACACAGTATTGGCTTCAAAAATTAAACGCATTGAATAAAAATCAAAAACGCATCCACAAAAATTTAGACCACCACTTTTAAAGGCATACTTAAAGCTTTTTACTGGTGCTCACAGTGGATGCACTTGATCATTTTAAAATAAAATGAACAATTATTCTGTTTTTTTTTTCATCATTTAGAAATTTTTCTTTTCCTAACTTACTGTTTTTTTTCCCCATCAGTTCAGAAAATGTTCTGCAGTTTAGAGATGATTTCCTAGGGGATACAGATAAAAACAAAACAAAACAAAAAAAAACTATTCCAACCGTAACATGTTGGTTATCCAGCTTCTCTCTAATGCTGTGCTTCTTTTCTTCAGATACAGATTTGGTTTACCAATGTTATCTGTATTGACAGCCTTAATATTATTCTTGGCCAATTTATTTCATTGTTTTGATCTTGCAGTTGCTGAATTGCCCATGTACGTTTCAGAAAATGTCGAAGTACTGCGGTATAATGAATAACAATGCTGTTCTCAGTGTGCAGTCGGAGCTGTTCGCTGCTCTTGTCGACGAGCTAGCATGCTTTTCAGCCTTTGATGCTTGCATAAGAAAAGAAAATGAAGAAAAAAAACCCCAAAAACATAATTTTGTTCTGTTTGTGTGCCATGAAAGGTATTCCTTCTGTTTTCACAGGATGATCCAGACTCCTCATTTTCTTTCCAGTGTTAGTGAGAACAACTGTGTTGAGCAAAAGGTAATAAGTTTGTGTCTTAATACTGGATATTGTAAACAAGTTGCAGAGCCTGAGTATTAAACACACTCATGCTGTGTTGCCTCAGTCATACCAATTTAATCCAAAGGGATTTTTATATTTGTACAAATAGCAAATGCTGAGGGAGACGGCACAAATAACCTTCGCAAAGCCCTTAGCCAGGGGGCAAATTTTGTGTTAAACAGTTTTAAAACGCTTATGGCACAGTGCATGTGATAATACCTCATATTATATCCCCGATTACCGTTTCTCACCAGATCTTCTTACTTTTTTTTTTTTCCCCTTTTCTGCCTGCCTCGCCTGCGGGCTCTATCATTCCTTCAGATTCTATCTGATCATGCTCTAACAACAGCCAGGAGCAAAAAAGTCAGTTTTTTTGTTTGTTTTTTTGTATGATTTCCTAAATTAAAGCTGGACATGAATATTTCCTAACAAAAGATGCTCACAGCCTGCTATATGACAGTACATACATATATATATATATATATATATATATATATATATATATATATATATATATATATATATATATATATATATATATATATATATATATTTATTTTTATTTTTTTTGTCTTACCTTTTATGTATTTTATACTTGAAAATCTTAGCCAAGTGCTCAAGCTTCCACCATCAAATCTAACAGATTAAATTGAGTTTGTTTCTTGTTTTTTCCTTTAGACCCTGAATTTGTTGTTTATGGTTAGGGAATACAGCAAGGACGAGCAGCTTTTAGCTTCTTCCCTTCTCCCAGACCATCCAGAAACTGAAGTAAAACAGCACAGGGGTTGTTTTTCAGCTAAGGTTCATAAACAGAGTCAGGATTTTATCAAAGAAGAAGATTCTGTTGTTTTAACTCCCTTATGGCTAAAACCATATACAGGAGAGGAAGTCTGAGAATGCCTTTGCTTTGTCTACGAGAACTTTTTAGTATCTGGCAATTCCCCCCCCCAATAATATTGTGTATTTTTTGTCTGTCCTATTACAGTTGCAAAGGCAAGAAAAAAAAAAACATGTTAAATCTTGTCTGGTATATTAGGGTATAAGTGAACCCAATAACGTAGCCTAATCAGTTCACTTCTGAGCTCCGCTAGCTCTTCCAACAGTAAACAGTCGGATTTTGTGTGAGTTTTGTAAATCAAGGACAATCATGTGTTCTTGTGCTTTTCTCATCTCATTTGAAAATGATCCATTTGGGCTCACAATTAGCTGATGTAGCTAATTGGCTGATAAGGCAGACTAATACAGCATTACCTCTGCATAGCTTTTCACTACTCAGGATGTACACACTTTTCCATAAGCCCATGATGATATGAGCTCATTCAGCTACAGGTAATGGGACCACTACTAATTCTGTGCAGTACTATCAGCACAGAACCTCTCTTCAAGAAAAATGCTTAATAACCCTTTAAGCCTCTGGAATGGTCTTCAAATGCCATGACCTGAACCTGATTGAAAAAAAAAAATAAATAAAAAAATCAATAAGTATGCATAAGAGCAGGACTAGTGCCAGGAAACCAACAAATTCAAATGAATTCAGGTGATCCTGGCAAGAAGAAACTAAAATTCTGACAAGGTGTAAGCTGCTCAAAGACATTTCACCTAATTAATGAGGTTACATTTATTCATTTGAGCCTGATTATTTAGCCTCGACATGGACTAGAATTATTTGCAATATTTTGCATTCACACTTGTGCAACTATTACTGTGTTCACCACAACCTGGAGAAACAAATGGCTAAAAAAATAAGTCCAAAGTTAATGGCAGCCATGCCAAAGATGAGTTTATGTAAACATTTTGACATCTGACAACAGCCGTATAAGGTGATATATATACCTTCTATATGTCACCTTATATAAAAAAAATCACTAGATTTTAATGAAACTAGTGAGTTTTAACTCTTTTTAAAGTTACAGAATGTCATTTTTATAAAATTTCTTTGGTGAATGTTTTAGTTTTGTCGTTAATAAAATGGAAAACTGTTAAAAGTCAGCTTTGCCATCGTGTTGCAAAAAATCTGAATTATCTGTGGCTGCCTTCTAATCTAATTTATGCCAGAGTGATTGATGAGTTTTAATTGTTTAATTGTACCATACTGCACACCTGAGCTAAACCATTTGCCCTTGTTGTGCTGCTACTCTTTTTTTTTTTGCCACTTAATTTGCCACCTGTCTGTTGGAGAAACACTGCCACTTAACACATAAAGTTTATTATCTCTCCCGAGCAGTCTTGTACTTGTAAATGTGACATTTCGATTCTGTGATACTCATAGAATGCAAAATGACAAATGGTAAAGCCTCCTCAATAGGCACAGCCAAGTGCATGCAACAGAAACATTTATGTCTTGACAACATCTATAAATGTTGCTTCGTGACATGAACTTTGCTGATCAGATGGCAGAAATCCCCAAAAAGCAAATGCAGTTACAGCTACAGGAAGTCTCTGTAGCTCTGTATCAGCTTGTAGTTGCTCAAGAATATTGAACACACATATAAAGACAAAAATCTGTCATGGTCTCTGATCTCCACTGTCACTATTGCAATTATCCTATGGCTTCAGTAAACAAAGCCTTTACCTAATGCAAAAACAGGCATAAGTCAGTATCAGCTGTCTACAACATTAATAGCAATGACTTAAAAAAATCACGCATGCCATTTTGACAGAAATTAAAAACAAACACGAGTATCTTGAGCTGATTACTTGCATTTAAACACACAGGTCACAGATTTCCTTACTACGACTTAAACAATATGACACTGACTATTACAGCTATATGAATGCCTTCTTTACCATTTGGGGTTACTTTTACCTTGACACTTAGTTTTAAGCAAAACTAGACAGAATAGACCAAACATCAAATAACTTTGTTGAAGTCTCCAAGTGCTTATTGTCTGAAATATTACACTTTATTGTTCTACTGTGTAGAGAAAAACAGCATTGCCTTGCAAAAGATATGAGAATACTTATTTGTTTTTCTACACAATGACATACTAAGTTTTTTTTTTTAAGCCATCTGACCAGCAATAAGCACTGACAGGTTTGAGAGGGGCCACACTACGCACTACTCTACAACCAGAGAAAGCTCTGCTCATTCTTTCTCTCGAGTGTCATTAACAGAATTTTGACAAAGCAGCTAAACCTGCTAGCATTCTTAATCGGGGCGTCATTTCTTCATCCCCATTCCCACACTCTGTGGAAGATAAAAGGACTGGTGTGATTATTTCTTCCCATTCAAGGTGCAAACACTGATATTACTGAAATCAGAAAAAACACTTCAATACTGGTAACAACCCTCTGCCAGCATGAAAATGGATGAGAGAAAACTACAGAGCGGAAATTACATATAAGCTGCCTAAGATAAAACAGGTAGACGGAAAGAAAAGCAGTGGTTTACTGGGTTAAGTTACTTACAAGTAGAGGCTAAATGCCTGGAAGAACAACAATAACATCAGAAAGCCTGGTCGGTGAACTGGCAGTACATAGAGCCTAATAGGGGAAATGAAAGCAGGTAAGTATGAAAGCAGGAGAGATCAGGGTTGCGGATGACTAGTCTTTTTTTCTGCTTTGGGAGGTTTTCGACCGGGTGAAATGACCTGAACGTAAGTGGCAGGCATGATAAGCGCTGGCTGAGTTCTCTAAATAGTAAGGAAAGGTCTTACAGGGCTTCCTTTCTGTTTTTCTTCTAGTAAGACACAGCAGACAACCTTTAGCACACTGAAATGACAAAGACAATAGAGTAATAATTGAATAATTCCAAAGAGATAAATTGTATAATTGCAGTGTTATTTGTGAATAACTCAAGAAGCTGGACAAACCATTAAAGCAGACAGAGCACTGTTTTATAAGGTGTGAAGGAATAGCTCCTTCTCCTTTTTCTTATTGAAGTGGAGCTGAAAGCACATTTTTGCAAAGACACCTTCCTGCTAATCAGTATTTTCTCTAGACAGTGCGCAGAGTTACCCATTATGTCGATCATCTTGTACAAAATTCCCCCTTCCAGGGCTCCAATGCAGTTTCTCAACTCAGGGCACAAAGCCAGCCATCCTTCCTAGTCTGTCTAGCTCCTTTGAGTCACTGACTCTGATCTTGCTGCTCTAAACGACGCACGTATAGCAAACTGCACTCTCTCAGCACAGACTTCACTGCGATATTCTGCTACAAACAGTGAAGGAGCTAGGCTCCCTCCAGAAGCAGAGGATGTTCTGTTTTTTGTAGGGAGTCTGTTACATTCCAAGTACAACCTGTTTCATCACACAAACAATCACATGTAGTCCCTCGCCATCTATACCTCTTTTCACAGGACGGAAACAGTGGCGGGGTTAGGTCCTCTGTCTTGTTCGCACTAACGATGAGATCATTCTTCCATCATTGTGCCACAAAGCACTCAACCTTTCACAGATCCCTGCCCACCACCGGCACACCTCTCTGATGCAGAACCTTTTGAGTATTTCTGCAAAAGACGAGTGTCGTAGCAATGCGGCAAGTCGAGGGCTTAAAGAGCAAGTACAGTAATGAGATGTATAGCAACTATGATCCAGCTAACATTGCCTGAATTGCTGCAATTCAACTGCAACATTTTATCCTCAGGCTCGAATTAGCATAAAACTAACAATATTTCCTGCATGCAAGATTTGATAAACTACTCTGTTGATTTGGACAGGTTTCAGAGTAAATTAAAACAATTCTACAACCAAGAAATGATGCGCACCAGAATTTGTTTTGGCTTATTTACTTTTACTAATGCCTCAGAGGTTTTACCTGTTTATTTTCTTCAATCCGATTTTTTAAAGCATCATCATCTCTATGAAAGCAAGCATTCTGCTCTCCACTTTGACACAGAAAGCAATTCAAGCAACGTCTTCCAGTTAAGAAAGTCACAGTTTTCTTTCACGAATCAACAATTACAAACCACAAAATGAATACTTTGACCTCCCTCCTGTGTATTCATATTTGCAACATGGGGACTATTTTGAAATTTATTGTGATTATGAAGTTATGACTATTAGTTTGTTGTGAGAGTTTTTTGATGTTGGGAGTGTTTCAATACAATCTTTTATCTATTTTCAGATCAAAAAGACTGATCTGTATTATCTACAAGATCTGCTCCCTTTTTTTGCTTCTTACTCACACTTATGTGTCAAATTTGAGTAATTTTGTTAGAACAGCCACTCCTCGGACGGTTCAACACTATTTAGTGTTTACCTCATTTGTGGATTAAAAAAAAGACATAAATTTGATAATTTTTCTAGACTGATAAGACATCAAAATCTTTGTCAACAGATTAGTACTGTACACTGTTGATGTTATGTCAAGAACAAAGGGCTGATTTCTTCACATGTTGAAGTAATTTTTTTAGATGCAAATGCTTCCTTTGCTACAAATGTTCAATTGTACTCTAATGGAATGCTGTTATTGCATTTTAGGCAGTTAGATTTTTATTTTATTTTATTTTTTTTTACTTAAAAATGGAAATGAATAATTTGTTCATTCACAACCTTTGTTAATGTATTTCTAATGTTGGATTAAAAAGGCTGAAGTGGTTACATGAAACACTTTAAAATGTGACTTTTTTTTTAAAATCTGATTGATTAATCATCAAAAGAATTGATACAATAATTGATTAAAATAACCATTAGGTATAACCCCATATTTCATGTTGTCTTGTATTTCTCTACATCAGGGCACAATGTGTTGCTGTTTAAGATCTTTTAATCAATTTCATTTTGTCAGGTACATTCTAGCCAGGTTATTTGTTGATTCAACCGGTCAGGCAGTGGGTAATGAAACTGAATATAAAAATGTGATTAATTAAAAATAAATTCATGATCTAACAAGTACCTCAAATTGGTTGCTATTCAGGCACTGAATGTACCCGAGGTTAGACTCTTGCATGACTTCAAGCTTTAACTTGATTACAATTTTTCAGTTGCGAATAATATCAATATTCTGATATATGGCTGTGTGTGCCTCATCCATTTATTATAACAGTTCTGTTTTAATAAACCAGAACGGTTTTATTAGTAGTTCTGTTCATAAAACAGAACAACAAAGGGATTTATTAAACAGATAGATAAGTAAGATATATTTTTACTCTAACTATCGTGGGCCACCAATATCTCAGTGGCCCACGAGATGTGATAGTGTTTACAAAACCTAATGAAATAGAGCAGGATGATCATACGTTTTTTTTTTTTTTTTTTTTTTTCCATAGGTATTAAGGGAAATTTATTCCAAATCCACAAAATGTTTCATAAATAGCAACGTGTCCCAGGCAAACCACAGCTGCTCCTTACTTTATTAGACTGACCTTTAGTTTACACATTAACTAGTGATTATTTTATATATATATATATATATATATATATATATATATATATATATATATAAAGAGAGAGAGAGAGAGAGAGAGAGAGAGAGGTGTTATTGATGTCCTCAGCATCAATAACACAGATTGATGCTGAGATTGATGATAGAGACTAGAACCCCAAATGAAACACAAGATGCAGGTTTTTTTTGTTTCTACTTTTGAATTCTATGGTTTACGACAGTATGCAGCTGACAGCATGTACTGTTCCAGCATGCAAATTTCTATGTCTGCCTTAGCCAACACCAGCATGGCATTCACTGTCTCCAAACAACTGGGTTCCAAGCACATTCTATGTTGTTTTAATGACTCATGTTCTCTTTCTCCACAGTATACTTTTTCATTAGCTTAACACTGACACTATTCACTTAGCTACAACCTTGCCGTTACTTAACAAATGAGCCATTGCAAGCTCTTCTTTGCTTTTGTTTAGTCCTCAGTCCACTCCTTGTACACCTCCTCCCATTTATTACATGAATTTTGCTACACAATACTATTATAAAAAAAAAAAAAAGTTATATCTTGGAAAGTCATGGTGTCACCCTATTCAGCAAATCAACTAAAGAAAAAAAAACCTACAAATATTTTCTGAGCCTTGAAATGGTCTCACAGTCTGGGTCAGTAGGCTACACAATCATGGGGAAGACTGCTGACTGGACAGGTGTTCACCAGACAATCGTCAGCGCCCTTCGCAAGGATAGGGAGCCACAAATGGCTACGAATCATTACTGCAGCAGCTGGTTGTTCACAGAGTTGCTGTATCCAAGCATATTCATTGAAAGTTGAGTGGAGGGAAAAAATGTGGAAGGAAACACTGCTGCTGGAGTTGCAGGTTTTAGAAAACACTGAATTACAGGTTTTCATAATCTGTAAGCTTTAATTATAAAAAAGGCAAGAGCTAATTAAATATTTGAAATATTTCCTGCTGTATGTAATTAATCTATAATTAATTTCTTCTGAAATGTGGTCCAATAAAATAAGTAAGTTTTTTTAATGATATTCCAGGTTTTTGAGATAATAGTTGATTTTCTTTGTAATGGCCTTTATTTTAAATTGAGATCTCAAAGGACATATACATACGTTCAAGTAGCTGTGGATACTGAACTGTAGGCGGAGCAGGAATCGAACCGGCGACCCACCAATTGCAGGGTAAACTCCTGCCACAGTCACCACAAGGTACTTGATAAGACAGCAAAAATGTTCATGGACACTTTCTTCACATCAAATATTTTCAAAAGATTTGACAAGATAATTAAAAATTGCTTTCTTTGTTAATCCTCTCACACATATTATGACCAAGACGTGGTCCCCCCTGACTCCCCACTACATTTTCTCTCGATGCCAAAAGTGATTTACTTTAAATGTTTCTGTTTTACATAATTTTTTTTATGTGATCTATTTATTTAGATTTTGGTATCTCTTCAGGAGGAGCACAACTGAAAAATATTAGGTATTTATGTAAACATCCAGTGCTCTGTTCAGTATTGTTCACTTTACTTATTGTTGAAAGGAAGAACAATGGATTACATTTGTGCCTTTTGTCTTATTTTTTATTTTTTTTGCAAAGATTTCAATTTTCTTTCCTAGTAGATGAATATTTTAAGGAAGAAAGGGCTTTAATAGAGTGCATTTTTGAGTTGGTGGATGTTGTTGCTCTGTATGATTGGTTTGCTGGGCTCCATGCTTGGAGTACTTGTGCTGCAGAGTGGCAGAGAGAGAATGGCCTCCGTCCAACTGAGATAATGGAATTGGTGTGTTCTCCCTGAGCTGTGCTCCTGGCTGGAGTTAATTCTGTTAATAGCACGGGCTTTTACAGTCAAACCCTTTCGCTGGCTTGGGCAGTACTCAGCCAACACAAGAGGTGGCTTCTGTAAGGTGGCTGATGAATGTATAATGGATTAACTGGAAAGTGGTGCATACAACTTTGATTGTTCTCCAAGCTGCTAATGTCTAATCGTGAAGGACTTGGCTTTCCATTTTTAAATCGAAAAGCTTTTCATGCAGGACCAAAAGAATTAGGAATTTCCTGAAATGAGTGCCGCTCTTCCAACTCAATATTTCTACTGTAACAGTAAGAAACGTTCAAGCTGTGTCGTGTGACACGCAGCATCTCTCTGGGATTTGCATACCACCCCTGCAACCAATTAACCATGCTCATTTGCAAATCTGGCAACGTAAAGAAGATACGATAAGCTGCAAATTAGAGACAATTTCTTCCGTAGATACAAGAAAAGGTAATTAAACCTTTTCTAGGTGTAGTCAATATTTATTTGCCCTAAGTGGTGATGTCACTGGACATGTAGAAATGACCTAAGTCTACAGAAGAAAAGAAATAAACAAGTATCAGGATGGTAAGGGTTGTGTATCGAATGTGAAACAGCTGATCCTTTGAGATTTACAGACACACCATTTTAATGATTACCAGAGAATCAACGAGAAAATCGGGGAAGAAAAAAAAATCCTCTCCAGTTTCCTGGTAATAGTGGAGGTCAGAGACAAATTGCCTAACCTGCTGAGTAAACAATAGACCTCAAATGCCTTCATCCTGCTGTGGTGTGATTTATATAATGACCAAGTCAGAACGGAGGGGTTAAAGTTGGCAGACTACTGTTGTGCCTCTGAGGAAAGAAGAAAGCAGCATCAGGGCTGAAGGCATTCAGGTCTGTGAAAGTCAGATGACATCCATTTAATACACATACAGTAAATTTGTAGATATTTCTCATTGCTAAAATACATCTTGATGTGGTCATTGCTAAATCTGCATCAATGCAGGGCCAGGAACAAGCTGTCAACCCACATAACTTTTTTTCCCCCCCTTTTCATTTTCATGCAAATATAAAGCTGCACAGTAAGCCACACCCAACTGTCAGAAAAAAATAAAAAAGAAGATGTTGCTATGGTAATTTGTTGTCAAAACACAGAGGAAGACAGTTCTGTCAAATAAAGTTTTAGTTTTACTAGTTTTTCAGCCTTAATGAAGCATAAGCCCATAGAGTGACAGCTGCAATACACTGCTTAAGAACAATTCATCTGTATGTTTTGCACAACAGCGGAAAATTAAGCTTTAACTCGGCGAAGACCAATAATTTTGAAGTTAACAGAAAAGAAAAAGTATACACAGTGATGCAAAAACAATTTAAACGCAAAATATTTTCTACAAAATATATGTTTTATACTTTCAACCTCTAACAATTGGTGGATTTGTACATGTTGGCGGCCCTTTAAAGTCTAAGTTAAGGTAAGAATTTTCATTCTCTGGGAAATATGCATAGCTACTAAAGCTTTCGTAAAACTAGCTGTAGAAAATTACAGCTAGTATTTAAAACTATTTAAATGTTCAAATAGACAATTCCTTCAGATTTTAATACATTTTAATAGATTTTAATACAATTTGCTTTTGACAGGAAAGTTAGAAATTGAAATATTTCCAGTAATATTTTCTTTTCTAATATTAAAGACAAATTTCCCCAAATCAATTAGAACTTTAAAAAAATTCAGATTGCAAATTGACAACACAATCTGTGCAGTTGTAATTATTTTTCTCATAGTTTCTGGTGTAAAAGTACATTAAACGTTTGTTGTTGATGCCAGAAATACATATAAATAATAAATTACACCTGGATAGGCCTGAGTCCAGCTCTCATTAGAGCTGCCAAGCCTGTTCTCAGTGGAGAAAGAGAATATGAACAATTCTCACTTGTTTGGACTTTGGTCAGAATATGAAGTCGGCATAATGTGTACACACTTGAGAGGAAATCTCGCATAATCTTCACCTCAAGTTAATTACTGCAGACAAACATTATAGATCACCAGAGACTCTTATCACCGACTGCTTCAACACTGGGAAGATTTGGCCCACATCTGATATGATATAAAACTCTAAATAATCTTTGCAACAAAACAATGTTTGCCTTATTGTCAAATTCATTCCTTCTTCTACAAGCAGATCTGAAGGAGATGGATGTACATTCTCTCTAATTACAGCAATTATTACGCAGTGATGGTGTAACAAGCTCTCAAACAATTACCCCTTCTCTCCTTTCCTGTCTATCTCTCCCTCCCACGCAGTCAGTCGAAGTATTTCATCGCACAAATATATGTCTGCCATTAGGCCGGCTCATGAGGGAGAAAATACAAGCATATCATTCATTACAGTGCATGCCAGCATGGAAACTAAACACAACCAGAACCAGGGAGCCATGTTAGTTCCTGCTGAGCACAAGATGTTGGAATGTTGACACTCTCTATTAGGTAAAATTTACAGGGCTGCTGACTAAAGTTGTATTTATCACAAAAAGAAAAGAGAATGGAAAATACAGCCTGGAGTGCAGGGAGGCAACCACCTTGAAAATACTGTAGGACTTCACTGACTGTTTTGCCGCTGCAGACACGATTTTCAATAAATAAGGAAATCTACATAGTGGTTTTCACGAAGCATGTTTACTAAAATACTTTACTATTTACAGCAGTAGCAGTGGCCTAGGGTTACGGGCCGTGTGTCTCTGCTCATACAGCTGGCAGCTTCAATGTACCAACAGCGCAGCCTTGTCTTCTTGGCCTCAGAGTTGATCTGCAGCAGTTTGTTTCATGCCCTGCTCAGGGGCATTCCACTCTAGTAGGGTGACAGCTGCCAGGTCAGTCCTCCACCAGATTTTCTGACCATATTTCCTGCTACCAAAGCAGTTACTTTGTTTTTTTTTTTCATGATTCTTGCCTTCTTTCAGCAGCAAATCTTAAACTCAACCACATCTGCATCGCACTTGGCCAAACAGACGGCTTTTCCCTATGACTCACATTTTGCATGGATGTTTTTACATAGACTATTCTCAATATGCAGCATAGCGCATATTACACTTCAGTATGAAAGGAAATGCTTTAAAAAACAATGTTCAAAAAGTGATTCCTCTTGAGAAATACTTGGATTGTCATCAAAGTGCTTTCCTCTGGTTAGTCCCCATCTCCCGTCTGGTTTTTTTGTGTGCACTGCCAGCAACTGTGGTGGGCCTGTGGGGGGAGAGTGAAAAGTAAGTACAATGGACAAAGGCACGTGTGGCACCTTACATTCATTTCTTCTCTACCCCACAGCTGTTATTGTATGAAAGTGCTGTCGACAGCTTTTGCTCTGTGTGGAGAATTCTCAAACAGTGGGAAACATACCTGCCTTCTTTCCCCCCAAATGGAATCAATGATGCCTGAACATTTAAAAGAGGGACAAAAACAAATGAAAGGCTTCCTTAGATCTTTTCAAATCTCACTTTTGTCACTTAACAATGGAATGCGGTAGGACTTTTAAACACTTTCATAACCTACAGTGATATCTCCTGAGACACATTGTTTTTTCTGTTTTTTTATCTTTCTCCAGGGATGAAGAAACAGAGCCAAAGTACAACAAAATGAGAATATTCGTAATATTTTATATAACATGGGATTACAACTATATTTAAGCAAAATGAAATGGCAATACCGTGTATTACATTTTGCATTCATCTGCCAATTTCCAGCAATTTTAGAAACGGATGTCAAAGGACTCAGTTCCAATGTCTTGCAAACATCTTCCCAACCCTTCACCCCTCAAAGCCTTTTCACGTTTTGTTACATGAAAACCACAAACATCACTGGAATTTATTGAGATTTCTATTTGCTAGACCCAAACAAGTGAATAATACTAAGGTCGGAAGGTTGTAACTGGTTTTCCAGAGTTTTTACAAATAGCAATCAAAACTTTTAGTCTGTATTTCTGCCAAATATGCACACCTGCAAATAAACATTTCTATCAGTTCTTCGCAAAATAGCTGAAAGTTGGTCAGACTGAATAGACAGCATTGATGAACAGCAGACTTGCCTAAGTTTTTGTACCTATTGAAACATTTCACAGATTCTCACAATGTAAACACAAACTTCAACATATATTAATGTGATCCAATTATTCTTATTTGGATTTATGTCATTATAGCCTACAACTGACTGACTAGCATTCCAGGCTTGCTGAAGAAGAGCCTCCTCACAACATATCTTCTTTTTCTTCTTCAGTGAGCCCAACTATTTACTCTAGAGCAGTGTTTCCCAACCCTGGTCCTCAAGGCACACTGTCCTACATGTTTTGGAGGTTTCCCTGCTTTAATGTGCCTGATTCAACTGATTGCAGTTCAACAAACGCCTGTTAATCAGTCATCAATTGAAATCAGCTGCACTGAAGCAAGGAAATACCTAAAACATGCAGGGCAGTGTGCCTTGAGGACCAGGGTTGGGAAACACTGCTCTAGAGCACCAATGTGTCAAACGCCTCCTAGCGGCTGTATATGGACTCTCAGTGAATGACTGAAATAACACCGAAATACTTATTACAGTGAGAAATTAAGGATGGACAACAAAAAATAATGTTGGGTTGCCTATTTTTATACTAAGTGCTGTCATTTACTTTTAACTTGTTTTTCACCTTTCCACATATTTCTTCTTTTCTAATCCAAATATTTATAATGTAAAACATAGCAAAGGGGAAAAAAACCAAATGTAAACACAAGTTGAAAAATGTGTAGTAACTATCTCTAGCTAATATTGTTGTAGTCTTCTTAGATATAGTCTTTTAGAAATTTCTTCAATATATTCCTTATATTGAAATTATAATTAAGTGGTGTAGGAAGACCACACAAACAGGGGGCAACACCCAGACTAAAGCTGGATGAAATACTGTGGCAAGAAAGGTCAGGGTGTTTGTTGATGTTGAATAACTATCAATTTTTGCTACTTGTTATGATCTGTGTATTCTCTAAGTTTGTGATGGAGACGAATTAAGCTTTTGTTTCCTTTTTACTGTTTTTTGGCAGCCATCTGTCTGGGCAACAACATCAGAGCCACTGGCTCAAAGAAACAAACTCAAAGAACAAACTGATAAAAAAGATAGGTTTTGAGACATAATGGACAAACTCAAAACAACATACGGCAACTTTTAAATAATGTACAAAGTAATGTTATAGTTTCCCTTTGGGTATTAAGGAAGTACTATGAAACTTAAATTAAATCAACGTTGCTGTAGCCCTGAGACTGAAAAAAAAGGCCTAATGGTGTGGTGCTCTTGAGATAATGGAAAATGCTACAACTTCAACTTGCCAAGGTTGGATTTTAAAAACACATACTACTTTCCAATGACAGGGGGCACTTTATTTTGCCTGAAAGTTTCTGTTCGGCTTTCAAAATGTCATGTGAGAGCATACTGGCAAACATATAATCTACAAAAAACTTATTTCAGTGGAATGTGTTTTAAACACAATTCCTGAGAAAAAAAAAAGAAAAAAAAAAAGCATACTGAGTCAATGATAAAGATATTATTGAGTTGCCCCAAGGAAATCTTTACGTTTTCAAGACAGACAAGTTGTACTCTAAATGTTGCTACTACTTGACAGCTGGCATGGTATGGATTTTTTTTTTTTATTCCTTTGATAGAACCTCTCTGCAGGCTGTGTTTTCTTTCTCTCTTCTCTGAAGTTGTTTTGCAGAAATGCTGTCTAGCGGCCTTGAGGCCTTCACCTGCAGCCTAATCACACCATTAGTTTTACCCTATGAGTAAATGTGCTTGTTGATGGGCTGTCAAATGTGAAAGTCATTGCTTGGCCTGCAAAAAGTCATCCAATCATATAATTCTCTTCCTTCACCGCACCACTGGGAAATGGCTAGTAAAATATTTAAATATGAAGCTGTTCTGGTCATTTAGGTTGCTTGATTACATGATTTTGTGTTACAGTGATTTGCATGTAAAGCAACTATTTGCTTGTTCGCCAGATGTCACCAAGATTTAGCCAACTTATGTATGTATACCATGTTTCCTGCTATGGGGTAAGGGCTCCCATATCAATATGGGAGCCCTTACACACTAAATAGATGCATGTGCATTGAGTATGGGCTGATTGGTGGTTTCAGTTTAAACAATATTTCAAAATCACATATCTTCTCTTGATAGAGTTATTATGATTTAAGGCTCCCACATACTCAGACGTACTTCACTTCACAGAGGTCTGTGGACTAAACATGGACTCAAAGCAGAAGTCCACAGGGCATGTCCACACAAAGGTACATTTTTACAAAGTGCGATGTACATTACACCGAGCTGATAAGGTTGAAGTAGAGTGTTGACTGGCTAATTGATCCCATAATGAAGCTAAATAACAAGTTAATATCAGTCTGTTAAACTTATAATGTTATTCTAGAAGCAGGAAAAAAGCTCAAAGCAACATTTCTACAGACCATAAGCACGTCCAGATATTGGTGTTAAGTAGACATAGATATCAACATAGATATCACGAAGTGTCAAGTTTAACATCTGAAATAGTGTAAAGTAATCATAAGTACACCTTCATCTTTTAAAGGTTTGGAGGATGATTGGAAGAAATGGACACTGATGAACTGATAAACCATATTTCCCACTTCATCAACTCCATTGCTGAGGATGATGAATGGAGCTAAAAGTATAATTTAATTTGATCCGATGTTTAATATTCTTTTCATTTGCTGACAGCACATTACTTTTTTTACTAATCATAAAACATAACTATTTGAATCTTTATTTCTTATAAAGTCATACTGATGTTTCTTCCAGCAGTTTTAATATTTTTTTTCAAAAGGTTGTGTTTTTTTCTGGTTAAAAATTGAAGCCAAACCTCATTAAAGCTTAATGATTTTAGTCAGTGAGACTTTTGTTCATGAAGTGAAAGCAACAAATATAACTGGTTCTTGATCATAGCTTTCAAATTAGTTTCCACATTCATCTTGATCTCCCATCTGTTAGCAACTAATAGAAAATCATCCACTGATCACAGGCACCATCCTACTTCGCTTATATGTGCAGCGAAGGCACAGTAGGAATTTTTCTCTGCCCTGTTCCCCTTTAAATCAAGAGAAGCAAACAAAAATGCCTGAATATTTTTGGTTATATCCAATATATATATGAACTATTTAAGTAACCTCTTACCTCTCAATTAAAGTCAGTTTTTTAATCGTATGTGTCTTAAACTGAGATGTCTGTAATAAATTCTGAACATGAGGGGAAAATGCTTAATCCTCATTGTTTAATATGGTAATATGGTGGAGAATAACTAAGGTTGTGGAACAATTTCTCTTTCAAAGTTCTAGCATTGTTATTAGAGCAATGCTAGAACTTTGAAAGTTCTAGCATTGCTGCCAACTTTTATTCTAAAAGTTGGCAGCAACTTTTAGAATAAAAGTTGCTGCCATATTGAACATAAACAAGCCCAAAGTAACAGTGTGGTGTTATTCCCCTCAATTAAATAAAAGTGGTCAAATATGAAGCTGGATATTGACTTTACATTTTTCCAAGTGAATTGAGTACCTCTGAAATAAACAGTAATGGCGCTTTATTTCTTTTTGCACATCTTTCCCAGAGTTCCATTAAAAAATGCCTAGCCCCTTTTTGTCTTTCACTCTTTGTACCTTTATATACATATGTATGAATAAGCCATTTTAACAGTATGGTGGAGACAGCCAGGCTTCCATATCATGCTCTTTTGATGCCAAGATGTACGCTGCTTCCTAAGGCCTTGAGATTCACCTCCAGCCTAATCACACTATTAGTGTTTCCCCTTCTGTGTAAATGTGCCTGTTGATGGGCTGTCGAATGTGAAAGCTGTGACCAAGCCTGGAAGAAGTCATCCACTCGCCTCATTTGGTCGCTTCATTGCACTCTGGGAAATTTCTTATGAGGTCTAAGTGACTAAAACACGCTGTGAGCATTTTTTACCAGATCTTTACAATTTAATAGGTTGAGATGTTTAAAAGTCTGAAGTTGAGGGGAAAAAGCTCTCTCACTGAACGCTTTAAAAAGACACGCAGCAGACTGGGGTGGATTTAAGATTATAGCTAAAGCTTTATCATATTTAACTGATGTTATTATTAAGGATATTTTTAATCTGACTTTATGATGACATTTTTGTTATATTTGAACCATATGGACAATTTAAAATACACTACTATGGCGTTTAAATTTTCTTTTGGGGGCACAAATCTATTTGATGATGTTGAAATCATTTTCTATCTGGAAGAAATGAATATTCTTGAAAGTTTATGCTATAGTTAAATTTGTGTTTCTTACAAGACACCAGATTGCTTCATATCTATACCAATTTAATTTACCCTTAAAATAAAATAAAGCATAAAAAAGCAACATCTCAACAACACATTTGTGTTTATTGTTGGGATGAAAAGCACATAATAAAATGATCAACCAGTCTCATTACCACTGGTGGACAGACAATTAATAAAACTTAAATCCATCTCTACTCTCTGCTTGCCTGTAGATATGAATCTAGAACAGATGGCAAATGCTGAGAGTAGAGAGTTTTATTCTTACTTTTTATGCCTAGTAGTTTAGAAATTATTGATAAGTAACATTTGAGATGAACCTTAGCAACTTTAAAGAGGCGATATTCACTCATGATGCCTAGTAAACCAGGATCTAACTAACTGTAGTCTGTTTTTTGGTCAAGTGCCTGCAAAGCACATGAGGTTTCTGATCCGGCCTTTGAAGAAAATGTTTCAGTTCATCTCATATTTTCTCTCAACTACCCTACGAATGATTATCTTCAAAATCAGTTCTTTATATGAAAAGAACAGCTAGCCCGCAGTGGTTAAAAGTAATTCTCAGTAAGCTGTTTTTCAGACATGTGGTGTCTGGCAACAGTCACAACAAAATGTTTTATTGGAGATTTAAGTACATTTACTTAAAGTACAAACATTGAATACTAAAAAGGCTGAACAAACCTCTAAGCAAAATTTACATTTATTTGATGTTTTGCATTATAAATGACTTTTAAAACACAAAAAACAGTTGTGCTATACTTCATTAGGGTTATCAGGATAAAGGGGGCAAAGCACAAATAAATGGCACAGCTGTAAAATTTTCATGTGTAAAAAAAAATGTTAAAAACCAGGTATTCTTTTCTTGTTTGTCACACACAGTATCTTGGAGATTAATCACAATCATACTTTTACTTGAACAAGATTGAACCCTTTCAACTCGTGCAAAAATCTGTCGAACTGTGTCAAAAAAAGTAGCACTTCACAATTGTTACTTGGACATCACAATGAAATCGAGCTTTAGGTATCACTTAGTCAATTAATAAATTTCTGTTCTTTAAGAAACCCAGTTTATAAGTTTTATTGTAAAGCGCTACAGCATTATAATGATCTTTATTACTCAGTCTTCTTTAAAAATCTTAAACATTTTTCTGAAACTTTTTTTATTTTTATGTGTTTGATATCACACCCTTTGGACCTCTGTGCTCCAAGTCTTGCCTCCCTGCAGATACATTTACAGCTTTTGAAATATTTTGAGAAGTTTGTAAAAGCACTGTGGGATAGCAAGAATTTAGAGCATCTCCCATCAGCCAAACACAGCACCATGGGACATCAATTCGCTTCTCTTTTCAGAGGCTTCCCTTTACCGCTGCACTACTTTTCCGAACAAATGAAAGAATTAGGCTAGTGGGCAAACACCCACTGAACAGCAGAAACATTTCACCACTGACCTGTGAAGTGAGTAAATATGCTCATCTTGTTCCCAAACACCCTGTGCTTGTGAAACCTGCGAGCTGGCATTCACATGCAGTGCCTCCATTACTGTCTTTTTTTTTATATAAGCGGAAATAAAGTATGGTTTCAGTAACCTAAATGAGTTCAAATCTGATGTGAACTAATTAAATTAAGATAAGTCAAGGGTTTAAGTCATGTGAGACATGCTCAGTTTGAAATCCTACTAATATTTTCCACAAAACAGTCATTTGATCTGATGATAGCCACACCACCTCAGCAGAGTTGAGGCACAATGGGATAGCTATTGTTAACAGTAAGACCAACACACTTTTCAGCAGAGAGTGTTGAAAAGTTTTGACCTATATCTTTGCAATGAAGGACTTGTATGGCTGCAAACATCACTGTGGTGCACAGAGGGTGTAATATGTAACATGATTAATGTAAATGAGGAGCCCAGGCTCTGCAACATGTAAACAGAAAAACGAATGGGAAATCCTTTATGTAAACACCATAATTGGAAGATGGTCTTATTTAGAAAAGGTCAATACTGGTAATAATGCTGCGCTTGTGTAAACAAGCCAAAGGCTAAAATTTCTTTTACACTCATTTCTATGGAATACCATGCGTAATATATATTTTTTTAAACATGTAAGTAATTTGTTACAAATACATCTCATTATTAATGATTTCTATTTTGCTTGTGTGTTTGACTTTGCCCTGGTGAGATAATGAACTTGTGGTTTTGATATGTTTTGATATGCTTAAGTTCTAGCTCAGTACAACACTATGATGAGAAAAATGTCAAATGCTTAGATTGGTTTCTCTTCTTCAGAACAAAAAGAAACTCATCAGAAAATGTGAATAATTATCTTCTTTTTTTATTCTGTAGTTCTTATTCATGTACTCTATGTATTCAATATTTGATTAGCTCTGCTTAGGTATTGGAGCAGTGGGCCTTATGTTTTTTGCTGGACCACTGGATTTTCTAGTTTTTTTGTGAACCATAATAGTCAAAATTAAGAATATTAAAAGACAAAAATCAAATACATGCTTCTGTGTGACGCTGATTAACACAGAAACAGAAGAAACTGTCAGTTTTTGAATTTAGTGACTCAAATAAATCATCTTTTTTATTTAGATATATTTATTGGACTCCTCCAGGTGTTCTAAAAGTGTGAAAGCCATTTGACATGCCTCCATTACTCATTCTGCACTGCTGCCGTAGATCACAGGAAAGCCTCAACCTTTTCATGCTGCTGACTAAAAACAAGAAGACGTGATTTTGCCATTATTACCAGCCAGGTTTGGGGCGGGGAACTTAAAATAGCATGTCCTCTCATTTTCTTTTGTCCCTGTTCACTCAACTGAATATCAACATTAATACAATGTAATGTCTTCCTAGAATTGACAGCTGACTGCCTTAATATGCTCCTTGTCAATCTGTTTCAAGTGTTTAACGAGTGGAGTGAACTTTTGGCTTTGGCAACATTTGGATGTTTGTACTATGGCATCAAAGATTGTGTTTTCTAGCACTTGACCCATGGCCTGTTGCTGATCAGCTGACTATAATGTTAAGCTGTTTGGGGTCTGATATAGTTTTAAGTAAAACACATAATATTTGGTTAAGAAGAGAATGACAGAATGATAAAAAGACTTGCATGGAATTTTTTTAATTCTTAAAAATGTCTATAATATGCCTTGGTATATAATTGGAGAATTTCAAAACCATTACAAGACCTGACAGTCCATAACCCAGGTAGTGTATGATGGCATTTGAAGTTGGTGTATGGAAGATGGATAAACAAGTTCATGCCTGCACATGTAAAAGATAAAGCTATAAAATTTGAAAGTAGGTTTTCTTTGCATTTCCTCAAAGAGTTAGAGGAAATGTTAGGGTTAGGTTTGGTGTTAGGGCATACGAACAAAGACTCTCTGAGCTGGAAAATGACTGAAAGTGGTGGGGCATAAGATCAATGCCTGTGGAAAATTCTCTAAACAGGGGATCCAATTGACTTCCAATTTGCCTGCCAGCATTTCAAGAATTTGTAATATTACATTTTTCTACAGGAGCCGAAAGAAACGTTACTATTAATAATTTCACAGGATCTTTCTTCAAAAATTCCAAGCCATCCATTTAATAACAGGGAACCAAAACAAACATGCATATCCTCTTCTGGATGAGAACAGGATGCACAGAAACTAATACAATCCTTGGAGACTTTTCACCAATCTCTCTCCAGCCTCATTTCTGTCACAGCAGAAACAGTCAACTTGTCTTTCACCCCGTCTCGCCTCACTTGTGCCTTATTGCTTCCATATCTACAGCACAGCTGATGCCTCTCCTCCATGCCAAGAATGACCAGCTTGGATGCTTGGAGCAAACTTTCTCTCTCTCACTGTGGGCTGTATGCTCACAAGCGATGCCAGCTATTTGCAAGTATGCTCCTTGTATGTAACATAGAGGACTCAAAATGGAATTGGCTGTTGCTTGCAGCGCTGGGCTGTTAGAGTTAACAACGGCTTCATTTTTGGAGCAATCAAGCATATTTTCATGCATCGGAGAGATTCTGCAATAACTACTGGAGCTCCTAATCTTTTATGGGTGTGACATTGGCTCACACCCATACCGCACTCTATAAGGCAGAGCTGATCTCTCACTAAGCTTTTGTCTTCTCTTGTCTTCCTGAAATGTGCAGCACTTCTGCATGAGGATCTGCGACATAAGCAATCCTGTTCTGACACAGTTGCGGCTTTCACTTTGGCACTTATCTAAAGATGTGTAATGGTGAATGACAGTCTTTTCCTCTCATAGTAACACAATTTTGCTTGCAGGTTTCCACTTTCAACACTGTTGATGATGAAAAAACTGAAACAGCATGACAAAGATTTTGGTCACCAAAACTCCCACCATGATGGGATGCAACAGCAACACTCACACTGCAAAGCAGGTATTAAACCTCTCCCCTTCCCTCCTTCTCTCTCTTGACTTCCCAGGAGCTAGCTCACCAGGCGGGATTGTATTGTGTCCTCCCCTATTTGAGTCCATATATGCCCTGGCAGCCATGGTGGGATAGTCCCTGGCCCTACTTGGTGCTTGTTGCCAGCGGTTGGAAGACCCTAGGTCAACAGAAATTCTGGGTTCTGGGCTTGGCCTGCGTGTTGAGTAAAGACAGTGCGGCTGGATTGAGGGGGACAGGTGCTTGTTGACGCTAGTCTCATGTCTTGTGTCTTTTGCCTGGAGGCTGCTTATGCGCTTCATTGATGACCTACCTCTGTGTGGGGCTTATGGCTGCCCTCGGGTGACGCCTTGTGTCTATCTGCCTGGGGCTACTTCGCCCTTCCTGAGCCAGGTCCACCTGTTCTTTGCTGCTCTTGGATACCGTATGTTGCAGACCTTCAATCATTCTTGCTAGAGAACTGTGCACCTTCACAGGCTACCTCACATACACCCACTTGAGACAAACACACTTATTTCCACAAATACATTCACTAACCCACGCACACGCAGACACACAAATAATCCAAATGGTTGAAGGTCATATGAAGGCAGGTTATTATTCCATCAATGTAGCCCGCCTACTTTGACGCTTGATGCAGTCTTGATTTAGTAGTCGATCATGCAATTAGGATACCATTTTCAGATCCTTTTTGCAGAGCAAATCTGCCCTGGCATGTACAACCCACTTCTCTATATGACATGCCTCAAATGCCTTGATAGGACTCAGAAAAAAGAAAAAAAGATGCGCTTTTCTCCCACTTGTATTTCTTGAACCTCATTGCTTTCAAATGTTCTACACAGCTGATGCTACCACCGTGTGCCAACCAGGACCAGCATGGTACTTACTTTCTCTTTCCCCTTTGTCTATCTCACTGTGTTTCAAAGTACATTTGGAGCATCTGTTTAGAAAAACGCTTCGTGTATGTAACAGAGGAAGTTATGTGTATCCTGCAGACTTGAATAAGAGGGGGAAGATAAGCAGAGCAAAAAGTATATTAAACATAGTGTACTAAAAACTTTGACATTTCATTATTTGAATATGTTTGCATTTAAGAAATAAATGTATCTCCGTGCTTGCCACATTTATTTGCACTGGTACTAAAGATACAAAGTATAAATTTAATTTATTTGCATGATTATAAGCTCAAATTGGATAATGATAATAAAAAGTTTTTTATTTGAACACATTTATTCAAAGAACAATAAGACAATGTTTATACTTTTGACAAAATCAGGCATGACACAAATGCTGGTGCCCCTGAAGGCAATAGTCTGTCCAGCTCCCTCTTGGCTCCTATTTCATTTCACAAAGTTATAGCAAACAGAGAAAGATCTCTATTCTAGATTCAGGAGTTCAGATCATCCAGACTCCTTCTCTTTGGGTTTTAAAAGAAATTAGGTCTGGGAACGGAGCTATTCATGGAAAACAATGGATTTGATTTCTGTGTTTATTTTGTCCAATTTATTTTGAATTTTTGCTCCAATACTCACCTGCTTTCAGGTTTCTGGTAGAGTCAGCCAGATTTCATTTAAACCTCACAGTATTTCAAAGAGCTCACACAGAGAGACACCAACAACAAACCCTTCTTGTCTTTGGAAGAAAAACAAACCAACACTATTATGGATCTTCCACCATCATTAACTGTGGACTTGAAGTGCTTTTTCACATATTCAATCTTTGTTTCACACACGTGTTGGTGAAAAACCTAATCTCAGTGACACCTAGCCAAAAAATACAGCTCCAGTTACAGTCCCAGTAGAGTTTTGCCGACTCCTCATCTCTAATAGTGTGATGGGAAGAAAAATGAGGCATTTTTTCTGGCATCACTTCCAAACAACTTGTTGGCATGTTTGTGTGATCTGAAGGCTGTTGGAGAAACAATGATTTCATGCACATTAGGATGAACAACGATTTAATGGAATTTCTTTAGGACACTCAGCCTAATGCGTGAACTTATGTGATTCCAATATACACCACCTACCAGAAGAGTTTGCTGCTGGTTTGATCAGGGGTCATAATATTATTTATTAACTATCTAAATGAGAGATGAGAATAACAATAAATAGAATTAAGATGATACTCTGTTTTTTTTTTTTTTTTTTTTTTGAGAAATCACACTGAATCAATTAAATATAAGTAATACTTGAGAATTTTTGTAAATATTTTTTGTAGACAATTCAAAGTGCAGAAAAGGTAAATTATTTGCAGTGGTGAACAACACAAATATATGCTTACAGAGGTGAAATAGTGGTGCAAATTAATGTAATGGATTTCTCATTTTGCTGCAACAGCAAAATTACATGTCTTCGTTTAAAATAAATCAGGTTTGTGAGAAATCGCAGTTATAGTACAGTGAGAAAAAATAAAACATGAAGAGCACCATTCGAAATGAGAAGAATTGGTGACTGCTTTGAATTACTTAAAACAATAATTGATTATTAATATACATGCATAAAAACACTATTTATACTATGTCAAAAAAAATTATGAAATCTAAGAAAAACCTAAAAATATATAACTATATTTTGAGGATTTTGCCAAGTCATGAAACCAAGAAAAGTAAAAAAATTAATTCGATTCTTATAATTACATTATTGCATCCTTTCCATGAGGCTGATTAAAGAGAGGAAAAGGGGATGAGGCTGTAACAGGGAGATAGATTAGATCTAAACCTTTGCAGAAGTGAAAAATATGCAATTGAGAAGAGTGAGCACGATTTCTTGAGTTCAAAGCCTATCTTATTATAAAAGTGGTGAAAACTTAAAGGCTGATTCCTGTGTTGATCCCATGAGACCTTTTGGAATATATTCTGACCTATGACCAGCACAACAAAAGTGGAAAATATTGAGAAAATAACATAAACTACCAACAAACTACCAACATGTTGTTGGTAGTTTGATGGTTTGCATTACAAGTCTCCTCTGATTGTTTCAAAAACAAAATTAAATTTCTGTAGTGACCTAATCAATGGCTGGACTAACATCCAATTGAGAAGAGTGCAGAGAAAATGGGTTGAAACGCCTCTACAGAGATGTGAAAGACACATTGCCAGTTAATGCAAAGAGTTGTGGTACAGGCAGGTAATAGGTTTAGGGGAGAATTACTTTCTCAAATAAAATTGGTAGTTTTTTTTTTCCCTTGATAAATCAAATCATCATTTTGAAACTTCATCTGTATTTACTCCTGTTTTTTGTCTTTGTAGCTAGAGATTGCGGTAGTGTTGGATGCGCTGGTGAAAGTGATGCAAGCATCTGTATTTTCTGAGTATCTGCAGTGCCACGTGTAAGGCGGTGGAAATGTAACAAAAGCCAAATCAGCATATCTGTGATGAGATTGCTTCAAATGTAAAGATTGACACGTTTTCAAATTGTTACAAATGTTTTGAAGACATCAAAAAACAACAACATGTTTTGGCTGTCATGTTGGAAAGCTTTTCAACTTATCTGAAATCTGTTGATTTTTTTTTTGACAAATCAACAACATCTTGATTTTAGTCTTATCTCGGGTTTGAAACTCTCACTATTTATTTTATAATTTAGTTTCCTCAGACGTTTTTTCTCAGTCAGTATGTCTTTAATATTCAGTAGTGTCTAATGTTAAATATGATAGTAACTTTATAGTAGAGCATAGTTATTTAATATCTTCAGAAACCTGATAGAATTTGGAGATGAGGAAGAAAAATGCTTCAGTGAGACATCATCAAATTTAAGCAGCAGAAATGTGGGACATTCATTACTGCAGAGCGCTGCTGGAATATGACTTTGATGTGCAGATGATGTGCAGCTAGAAAGGGAAAGAAGAAGTGACACTGGAATGATAAGTACTCTGACAACAGAACTGAAATCCTGTTGAGAGAGCCATCGCTTTTCATACTCTCCAATTACACGACTTTCCTTCGTGGCCATCATGAATCATAGAACAGATCATGATCCTTTAATGGAGACATTGAATTACTGACACGTTGGGCTCGGTTGTTTCCTGATCCTGTTATTCTGTGCGCGGTGGCGTGAAGAATGATCTGAAAGGATTTTCACTTTCCACAAATGTGTTCGGTGAAGCAAAGTGAAGCACATGGAATAATGCTTTGATTGGGGACGTAATTGCATGAAGAACAATGTTGATGCAAGAGTGTTGCTGCTTACAGTGTTAAATGCAGCAGCAGTTAAGTATTAGAGGTCTTATTATTTCAATATCTACATACACAAGCATGCATGTGTGTGTGTGTGTGTCTATGTATGTGTAGTATGGCTCAGAGCATGAAAAATTATTTTGTGAAAATTTACTGTGTGCTTAATCATCTACGAGCCAAAAAAAACTGTGTCTGTTTATGTTAGACAGCAGCATTTTCCGTGGTTGTCACTGTGTCCTTACGCAAACAAGATGGCTCTGGCTTTGCAATCGGTGCCTTCTTTGGTGTTTTGTTCGTTTGCTCTGTGAGTCCCCCAGGGTCTACCATTTTCTTTCCCTTCTCCAAAGACACAGTTTGCGTAAAATGCAAAAAAACATGTGCCCATGTGAATAGAAGCGTTTATGTCAAAATCTAAATTGATTTCCACCTCCACCAGTGGGTTAAAATAAAAAGATCAAAACTTGATGGCTCATATTTTCAGTGTGGTTGCCTCTTTTTGACCAAAAAGAAAGAAACAAAAAAACAAAGTCAATATGAAAATAATTTTTTTCCAAAGCATTTTTAATGATTTCTTAAGAATAGTGAGAAGTTACAAAATAATTGTACACATCTGTTTACCCAGAATCACAACACTGCTTGATGCAATAAATTGTATCAGCGTTATTTATAACATGTTTTCTACACAACCAATATGTCGCCTGTTCCAACTACAGAGAATTTGCCTTAATATATCTACAGGAACACAGGCAGCTGGTATCAGTGGATGCATTCACACAGAAGGCTTTATTGTTCAAAGAACAATAAAAAACAATGTTTTTAATGTTTTTCTTTACAGAGATGCACCTGAATATCTTTCTTCAGCATGTTTTAATTTTTCTTCTTTGCTCTATAAATTCTTGACCTGAATGTCCCTGCCATTTTGCATTTTCCTTCATCTTAGTAGTTTGTTTTTTGTCTCTCTCCCTTCAGATTATACTTGTTTTGGCTTCGTCATTGCATTGGGTAATGCACTTTTGTGAATGATGTGGTCATGTGGTCATTCACATAATGATGCGGCACATGTTGTGACTCCTGCAATCCTGACAGGTCATTTCAAGCATGCAAATGCCAAAACATAGGTAAAAATATGTAATTTTTTAGAAAGAAGAGCAGATTTTTTGTGAAACCAACAGGAGGGTGCACACGCCTTCCTACTTTTAGGAAGTCTAATTGGATTCCCCATGTAAGAAAAATTAACTGTAATTTATTGACCTTTTGCTTAAGTTGTTACAGTATTCTGGACATTTGAACTCATAATATTCACCTTGAACTGCTTCATCTTTAGTAGTAGGATTCTAGTTTTTGAAGTAGGATGAAGTCCCGTCAAAAAGCTTTTTTGGCATCTAGGCTAACTTAGATAAGCTCTTATTCAAAGTCTATCACATCTGCACTTTTCAAATTAAGATTGAAAAGTGCCTTAAGATTTTTTAAGGCATACTGTGTGAACTTTAGAATTTTAATCAGAACATGTAATATATGTAAATGTGAATCAAATAATAGCCACTACATTTGGTACTCACAGTTGGGTTCAGAAAATAGAATCTAGAAATAATGGCTTTAACATTTATATTTATATTTACCACAGTTAAAACAGTCAGAGCCAATTCCAAACTTTTGAAGCATCTGTAGAAACCTTCACTTTAGATGAGCTCAGAGTGCTTTTTTCTTACCCCATGTTATTTTTTTATTTACATTTTAGATTTTTTTTGTCCATTAAAGGTACTTTTGACTTGCACACTTGCATCCTGGTGTACCAGTTGCTTTTTAAAAATTTTTTTTTATCTGTTTCTGAAATCAGTTGTAGACAGATTGACATTTCTTTAGCAGTGCTGTTTGGTTAAATCCTTCAATCAATAACAGATTAAGTTAAGCATGTTTGCTAGTTTTTAGAAGTCATGTTCTGAAAGAAAAGTGGAACATTTGCTGCCATTTCTGCCTTAGTGGAAGCAGATGCACACTGTGATATGGTCACATTAGTGCCGGGGGAAAATGGTACCCTTGTCTTAAGACTTACTTATGTCTTGCAAAATTCATTTGGTGTTTATCTGTAAGGAGAGGAGAGAACCTTTAGAGAATCAACTCTTCAAATCAAATGAAACAAGTGCCATGAAATTATACAACTAAATGTTTTGATTACTCATGACTATTGTTTTCAAAAAATCTTTTCTGTTTATTAATTTGAGACTATAATAAAAAGTGTAGTCATTTTCTTAGATTTGTGCACTGGTTAGAATATGTCTAGTGTGGTTTGTAGATATAGTTGGAAAATTTACCAAATGTGTAGATCTTTTTTTTTTTTTTTACTTTTACAGAGACTCCAAAAGAGAGTGTCCATCTCCATCTCTTCAATTTGATCACTATGAGTTACTCTAGACCAGGGGTCTCAAACTCCAGTCCTTGAGGGCTGCAGTCCTGCAACTTTTAGATGTGCCTCTGCTGCAGCACACCTGAATAGAATAATTAAGGCTCTGGAGAACTGGTCTACACAAAGTGGAGGTAATTAAGCCATTTCATTCCAGTGTTTTGTACCTGTGGCACATCTAAAAACTGCAGGACTGCGGCCCTCGAGGACTGGAGTTTGAGACCCCTGCTCTAGAGAGTCCAGAGTGGCACCGAGGACTGGCAGGGTGATGACACAGCAATAGATAATCTGGAAACAAGACTCCTGGGCTTCATATGCATAAGCGGAATTCTGTCAGCAATTTGTAATTAAGAAGGTAAAACAAGAGACTGCCAAGGATCATAGGTAGAGATCTTATTACTTGAGAAGGAGGGTGCAAAATGTGGGTGTCAGGGCACAGAAACACAGTTGATGTCTTGAGATCAGAAGCTGTGTAGAAATCAGAAAGGCAAGGCAGGAAAATCCAGGGCACAGAAACAACGTTTCCAACAAGGAGACGAGAACAAGAAAACAATGCAAGACATCTATTGGTAGAACCTTTTATTAATCTGGCCGATACTAGATAAATGGAGAGTGGTTAAAGCTCCAGTTTAAAAACAATATGTTGTTTTTGTTTTTTTTGCGTAATTATTAAAACTGTCTCAACGGATAAGCAGTGATATGAGCAAAGATTGGGCAGCCATTGAATCATAACAGTCACACCATTGAAATATGTTTTGCTCCTTATGTGCTCCCACTCTGAATAGTATAAGGGATTTATTATGTGTGCTTCACACTGTACTGCTGGATCATGAGAGGTTTGTTACATTTCATGATAACACCTTGTTTTTTTTTTTGTTTTTTTAACATTACCTGACCATCTGGGATAGAAATTTAATGCTCTATTAGTACCCTTTAGCGGTCAGATAATAATTGGACAAAAATAAATCAGTCAGTAAGACATACAGTTTATCTTATTTTTAATAGTCTAGTATCCTGAGATGATTGCATCATAAGAATATATAATGTTATCATTGGGTTGTTGATGCAATGTCTGAGTTAGTGATGTATCTAACTTGAATTTAACTTTTGTAAAAGACATTTAATGTTTGACACATGTATTTTTGTAAACTGACTTTGTGCAGTTTTTTTCTCAAACGATATACAAAGCAATTCATAATCTAAGGAGAATATGTTGTCAACACTGACAGGAAAGACAATCAAGTTTCTCTCATGTGTTGACAGCAGAAACAGGAGGAAAATATTGTCACCACAGAAAGAACAACAACAACAACAACAATGACAAAAAACAGCATTTGCCAAATCAACTTTGGCAAATGCTAAATAACAAAAACAGAAGCTTTATCCTCAGTTGTGTGTTGTTATGAAGAAAGTTCTTTATGAAATAAGAAGATGCTGTGAGAACAGATTTAACAAGAATAATTTTGACAAGTTGTAAAAAAAAAAACAAAAACAAAAAAAAAACTGTCAACATATCAGAAAAAAATTCATTCTTGCACTTGTCTGCTTAAACTCGCACACTCCTTGTTCAGGCAAAGATCATGCAAGCACCTCTAAGGGTGTAAGGCACGTGGTCAGCAGAACTGCCATTTCTGGGTTCTGAGTGCCAAAACACTGCATGAACATATTTGAAAAGAACTAAAATAAATAACCACCAGTATTCGTCCTTGGGTAAACAGATGAAACAGAGGGAAGCCATTATTGCATTTAGATATAAAGAATTGTACGGATCATGTGATGTAAATGACACAAGGTTTAGCAAAAATATTCCATGTTAACTTTTACAAGTCACATTTTTATTAATCTACTGAGATTTTATTTGAGTAAGAAACACAAAGCATAACAAAATGGTGCATTGGAGGGAATACAACAGACGTGTGGCAGAATGTGATTAGATTTAGATAAAACAAAAACTGAACTTTTCAAACTTGTGTCACCCTAAATGTTCAATGACCATATATTGTTGTTGATGACAGCAATATCAGAGACATCACCCTTTAATGATGAAGGGTCAGGGATTCTGCTCAAAACAAAACATTTCACTTCTGATCGCTGTAGACTGCAGAAATCATTAACAAAACCATTAACAATGGTTGTGCATTATTTAGGCTCACAAACCTTCCTGTGACTGTACGACCTGAACTCCACTCTAACAGGGCCTGCAGTGAATTTGCAAACTTCATTGTAGAAAAATAAATAAATAAATAAATAAAAATTAGAAGATTAATCTGCACATCCACACCAAATCCAATATCAATGCTGTCCCTTACCATAACAAATGCAGGACAAATAACTGTCTTACTGCTGCAATATGCTGCACAAATAAACTGAATTGATTGATTGATTGATTGATTGATTGATTGATTGATTGATTGATCACTCTGTATTGAAGGTACAACTTCCATTAAGACAACTCTAACCATAATGAAAAAAAAAACATTCAAAAACATGAATGTGTGAAATGACCCAGTCAAAATACATGCTAAAAGCAACCTGAGTCCATTGCAAAACTTGAAAATTGTTGTTTATAGATGCATAGTTTAAAATGACTAGATTTGAGCTAATTTGGAAAAAGCCATTGAGCTTCTAGATGTGCAGAACTAATAGTGACATTCTTACAAAAAAGACTTGCAAGTGTGACACAAATGCTTTTCACACTTTTATTTTAAAAATAAAAAGAAATCTGTGCAAACCATGTGGTGTTTTCCTTTCACTTCCAAATGAACTGCTTGTTTGCATTTGTGGCATGAAACACAAACAAAATACAATAAAGTCTGTCATTGAAATGTGATAAAATTAACAATTTTAAAGGATATGAATAATTTTACAAGATACTTTATATTACTGTGCTTCCAGAATAATAATAAAAAAAGACAGAAATGTTTTATTTCAAAGGCTTTCAAAACCAAGAGAGCTCACTTTACATAAACCCAGAATTTAGTTTGGAATGGAGAACAAAAGCAAAGCGCTTTGTTGACTGACGAGCCTTATTTGTTCTCAGACTGTAGCCAATGTTAATGATTATTGGAGCCCATGGCGCCACACAGAGAACCAGCCAGCTTTTCCCTTAGTTTTCAGTATGAGGGGTTATTATCAAAAATAAAAAGAGGCTGTTGGACATATGCTTTGAAAAGTGAAAACATGACGAGGCTGTCAGTTATGTCAGGTGACACATATAAAAACCTGTTATGGATTATATTTTTAAAAAGGAGCATGCAAACTGTTTTCCAACATTCAAAGTGTTGTCTGGCTGATGGCTGCACATACATAAAGCGAAGAAATAAGAGTCTGTTACTTAAAGCCTAAACAATTAGGCTTTGAATATTTTTATTTCAATAAGTGTTTATATATTTTGAAGAAGAAAATGAAATGCTGGCCTTTCTTAGTCACAAAACCTTGTGTATTTACAGAGGAAAAAAATAAATAAAATACTTGTGGTGATATGGAGCGCAGAGGGGACGTGTGCCTGCGCTGTTTGACAGAACCATGTAATATTTCGCAATTTACATGTCAGCTGTCAGAGGATTCAGTAGACATAAAGGACTGAACCACTTAAAAAAAAAAGAAAAAAAAAACAGGCTGGCATTTTAGTCAGATGCCTAATATGTCAGCCTGTTTGATTTCAGCCAGAACAAATCTGAATGTGTAGCAGCTGTCTCCTCATTTATATCTTTTTAAGTATATAAATAAAGTATACAAATGCACTTTATTTATATATTTACATACATAATTTAGATTTATCTAGACTTTATGCAGTAATCAGTAAATTATATGTTTTTATTAAGAATAAGTTGTCAACATGCCCAGTGAAGAAACTTGGTTTTGCATTTTTGCGTAATCTTGACATGACTGATATATTTAACCTTTGGCAAAATGATGAAGCATGTGTATACTCTCATTTTGTGCACGCACGTAGTTTTCTGGCCTTGGAACAGTGCTGTGCATCTTATAGTTGCAGCTGCAGGAAGAACCTCGCTGTAAATGGAGGAAAAACAACTTAGGCAACGTTCACATGATGTGCCAACAATTCATCAAAATCATTGCCGTAATGAATAAACATCAGGAGTCATCAGTGATTAGAAATCATCATAGTTTATGCATGCTTTAAAAATGTGAAGTTCTGTGACCTAATTAACAGAAGGAGTCTCCTTACCTCTAGTAGATACTGTAGGTGTCAAATTGATTTAAGCTTATGAATTATTCCTCTGTTTGGTGGCAGATGAACAACTAGATCTTTGAAACCAACTCTTGAACAAGTTGGATCCGGCTTGTGATCAGGCTTCTGCCTTGGATTGGAGTGTGTTTGCATTTATGTGCAAGTGTATGGTAACTGTAAAGTAGAATGACTAATTCTGGACCACTTTCAAAAGCTTACCGAGTTAAAAAATAGCAGAATAAGTTTATTGATTTTAAAGAAGTATATTGACATGGGCATTCAAACTAATATATTCTATACTGGCTTGATTTTTAAACCACTGCATGGTTTCTCAGGAGCAACATTAAAGCTTTTATTAAAGATCTTTTACAGAAGTCTTGGACAGAGGGAGACTTGACTTGAGTAAACACATGTATTATCGAATAAGAACTTAAGTCATTACCAGGACCCACTGACATTAAGATTATTATACTACATAATTTAACCTTATTATCTTTCTTATTTCGTCCTGCGGAAAAGAAGCTGTGAAGTCTGATCAGGTCACTGCATTGTTTAAGATGGTGGTGTGTGAAAAACGATGAGACTCCTTTTAGTCTGTCCTCTAAGCCCATAAAATGGTTCACTTTTAGGCTCTGTGTTTCTCTATAGCTACTATGTTCTTCTAGTGTTTTCCCTCTATTTAGGTTAAAAAAAAATAGAAATAAGCCCTTGGTATTATGTGTACACACTGATATGCATGAGTAAAAGGTATGATTCAAATCTTATTAAACTCACGCTAAGGTTCATATTTCAGAAAATCTTACAGTATGAAAGATTATGATGCAACCTAAAACATATGTTTAATTTTGCAAGCGAAATGAAAGAACGCTTCATCGATGTTTGCTTCATTAACAACAGGCAAAGACATCGAGGCAAACGGAAACATTCTGTCCAACCCTCACAGACGTGAACAGTCCCTGGTTTGTTTGCTTCAGTTCCAGGGCTGCTCTGAATATCATCCATCTGCATTTCACACTTTCAACAACTTTGTGTGAGCCATATAGCGGCTGTAACACAATACCTTATTGCCTCTGTTCCTGCAGTCAGATGGGAGGACAGACCGGTGCACTCTACCTTTGTTGCCTTAGGATGACATGCAGTCATGCAAGTAACTCTTACATCAGGTCTCTCTCTCTCTTCTACAATAGCTGGATTGTATAGGTGCATTCAACTATTATCACTAGTTATTTATATGGCTGCATCTTGAAGTGCAATTTGTTGTTTTCTACACAGGCCATCAGCTCTCGCTAAGGAGTACCATTGATTGGGATTTCACACATTAAGGTGAAAGACAACAGAGCAAAAATAGCGGCACGAAAATAGTACCGAAGTCACTCAAAGAGACGTATTAAAGCAAAGTGTTTCAAGAATTTGTTTTAGAACCTCCGCAAATTCAACACTTTGAAACACCTGTCAGCGATTCCCAACTTCTGCCTGGGGGAATCAAACTCTCAGACTCGAGCAGAGTCTCTGACATTAAAGGCTCTGTGTTCAAAAATTGTACACTGGCAGACGAGCGAAAGCATAGAATGGGGTTTTAAAAAACATCTTGTTTATGAGTGTACACGTAAACCTAAGGCATTTTTCATCAGTTGCAAAAGTAAGTTGTCAGACGGAATAAATTACCTCGCCCCCCCCCCTCCACCACCACCTCTTTTTGACAAATGTCACGCATTCAACCAGATTATTAAAGCCGGCATTTAACCGACTCTAAACTACAAACTGGTCCCCACACATAAAATTTACTCTTAAAGAGATTATTTTCAGGTGGTATGAATGAGTTATTAACTGTGTTCCAAGAGATGCCTTTCTATATGATTGAGGTTCTCCAGTACTGTGCATTTTGAGGGGAGGAGGGCATCACGGGGCTTCCTTTGACAACCTCATCCATCAGCGCAGCATGCCCGAGCTCCCATCAAATGGCTGCACCGCTCCATAAAGTGGAGGAGGAGAGGTGTCACTCCCTAAACAGGATATATGGTCTCTCACTGAGACACAAATTAGACGGTAAATACATTACAGTGGAAGTAGCCTCTTCCGCAGCAACATGTTTGTACTGCTGCTGTGCCAAAAACAACACTGCAGGACTATTAGATGTGGATGCTTGGTTGAGTTAGAGTACCCGCAGCATTTCACTCTCGTCGGGTGAGAGCATTAACAAAGTGACAGCTTGATCCATAAAGGGGGAGTTTAATTTAAATCAGTGATTCACTTTATAAGATTTAATATGCGAATTTACAACAGATGCTGTACACTGTGAAAAGACTTGACAAAGTAGAGCGGTCTTCTCCATTTTTCTTTCTTTTTTTTGTGTCTGTTTTGCTCCGATGTTACACTACGTTCCCAAAGCAGATTACGTGAAATACTCAAATGCCCAAACCTGCACATCAAATCCTGCAGATGGATGTAATTTGCACCAATTTTTGCATTAGGTCACAGTTGTTCTCTCTTCAGCGCATGCAGGAGTTGTCAACAGACAAAAAAAAAAAAAAAAAAAAAAAAAAAAGAAATAAGAACAGCTTAACTTCATTTTAACTCTGGGTCCTGAACTCAGAGGGCTCTTCTCAAAAGTGTAAGAACCAAATCTGTGTAGAGCAACCACAACCAAACGGCCTTTTAAAACAATGTGCATGCAGAATGTTAGGACAGTGGAGATAAAAGATTGGACTGAAGCCAAAAATGTCTAGTCGTTCTAAGATGGTCCCAATGGAAAAAAAACCAAACAAAAAAAAAACGCTACAAAATAGTCCTTATTAGGTTTCACAAATAAAAGATTTCACAATTCCTAAACTGTGTAACAGTTCAGGTATAACCACTGATTAGTTTGAACTAACTGCAATTCACTTCCTAAAAGTCCCTATCTTGAGTGGTCATTGGCTGAGAGGCAGGGTACCAGTGTTATCACCCCATACCAACCCAGATTGTGTGTACCTGTTGCCCCAGTTGCTTTGGTGTTCCAGTGTCTTGTTGCATGTACATTTCAGTTCGTTTTGTTCATTTATTTAGATGTGGGAAAAAAAGGCTCTTTCAGCAAAAGCATGAAAAGTAATTGAGTGGAAAAGCAAGTCGAGTTAAAACCTGAAACTATTTTGAACACATCAGTGTTCAAAATAGAGAGCAGATTGGGGTCACACGCAAGAAACGGCAGGCATGAAGTGCCATTTAATTTCCTTACAAAGAGTAAGGATATTTAATAAATGGAATTTGTTTGCTGATAAGATCCCAAAAAGCTACTGATAAAACGGGTTTGGACCCTTGAATGCAAGTCGCTTCTGATGCCAATCTGCTGGGGTTCTCAACCCTAAAGTTCAAAGTGTATTATGGTGCAGTACAGTATAGCCAGTTCTCAGCAGTCAATGTTTCTGCCACTGATGCTGCTGACACTCTGATTCACACGCTTTTGCTTTTTGCAGCCGCTGGTGAGCGACTGTGAAAAGCACTGGAGTGAATTTGACCTCCTGCCCCAACATTGCACCCACGGACCAGCTAATCTACAAAGACAAGCAAACCTCATTGGTTTCCCATTAGTGAACACAGCTAGTTGTGTTTTTTGGATGCCGCCACTGAGGACTGAGCTCATGTGTCTGCAGTGGTGGCAAGTGAGTGTTTAGTTTAGGTTTTTTTTTTTTCCTGTTTGGCAGTGCCACACGGCCTCTAAGCTTTTGCTGTGCATCGATGAGAGACCATTACGTATGGATTAGGCTACAATATATATGACCAGAGTTAGAAATAAAAGCAATGACTCTAACAAGGGAGCTGTATAATTGGAGAGGAGAAGGAAAAAAATCGAATCGGAAGCAGAGTTCTGAGGAAGCCTGTTTGCTGTAGGAGGTGCAGCTTAGATTGTGAGAAGTATATACAGAAACTACCCGTTTCGAGGCCAGTGTTGCAAAGAAGCATCTTGGTCTTTTATGTGTGAATATATTTCAGTGTTCCACATATCAGAATGTAGAGGACAAAAACACCAGGCAGTCATGAATATGGATGCGATGGCAAAAAGAAAGTCAAACAAAACTGCATTCAAGGGGAGAGCCAAAATGCAACAGGAGAGGAACAAATTTGGGATGATATTTACAAAAACCCCATCCACACAAATAGACTTTTGAAAGCTTTTACAAATCCATCTACGATTGATGTAGAGTTTTCCAAAGTAGTGACACATCGAAACTGAATTAATTACAGGGAAACATCCCACTGCGGGCCAAGTTTGAATTCCCTGAGGCAAAAGAATTTGCCCCTTTCATCTTAGACACAATGCCACAATTCCGCCTTTAGGCTTCCTGGATGTGGAAGCATCTATTTGTGTAAACAAATGTTCTCCGTGATGAGCTTCAACAATCATGTAGCAGCAAGACAAGACCAGATACCTGCTTCTTTATATTTTTCAAAGCTGTCTGTTCTCTGACTACGACGTATTATTTCTGCGGCAGCTTTTACATTTTCATAGCTTTTGTTTCCAAACGTGTGATCACAGCCGAGTCTGTGGAATCAAACCAGAAGGGCAGCAGATGCAAAATGAATGATATAAAAAAGAAAAAGGAAAAAAAAAAAAAAAAAAAAAAAAAAAAACTTGTGGAAACACATAAGAAATAGCTGGCGGTTTTATTGAAGTGAGGAAGATGAAAAAAAATATTGGAAAAAAGCTTTGTGTGGCTGAATTAGCAAAACAGCGATCCAAACTGTCCGTTTCAAACAGAGGACTGACAATGTTTGTCAAAAAGCCTGAACTGAGAGAAAGGTCAAAAGCATGATTTCTGCCTACTTGTTTGACAAAAGGTTAGCTGACACACACAGTTGCAGGCTGTCAGTCTGTAATCAAGCAACTGCCCCTTTTGATAATGTCACAAACAAGGTTTGCAAAGCACTGATACTGAAAATGTGCACTTTCTTCATAAAATCCTTTTTACTTAACATCAAGCTGACAGTAGATACTGAGTGTACTGTGGCAGTTAGATAGTAAGCTGTTTTTTTTTTTGTTGTTGTTTTTTTTATGCCTTGCCATTCGGAGGCGAGTCTGACAGGAATATTCAGAGTATCCCGAGTAACAGGGTCTGTCAACACTAAAACAGACAAGGAGGGATGAGCAGAGTCACAAGAATAAAAATAATAATAAGAAAAAAACACCAAGTTGAGTATATGTCAAGCAGCAGGTGAGCACACAGCATGCATCAACCATGAACTGGGGCAAGAAGTTTTGTTTGACTTGAAGTGTCATGTTAGTGGTTGAAAAATACTCACAAGTACAATGTAAAGGCTTTGACTGAAACAAATCTAAAAACAAAAACCAGAGAGACGTATTTATGCTCAGATACATGTATTGTGGGTCTAAAACACATTTTGTTTTTTTTCATTAGGTTCACAAATTAGTATCCATTTGTTGTCAATGGCACACAGTTGAAATTTGTTTTATTTTGAAAGCGTGGTTAGGTAAATATTTTTAATTTTCTGCATGATTTTTACTCATTTTGTTCTTACTGAGTGATTTTAGTGTTTTAACATCGTTTTGATTCATTGTGGACTAGAGGTTGTAATATTTCATATCTTTTCATGGCGACATCAGCTTGATAAAAGTTGACTTGACATCAACTAGTCGCAGTGATGTCATAGAAACGTAGGTGAAAATCCTGCACTAGAACTTACAGCTTTGTTATCTATATTCATTATTATTGACAAAAAATGCTTAGACTAAGTCTATTATGCAAAGCAGAACATTATCACAGACCGCTTCATCAGCAGCGGAGCAAAGCAATCATCTTTTGTCACTGTGGACCGAAAAGTTGCACAAATTTGAGTCTAACTTTTTTTTATTTTTCTGAACACCGGACAGCTGCACATAAAGGAGTTAAATTATTACATTGACCAAATTTAGGCATGTTAGGACATAATAAACTAAACTTATTATGAACTATTTATTCTTATTGTGCTCCCACTTGAAATAAGATAATTTATTTCAGTTTTTGTTTCCCTGGGTTCTGACAAAGCTCCCCCCTGTTGCAGTAGAACCTAATAGTGTAGCACTGATACTTGCCAGCTGATGCTCACACCAACATAGTTTTGTGAAATTGTATTCTTATATTTTTGTATTTTTCATACATGGACTTTATGAGGAAAATTATTTGTGTAAATAATTTTGGCAAAACGTTCTTAGTTTTGCCAATACTCCAGAACAGCTGAAGCAACGTCCAACACCAAACCGTCTCCTATATCTTCCGAAGATAGAAAAAGTAAATTTTTTACTGTCTAATAGACAATGTAGTAAAATCCTTTTTTGAGGCAAAGCTTGACCTTTTTGGAGCATTTAAAGAGCACTTGAAAAGTCAAGTGGAAACAGACACCTAAGGTGAGAAACACCCAAATGAAAACGAGGATGTGAAAAACATAAAATGTTGGATGGTGGTACTTAAGGATATGATGACACTGGTATGTGTGTTTGTGTTCGCATTTATTTTTAGATTCATTTGTGGTGTATGTAATGTTTCCATGACATTTGTTTTTCTATTTCAATTTTCTTATGTCTTTTTCACTTTAAGATATTCTACTAGTGTACCTTCCCACCCAATATGTCTACAGATGCTGATTCCTCTTTGGAATATATATATATATATATATATATATATATATATATGCAGATGCGACGGAAGGTCTCCTCACTCACTTTGTAGTTTTGATGAATTTTTAAGATATTCATAAAATGCTTAAATTCTACATCATTGCATGTTATTTTTTAGTTTTTATAGTTATTTTATTTTCCTACTGATTGTGCTTCTAGGCTTGGACCCTATCACTAACAAATAACATTTCCTTCCAGTAGACTAATAGAGAAGATCATAGAAAGTTTTGTTATGTCAAGTGCACCTCTCTTTTGTTCCTTGGAAAGGTTGGTTACAAAAACCTAAGACTCCAAAAATATATAAAATAATGAGAAAGCAAATAGGCTTTGTTCAACACAAAATAAATGCACAACTCTTCCAGCCAGGTTTGAACAGAGCAATACTTTAAAACCTCGAGTTATGAGCCTTTCCAAGAGCTGAATGATTCCTAGGTCACTGTTGAAAAGCGTAGAAAATAAAACAGTTCAGGTTGGATTCAAAATTGGCAGAATATAAATGTATCAAACTACTGGTAAATGTTTAAAAAACACTGAACACTTAAAGAACTGATGAGAAAAGTTGATTAAGAGCATAGTGAAATATAACATGAAAGTATGACTACTTAACTACTAAGTGCAAGGAAAGGAGTGGTGGCTCATAATTTGTCTGATGTAAAATCATACATAGTATTACTTTTTCAGCACCAACAGTACATCATCCAATGTATTCAGGCACCTGGATGCAGTGAAGACAATTCTTTAAATCTGCCATCAATTAATCTAAGCATTTAGGGTGACATCAGAGGTTAAATGACAAATTTAAAACTTTGAAGCAAGAAGTGGAAAATTACAGTAAGGTCACATCTGCTAGTTGTATTGCTATATGTTTATTCTAAGTTTCTGTATACAGTAGTCCCACCAAAATATAACTATTTGGGTTACATGTAGAATTTTGGGAGTTGTTTTCCACAGCTGCATCAGAACCAGACTGTCTCACCCCTTGTTTTAGAGTCTTTATCCTTGGTATAAAACTCATGTGTTGTCTCTGCCTGGCAGAGCTTTTCATCCAGACTTACTTCATTATTGATTGTCCTACGAGCTCTCTGAGCACAATTCATAAATAAACCTGATTGAGTGAGTTTACCTGAACAGTGCTTGGTAATAGATTTTTTCCACAACAATTTGGTGCCGTGACCCGGATCCCTCGACTGGACATCCGAGGACGTCGGCGAACAGCGTTTGTTACCGACCTGGACAAGACTCCAGCCCCAAACCTGAGACACGATAGCAAAAGACCACACTTAGCGCTACTCCTTTTCGCTATCAATTGCATACTGAAGCAATAATGTCCAATTTACCAAAATTGGACAATAAAATATTGGGAAAACACAGGCAAGTCTAAAGAGCCTTGATTTCAAGAAGAGATTCACACACTAGCTTAAACAACATGAAATACAGGATCAAATCGGATGTGCAATAATGTGGAGGGCGCTGACTCCTTTGCACCAACTGAGCATTGTTTAAACACAACAGCCTATCAGAGTCTTGTTGCTGCCCTTGTCCATCCCTCTGTGGCCACAGTGTACCCTTGTGGCTGCTTGCAGTACATTAATGGAGCATATCACATAGCTCATATCATCCCGAACTCGGTTCTCGAACATGATACTGTACTCCTTTGTCCTCCAATAGATGAGCTTTGGGATGTGGTCAAACAGAAGATTCGCATCATGGATGTGCCGCTGACAGGTCTGCAGCAAGTGTGTGATGCTATCATGTTGAAATGAACCAAAACAACACCCAATTGAAAACTCTGCCACAAAGAATTGTGGTTCAAAAGTGGTTCAAAACCAGGACTACCAATATTTCTCTACTGAAGTGGCCAATGATATGTAAAAATAACAGGAGCACTCAACATATGTAGTCATATGTACTTTTGATTAACATGCCAGATGCAAATCTCCACATTTAGTGCATAATTTTGGCACTTCTAATGAATATGAGCTGTTTGCTTCAGGCAGAGCTACAATTCTCCTAACTAATCCCACAAAACATGTGAGACAGCTTGCTACAATAGTAGAAGACACAGATGGATGAAAAGCTACCTCCTCTTCCTCCTCCGTTATTCCAATGCATCCCTCCTGGCTACGCTAACAACACGCCAACACACGCATACACAAGCACACATGAAAAAAAACAAACAAACATACAGAATGAGAAAGGGGTCATTTTAACTTAAGCCCTCTGACAGATTCAAAGACCTTAAGGTAGAGCATTTCATTATAGAGCTGCAAACACCAGAGAGCTTCCTTTAAACTGCAAAGTTCAAACAAGAGATGGGCACTTTTAACACAAAACCCACTCAAAAGCATTTAGTAACCTCACCAGTTTAAAGATTAGTGAATACAGATTTACACTTCTACACAAACAAAGGATTTATTTAGCTACGAGCGAAAAATACTTTGGGTATAATTTTAAATTCAAACATCTTGGGTTGACTGACTTTTTTTTTTTTTTCTTCCTGCAAGTGAAAGTCCAACTTTGTCTGAAACATTCCCACTCTGTGGAACTTTGCACATCTTTTCCTGCCGGTACAGACCTGAATTGAAAGGAGACATTTACAATTCAGACTTCGGTCCTCCTTTATTCCCCTTCGATGCGTTTCCCCTTGCTGCTCTTTTTTTCCTTTTTTATATATTTCCATTCAGAATTTTATCATGATCACAATTATTTGGCTTGAATATGTGGTCTTTAAATTTCACTCCCCCCACCCTCCCATGTACGTTATTCGTCCTATTCAGTGTCGCTTTTTCCAAAAAGAAGAAGAAGAAGAAGAAGAAAAAAAAGCGCCTTTCACTCCTGATATGAATCTCATTTTGGCAGCAAGGTAGCACAGCTATGCATGATTGGCTGTATTGCTGTCCTCTCACACTCCCACAGACATGCATTTGATTTGTCACCGGCATCCAAAGTCTTACCCAAACACTGCAAAGAATCTCTGAGTAAATGTTCCCTGTTGGCACATTTGAGCTGCACAGAAACAAGCTATTCCTTCAGAAGGATCCCTGTAGAACGCTTCTTGCAAGGGGAGATTAGAATGCACTGCAAAATAAAGAAAATAAATGATGTGAAGATGGCTTGGCGTGTAAAAACATGTGGAGCATGGTACATAATTACCATATGATAAGAGGGCTTTGGGAAGGTTCCATTCAATCTTTTCTTGTGAGGAGAGATTGAGGCAAAAAAAACTTAAGTAATTGGCTTCAGAAGTTGTAGCTTTCTTGCCTTCCATTTCCAGGCTGAGAGGCAGAAACCTGCCATGCTTGTCAAATCTTCTTGTCTGTTAGTGTGATGGGCAGAGAAAGAGAGCAATGGCTCCCGTCTGTTAGAGTACGAGGGGAAATACAGGTTTTCTTCAAGAGTGGAAATGTGTTTTTAAATAAAAAATAATAAAAAAAAGCATAATATTTGCTGCTCTCAAAGGAGATTTTTAAGATTCAGGAGAGTGTTAAATATTTTTAAACAAAAAAATGCAGTCAAAGGTAGTCTTGGGCATAACTTCCCACAGCATTATCAATGATGTTAAAATGAACAGAGGTGACAACTTTTAGCTTTGTGTGTCAAACAAAAATGAGATTCCAACAATTGCAAATCTTTTTTAAAATGGGTGTCATGCAAAAATCAGCACATGAGGACTCTGCATTGTCTTGGACATGTCTTATGTCTCATTACACCAGATGGAGCTTGAGAGTTTCTAGAAATGCTGTAAGTGTGTCTGAAATGGCTGGGCCAAACAAAAACAACAACAACAACAAAAAAAAAAACGTGCAAGTATGTTGGTCTTCACTTGAATTTTTTTGAGTTATGTCCACTGTATGGTCTTCAGACACATTTGGAGCAACTTCAGTTAACGGAATAAAGTCCATTGTACACAGCTTTCTGTTCCTCTACTGACAGTTTTAGCTTTACTGTGGAAGAGGCAACACTGTGTTTCAAAAGCTGCTGGTGAGGACATTTCCAGAGCAAAAGCCAAGCAGAGCAAAGTGCTGAGCATGATGGCTGGCACGTTGATTTAAGTTTAGCGCATCATTATCTGACCATATCACAACAAATGCAGTCAGACGGAAATAATCCACTCAAATTTCCCAGTAATTGCTGATTACTGGCCACATTGAGTCTGAAGTTGGTTTTTATAGGTCTCGCTGCCATATATTTCCTATATCCTATGTGTTCAAAAGGGTTAAACTGAATGTGCTGCAAACATTAAAAACAAACATTTTATTCTCATCTCATATGCAAAGGGTTGGGTTCACAAAGAAGGCTAAGGGAACTTCCAAGACCATACTTATTTGTAGCTTGTGGTTAGAAAGACAATAATTTGCTTTGACTGACAAATAGATGCTTGGGTATGCAGCAACAAAATCAACAATTTTGCATATGTCTTCTTCTTTCTTAGGGAAAAAAAAAAACAACAACATGTCTTTATTTCAGGATGCGTTGCCTCTTTGACAAACTTTTAGGCTCATTTGGAAGACAAGTTAATCCAAGCAAAACACTGAAGTCTTAGTAAACAAAGCAGATCGTGTGGTGAAACTTTCCTGCATGCCGCTCCTATTTCTTCTATGTTCTAAGAGTCCCTTAAGCACAGTGTTTGAGTTATTATTGGTGGGTTGCCAAAGCACACATGCGACTTCAAAATTCCTCCCCACATTTTTCAGAAATGCTTTCAGTCAACTGGACCTTGATTTTCTCCAAAACTGATTAGCTGCTGCCACTGCCAGTGTCTGGAGACGGCCATTTCCAACTGTTCAACTTTCAGCTCTCCAGCTTGTATTTGGCTTTTTGTTGGAGTATCTCCACAAGCAGCTCAACAGGAAAATGTATATGCTTTTCAAATTTTCTATCACATGAACTCGTCTTTGATACAGGCTCAACAAAGTCAACCGGGAACCTAATATCAGACTTAGTAGCTGGCAAATTAATCTTGAGTCTAGGATAAATCTTTAGGGAAGCAATGCAAAAGTTCCACTTTTCACCTGACAGTCAGACAGACTGCAGAACTTTCCTGAAATATTTGCTGCTCAGTAGGAGATAAACAGCAAGGTTAGAGGATGTGAGCAGGTGCCAGAGCCTAACATTACATCTTGACTGCACTATAAAACACAACCCCTCCTCTCACTCTCCCTCCCCAATGTCCTCTTACACCCGCACAGCATAAGGAAGAAACATGGGGATTTGCTTCAAAGTAAATAAGCAGGAAACTCCTTTGACCCTTGTCTTTATATTACCAGAACCAAGCAAATATGCTGCTGTCAAATGAAACTCATTGGCTTCTTTGTTGCATTAAAGTCTGGAGGTTGCTAGTTCTAATCCAAGCTGGAGTCTTTCCGTGTGGATTTGGCATGGTTTCTGGACTTCCTCCCACACTCCAAACACCTGCCTGTCAGGTTCGAGTGCATTCAACATTTCTTTAGAAGCTTATACAGCACAATTTCAGCCTTAACTAATAAAGGCTCTAACCGGTTACAGCCATGATATTTTTTCTAATCCTCACAACTTTTTTAAGCTTTTCACATTTTATTTTTCTATGAAAGAAATGTCAGGTTTCTATTTTTCCTCTCTCTTTATTTATGTGATTGCATATTTTGCATGGAAGAAATGTCATTTTCTTTAAACTCCCTTCATGTGAAAGCACCCATTGTGAAAACCTGAAGCAGACAGTCTGAGTGAATAAAGTCATCAACACACCTTATTGTAGTACATGATGTCCTAGTGCGACATTTTAAGTTTTGGCAGAGTAACTGTATCACACGTCATAAATTGTCATTTAGATAATTTTTTACTCAATGTACAATAATCCAGTCCAGTTTTGACAAGTCTGAGTATTATGTGTTTTGAAATAGTACTGATTCAAGTTGGTTCAAAAGTTAAAAAGCAAGAAAGAACCTTTTATGAGACATTTAAAGGCTTCTTCAGCATTGCGTTGCTTCATCATTTCTGAAATATACATATAATGACTTACTATTGGATAAATAACTAACTCTCAACTGTCCATAATTTTATTTTACATATTTCTACTCTACTGTCAGAAAAAAATGGATCTTTTTCAGATTTGGAAATCTTTTTTAATAAAAATTGCTTGATTTTAAACTCTTGTTATGAGATATAAGGATTTTTTTAATTGGATTAAATCATGTTTATAAATTCTTACATGAAAACTGATGATTGTGTAGAGTAATTTGAATTTCACTAATCAATCAGCTGAAGATTAGAATGAGCTATTTCTCTATAGAGTGGCACTGATCAGTGATTAAAAAGACAAATCCTGAAAAATCTAAATATTTTATATTTATTTAATGCATAAAGCCTTAGGACAACCACCATTTTCAGACTATATGAGCAACTGATACACTTTTCTGAGCTTAACAAAAAGCAGGCAAAGTTTACAGACCAACTACTGTTTATAAATGGGGATAATGTCATTCTTCATTAATTTTCTGTTGGATTCAAAACTATCACTTTGATAAAGAACATATTATTATTATTATTATTATTATTATTATTATTATTATTATTATTATTATTATTATTATTATTATTATTATTATTATTTTATTTTTTTACTCGTAAGTACCATAGTCAGTGAATGTGAATTGTTCCAAATCAGAATTTGCACATCAGACCCTAAATGAAACTAGAAATCAATATCAACCAGAAAAAAAACCTAATTGGTGTCAGATATTACCCCAATATTTTTTATTTTAAACACATTGATATGTACATGTCAATATTTGCTTATATTTCATTATTCTTTTATATTTTGCTTTCTCAAACAAAATAAGCTAAATCAACAGGAAATTGGTGCAGCTACACGATTCTATGTCATGAATGTAAGTAAAATGCCTTGAATTTACTATGTGGCAGTGAAAGGAAAAAACTTTGGAAAACAATGTAGGGCTTCAGCTTTCTTTGTTGAACAGATTTGTGTCCCATATGGCTAGGGCAACAAAAGGAAGACCTCCTCAGAGGCAACAAGAACATTCAGCTGTGTTACAGAAAACAGACGAGATGTTGAGATCTGAAACATCTAAAGGAATTGGCTATACAAAAAAAAAAAAAAAAGAAAAAGTTGGAGCTGGGAAATAAACAAGCTAGAAAACGTCTTTTGGATGGGAACTGAGGTGAGAGGTGTGTTGAGGAAACAACTAGAATTCTGAAGAAAAAAAAAAGTAACAGGCGAGGGAGACGGTAAAGTTCAAGTTTGGATTTTCTCATTTGAAACAGATGTGGATACTATAGCATTTATTTAGCGACGATATGATGCTAAAAGAGTGAGACCTTTATTTGATGAGTAGTAGACACGGTGTGACAGGAAGAATGAGAAACCTTTAATTAGACGAGATAGACAGAGAGAGGGTGTGAAGTCTAATTAGGAAGGGGGGAAAAAAATATGTTTTAAAGCGAGATCACTCGACAGAACGAGAGACTTCATTATAGGCGAAAGAAAGCGGGAAGGCAAGGATAGACGGCATTTTTTTTTTTTTAAATCACCGTGGGCGACATTTTGGATAACAAGTGATTAGATCCTTTGTCTGTTTCATTAGCGGGTGAATTTCCTGTCAATTTAATTTTTATGATACCAAGGGCCCTGATTTTTACCCAGACAAAACTGAGCTCTCTGACCTTAGAAAAGCAACAGCTTCAGTGAGCTCGAGCAAATACTTCCCTTCTGTTTATCATTTGGTAATTTTATCCATGTCAACAGCAGAAGCAAAATTTAAGAGGGAGTACACAAAAGCAAAACGTCAAGACAAATTATGCAACTTGGCATCAAATATTGTGCTGTCCTCAAAACGTCTTAGCACAGTGAATGGCATATTTTTCTTACCGCAGGTAGGAAAAGTGTTACCTTTGATGCCTCAGAGTTTGTAAGAAAATAAATATATAAATAGATAAACATAAACTGATTAAGAGTTACAATGTTTCTATAAATGATGCAGTCAGTAGCTCTACTTACATAGCATGTTCATAATTCCTTGATTTATATTTTTCTAAATGGAGAAATAATTTATGTTTTTTTTTCAAATTACAATCAAAACCATGTCTGGTATGTTGCATTTTGTAAACTGTTTTTATTCTTTAAAATGAATTGACATGTGAGAGATGTTAAAGACAAACATAACTGGGGAAACAAACAAACAAAAGTACAAACATAAAAATGGGCAGATCAGAATTTTCATGGTTGGTACTAATTCTCAACTTTTTTTTGTCAGCCAGTTTCCCGCTTTGAGCCATTTTGATTCATGTTAGAAAACTTCCTAAGCTAAATCATTTCAAAGCAGAAAAAAAACAACAACAAACAAACAAAAGAAATCATGTCAAAGTGCAACAAATAGGATAATCCTGGTTAATACTGACCAGGCGATTACATTTCTTCTTTCTTGTTTGCTTGACTAATTGGGAGTTTTGTTATTGTAACGATGGTAGCACAAGCAAATAAGAAATTGGGCTTTAGGTTTCTTTTGAGTGTTTATAGACTACAAATGGGGTTAGTTTAGTTTTTTATGCATTTAATTAACTGGAAAAAAACACCCAGATTTCCCTTTAATCAACCTGCATATTACTAACCAGTCTATTGACAATTGACTATTCGTAGAAAACAAATTCTAAGGGAATTTATAAACACTGAATACTGCTGTATGCCATTTAACTCACTTCTAAATTAAAAAACTAAAAGGCATGGAATTAATTTTTCTGAATATTTATGCACACTAAAAGCCAGCTGTAGTTTGTTGTAGGGTTAGCTGTGTAATCCTCTGTAAGTGAAAATGAGGCTATAAGATTTTCTACGTTCATAACACGAGTAAGTATAAAATTTATGCACCGGTTATAACTTATTTCAGACATTAGTACTTCAAGTTTTCTGCTCTTTCGCACAACTTTCAAGAACAAAGAAATTCCTTCTTATTCGGGCTCCAAGAATGTCTGAATTTTTGTGCCAAGGTGAGTCAGAATGCAAACACGACTGAAAGAGGCAGGCAGATGAAGCTGGATAATGAAAAATATTTTTAATAAAATGAAGGGCAGTGCATAAGCAGCCAATCCAAGGTAAAACTGAGCAATGCAAGACTTTAATGTCATCTCACAATGGAACAAGGACAACGCTCGAGCAAAGAGCATATGAAATCTCCACAGCATATTTACTGAGGTGGATGTAAAAATTCAAGCTGGAGAAATTAAATAAGAAATTAGGTAAGAATCAAGGAAAAGAAGCAAACTGAAAACTACAACTGATGAAGTCTTAAAATGGTGTGTCACAAAAGAAATTACAAATATGATGAACAGTTGAAAAAGACGTCAACAGTTTTTAGCTTTGTTAGGTGTTCAACTCACTTAGCATTTAGCTATTGGGTGTTCACCATTATGAAAGAGGTGAGATAATTCATTTAAAAATTGTTTATTAAACAGCTCAACACCAGCATCTCGTTCTTCATCGGAAAAGAGATGGTTAAAAAGTAACCATCAGCATAAAGTTCATATCTAAAATGAGAATAGTAAATAAACAGGTCAAAGCAACTAGAGCTGTTACCAAAAAGGCACACAAATTCATTTTACCACCATGCACAAAGAGGTGGACAGTAAGGAAGTAAGAAACATATAAAAATGTTACTATTAAAGAAGCAAATCTGTAATATAAAAGTTGTAAATATGCCACTTTCGTCACATCTTTACCACAACAGTCTGTGAGGATATTTTAAGTTTAAAGCAATTTGATCATTAAAAAAACAACAAGGCTAAAACAAAACAAAATTGAAAAGATACAATTTAAGATACAACAACCAAGAAAAAAAGCATGAGTGCATTAAAAATTGACAACGCTTGAAGCGTTACATCTTTTAAGTTATGCTACATATTTTAAAGCTGCAATCAGCAAGGAGCCGACAACTCCCAAAGTTCAGCTACCACAACAAAACCTAGCAGCTTGAATTGTATTCTTGACAGAACTCCTCAAAGGGCCTTGGGGTATTGCTCACATAGATCTCCAGATCAACACAATTTTCAATCAATATGTAAGCTGCTACTTATTCCTTTCTCGCTGTGTGCATGCAGACATGCAGAGTTGACTCATCCTGCTATGATCCCACTGAGCACCCTGGGCTCCGTTCACTATTCCGAATGAAGACGTTGCACTCAAACCAAATTTACACTCCTATTGTGCCAGCGCTAAATATAGAATTAATAAATGAAAAATATATATATATATATATTGAGGAAATATGCTATTACTTGCTGTGTTTTTTGATTGTTGATTCTATGTTGCATTGTGTTTTTGTGTATAATGTAAAGCACTTTGAAATGCCTTGCTGCTGAAATGTGCTATACAAATAAAATTTGATTTGATTTGATATTACCTCAGACCAAAAGCTTTTGTTTTGTTGCCCTTTCAGCAAGAGGAAGAATTATTTAATTTTTTTTCCCTTAATATTTGGTACAGTAAATTAGTAAAATCAAGCAGAAAATAGCTACAGCACCACCAAACTACAGCAAACTCCTTGAGACCAGTCACAAAACACTGACTGTGACACCAGAAATGAATTTCTGATCATAGAACCAGAAGTAAACAGCTGACTACACAACTGGAAACAAACAAGCAGCGGCAATGGGACCAGAAATAAATGACCGAGCCACAGAACTGGAACTAAACTGGTGATCACAGGAGGGTGGATAGATGACCAATTATCAAGCAGTGAATAGGCAAAGCTCCAAGGGTTTGACATTCACGAGCTATGTGTGTACGCGTGCACCACCCCCACCCTTCCAGAACAAGCCGGTGCCCTTTCAGCTGCCTCCTAAAAGAATTGTTCACTGTGAATTTCCTGTCCACACTTATTGTTCTCGAAGAGACGGGTCAGTTCAGGTCCTCCTACATTTTGTCACTTCAAGGAAGAAGGTCAGCTGTTGATGGTGATTAGAATCAGCTAGAGATCTCGTTGCTGTGAAGATGTAGGTGGAGCAATTACATATTTTATTTCTTTTTGTTTTTTTAGCTCTCTGGGGCTGCATCAGTGTGTTTGTTTTTAAGAGAATATACTCAATGTGTTGAGCAATGCTCACTTTATTAGGGTGCGATATCGATGTAAACTCAAATCTCGAGTTCATTTATTAATCAAATCTGTACAGTTTGATTGCTAAACGTTGAATAAAATGTTCAGGATCTGCCATCTAAAAGCCCCAAAACCGCCCAGGATAGTTCATCCAGCCTGACATAACCAACATTTATACCAGCACTTTTGACTCTGCCACTCTCAAAGCCATCATTGAATTAGGGAACAAAATCAGCAGTGCAGTATGTCAGTTATGAAATTGGTGAGCGCTCGCAAATTAATTCAGCAATGAAACCCCCGGTGAAATAATGGGTTATTGCGACCAAATAACGTTAAGGCTCAAACTGAGAAAATATGCCGTCGGGATAATGAGCCAATCAATTATTTGGATCTGCTCAAGATGACAGTTGGCTCTCACTGCAAAGCAAAGTCACCACACTGCAGTGGAAATGTCACTGGGTGTTTCGGTACCTAAACCAAAAATACCCCTGAGAGAGAAGCGGACATGCTTAACAAAGAGGAACCAACATCTCTCTCCTGAAAGGAAAGTGAACCACAGCCAATTACTCCATCACCTAAAGGCCTCTGGAAAAGGTTGATGGATTGTATGAGGCAGCTGATTAGTTTTAAGTGTCAGATGATTGGGCTGCGAACTCGGCACTTAAAGGACTATTACAAGCACTAATGGAAGGAAAGCTAATATTCCACAGAAAAACTCCCTAACAAGCTTTCTCCCACTTTATTTTTTTGGTTACAGATAATGAAACACTTCAAATGTTCAAACCGTTTTCTCTGTCAAATACCTGGAAGCCTTCTCTGCATTGCATTTGGTGCACCAAGCGTTACTGTGATCGGAAAGGCTCAGAAGTTAGCACATCTCTAGCTTTCTTGTTATCATGGTAACCCTTATTTTATCATATAAAAAAAAAAAGAACACTGTCTCAAAAGATTCGCATGCAGAGATATTTTTCATTATTTCTGGGTCAAAAATAATAGCGGAAAATTAATAAGAACCATTGAAAGTAGCAAACTTAACTGTTTTTGATAAATTCTCAAGATTTAATTATGTACAAGCTGGTTTAGCAGTTTGTACACCTCCTCAAACCAAACATAATCAGTTTTCACAAAATAAGAAACCCAGTCTGCTGTCCCTCTACAATTTGATACAAAAAATCTGATATTCATATTTTCTTTTTTTGTCTCTGATTTATTAAAAAGAAAGACCTTGGAATCAAAAGGCAAAATTATCTACCTACGCTCCATATATATATATATATATATATATATATATATATATATATATATATATATATATATATATATATATATATATATATATGTCTTTATGTAATCAAAAAATATATAGAGCTAGTAATAAAACACATTTAAAAAGTGTGAGATGTAGATAATATTGCATTCAGGTTTTCCTTTCCACTGTACAGCCTGTAATTTTAAACCACCTTTTTTTGAAAAAAATAAATAAATAAAATAAATAAATAAATAAATAAAATCTCAACCTTTAAACATTTATTCAAAAGAAAATGGCACTTTCACAAAAGGATGACAATGTGGGGTCTTGGACCTCTGGGTGCAACTGTCTATGGTAAACAAGAAACAAATTGTTTTCCTGATAATAAAGAAAGATATTTCCATAGGAATATGTTTCATAAATGTATGGCCACTTAGAAACACAAAAACTGGAGTGAACACTCTTCTTTTTCTGAAAGATTCAGCTGTTAAGAAGAAATGGGTAAGATTCTAAGATTATAACTGAACACTATTGTAATATTCAGTTAGTGAATATTACTGAATCATCTTAACAGCTATGTTTTTGTAGTGTAGTTTAAACCCTCATGAGTAAAGCACCAATTGTTTAAAATTGAGAATTTTACAACAATTTAATATAACTACATTATTCCCAATATATTATTTTAATTACATTCAATACTAAGTCTGAGAATGTAAAATTCAAATGGTTTCTTCCACAGCTACCTTGAAGGCTCTTTGGGTCTAGTCTCCTTTTCAACATTTTGTTAGCTGTGAGGCATCTTCTGTCTTGTCTGTCTAATTCAGGACTATTAGCTGTTGCCTTTACACATCTATATGTGTCTTTTGAAAAAGGGCATCAAGGTGCAGTCTTGTTATTTTCTCAAGGTGCAATCTTGAGGTTTAGCTCTGAAGCGTATATATATATATATATTTCTTGTAGAATGTCTCTCATCTATTCATGCTTTTCTGAGAGCTCTTTGTTCCGGCTCCTTTTGTGTCTTATATTTATTTATGTTTACCCTTTATTACAATATCTATATGGTTTGAACTAGATGACTTTGGTCTCAAGACAGTTTTTTTTTTATTTATTCTGTAATTGCATTTGACAAACAACCGAGCAACCCCAAGTAACCATTTATTGACTTGTCTTTCAACAGAAGTCTGCTGCTTCTAAATGCTTGCTGTGCCACTGTTTCTGTTAAGGAAGCGTATAAGGTGCTCGCCTTCACCCACCAGCACCAAAGTGCCACGGTGTTTAAATGCAGTGATCGATTTCAAATTTTCTGCGAGATGCAGAAATTGCTGGCAGTTACAACAGTTTGTTCTGTAACAAGTGAATCCGAGCTGCTCGCCCTTCAGCTTTTCTTCCTTTGGTACTACGTGGCAATGCTTCTTGTTTATTTTCTCTCATGTTCTGTGCCCTCCCAGCTGAGGATGCTAACTGAACTAATGAAAAACAATGCCAAAAAGAAATGTTCAATATTACAATATTCCCTGGCATTCAGAATAGTCAGATAAGAAATGTTTTTGAGGTCATGTTAAATGTTTTCATTTAACTTAAATGTGTAAGACCCTTTCACTTGACTTAATTTTTGCTTTACCAACTGTAAAATTGATTTAAATAAAAACTATATTTATATACCACATAATTATGCATTTAACACTTTAAGATGAACCAGACTTTCACAGAATTCTTTATACATCAGCTGTGACTCTAATATCACAACCATGACACAATGGTGACATTGCGTAATCTCGCACTTTACTGTACTGTTGGGAGGGTGAAGATTCACGCAGGACCACATGTAGACACTATGGAGCATTAATATTTTCTTTCCATACAGTCAGTTGGCCTATTGATATAGAAAAAAATAATAATAAAAAAAAATAAATTATCTCTTTCATGATGGACCAAAGCATTTCAACACTCTAGACCCCCGACAAACATGCCATATTCAGAACCTCAGTTTTTTTTACTTTGAAGACATAATGTTTTTAATAAAATCCTTTTCATTTGCTCACGTTTAGACCCATGTAACATTATTTTCATAATGCCAGCATGAATGGCAAGATAAGAAACAGCAGCAGCTTTTAATCAATGATCAAAGACGCCACCAACATAGCAAGCAATTCTACTCAGACATAGTGCTACTGTAAAGTTTGGAAAACAGCATGGCCCTGAATGAAAACCACTCTTGACTGCAGCATGCCGAGTTTGGATTTGAGAGTGTGGGTGATTTGCATTAGGCTAAGTGAATATTGGGAACTATGGCCAGCATAGACAGTGTTAGTTCAAAAAAAAAAAAAAGAAAAAAAAATACTGTTTGGGCCTTTGTCTCTGCTTTCTGTCTAATTTCAATGTTCAAATAGCCAATGCTAAAGAGGTTAGTTGGTTTTCCTTTTCAGAGTACATTCAGATTAAAATTAATATTCAATGAAGTGCTCATTCTTTTCTTTTTATTTTAATGCTAGAGCCATTATGTGCCCGCAAAGCCTGTAGGCACAAGTGGCTCTCCACAAACAAGGGGACTTGTTGTGAGCCAAGGCCAGCAGCACTGAAGCACCATCACCTGTTCAGCCCAATTGACGGCTCCTCGCCTCTTTACCCTGCCAAGCTACATCACAACCAGCTGGTGGCAAACTTCAATTACAACACCTGAACTGCATTAACTTGTCAGCCCCGACCCTTTGAGCCAGCAGGTGTGTGAGAAAAATGTGGGAGCTCTCTGAGAAATGTTGGAGCTTCAACAGGCTTGTGTCAAGGAAAAAAAGTAAAATAAAAAGGAGTTGTCTTATTAATTTTGAAGCAGTGCAAATTTCCTATCACAGTAGGTGGAAGTTAGATTTCAGCAGTGAGAAGTAGAGTTCTTTTGGACTATGTTACACAAAAACAGTTCAGACTTCCAACATGGAGTGATTTATTTGAGAAGCACACTGTTCATACTGATGATGTTTTAATGTGCCAATAAAGCCACAGACCATTAGAATCTGCAGCCTTTGGTGCAATAATAGCTCTAATTTGGATACAATACAAACCCTATGGATGCAATCGATGTGACAAAATTTCATGCTGATAAATGGAAAGCGATTAGATAATATTGCCTAAAGTTGTATACGTTTTAGAATTTTATTGCCTTGGTTTTATGTTCATATGTTATTATCACGGGGGGGGGGGGTAAAATGTTTGTTTATTGTCATTAGTGCTATTAGAATTATTTTGTGAGGTAAAGTTTTTCTACATTAGTTCACACCTCCAGGAAAAAAAAAAGAAAAGAAAACATTTAGAAATGTGCCTAATAAGGATACAGTTAGACATGCAGACTCAGAAATTAGACAGGTAAGGTTTAAGACCAGCTATGTCTTTGATAACTATTTCAACATGGTGAATTGGTCTTCTGACATTTCAACCCACCAAACTTGGAATCAAATCAAAGTTCTGAAAAAAGTAGACTGGCAACCATTATGAGCGGAAAACCTTTATAACCTCACAGAGCCGAGTCGAGCCTCACAGAGTCGGTGCAAGTAGAAAGGGGTCATTACGTGCAAAACTGCAGTTGAAAAACCAAAACTGCCTTCTGAACACACCATACCCACAAGCATCGTGCTCAGAGAATTTTTTAATTTATTTTTATTTTATTTATTCTATTGTAACAGTAAATGTGATTAAATTGAAGGAGCAAATGGGATTCTGGAAGAAACCCTGCATAAGATATAAGACTTGGAGAGAGTCACCTTTAACCCAACAACAAAAATAAACATACAGTCTAAGCTCCCATGCACAAGTGGCAGAATGTAAAATTGAACAATTGCAGAGGTATACATTCAGTCTGGTTAGGTTTGAGCATTTCTACAAAGAACAGGCCACAATTTTTGCTTCCTAACATGCAAAGCAAACATTTTGCAGCTGTCATTTCATTTTAAAGAGGCTTTGCAATGCATTGATTTAGTTGGGCTACGTATTACATATTGTATTTTTTATTTAAAAAACTGAAAAGGAATAAGATCTATTGAAGTTGTGTTTGAAAAATGTCAAAATGTATTTTTTAATTTTTTTAAGTTTGAAACGTATGAATATTCTTGCAAGATGTTTTGCTTAAAAGATTCAACTTACCTTGAGGAGGTTCAATCAGATATTCGACAGACCAAATCTTTGACCTATTGACGTGGGAGATTTTTCTAACAGGACTGGGAGAAATAAATATTCTGTATCCTGGAACTTATCAGAAAAGATTCACATAACTCTGACTGGCAACAGCAAATAAAAGTTTCCTTTTGAGAAGATGACAGTCAGTTGCATCATCACGGATTTAGCGATTAACTGCAAAAATAGCAGCAACACATAATAACATTTAAACACTTTCTTGTACAACCTGTTCTTGTTTTCACATTCATTTACTTCATTAAAATTAACAATTCCGTTCTTGTGGTTTTTAATAACGTATTTCAGCAAACCCAATCTGAGTTCCTGGGCTATAGCAGCATGTGTCTTCCTTTGAATTAATTTTGAAACACTCTACATCACCAGCTCTGTTAAAACAAATTAGCTTAAGTGAGGGTTTTAACTCAGGCATTTTGTTTCCCCGATATTGTCACAGAGGGACGGGTAATTATGACGAGTCTTGGGACCATTCAAAGGGTTTACATTAGTCGAGTCAAAGTGGATGGAAGTAAATCTGTTTTCTGTGTGGTATAGATTAAGTTTATCTAAAGCTGCAGCTGCTTACACTCACACACATGAACAATTACCAAAATATATTTTTTGAAAGCATATGTCTTGAAGATAATGTGCTCTAGTTTACAGGACTGATTGAAAAAAAACTGTTATTATTTATTTAAGGATATTAAAATAGCAATTGGAAACAGTTTGGGTCATTAATATAGCAACAAACCATAGTTTCTCAGAGGACAAAAAAAAAATCTCTAAAAGAAAATAAAATGTTATCTCCAAAGCAAACCAAAAAAAAAAAAAAAAAACTTGTGCAACTGTTAGTCTTTACCCTGTTTTTTTTCTCCTCCTTTTGTTTACAGCTCCCTTCTTTATTGCTTCCTCTCCTTCTCCCTCTCACTGATCAGACCTGCCCTCTCTGTCGGCCTTGTGGTTATGCTGCCAGCTCTCCTATTTGAGCTGCCTGACCTTGTTTGCAGTTCCAAGGCAAGCTTCTCGAATACTCCAGGTTGGTTGTTTTTTTTCCCCCTTTTTTTCTCCAAATGTGTATACTGACTGGCCTATAAGTGTTCAACGTTTTGTCTTTTTAGAGAAATCTTACTCTCCACAGAAGAGTCCCCATTACTGCCTCTTGAATACTTGCTTTTCACTCCACAGCAACACTTGTCTCTGTGTCTGCCTGGCTGTGTGAACAGCAAAAAAGAGCAGAACACCACAGGTGAGTGTGTCGCCACCTGAAGCAAGTCGGCGTAAATGGTGCAGCAAAGCATCATAAAATGGCACATGCATGACTCACATCTCACTGCAAAGTCGCACAGATATTCTGAAGGGAAAGGAAATGCATACCTATGTTTTTATTCACAAGCCAACTGAAATTAAAGCTTAACATAGATTCTGTTCATTGGCTGCTGACTATTAATATATATATATATATATATATATATATATATATATATATATATATATATATATATATATATATATATATATATATATATATATATATACATATATTGTTTGTTTATCTGACTAATCACATTTTCACATTTTGCCACCTTGGAGATTAAGTTTCTTTCAAAAGTGTTTTCCAGCAGTGCTTTTTCATAGTTTTTAAACATTTTTTTTAACAGTTGCTTCAGTCCCCACCTGCCCAACATTGTTCAGAAAAATTTGAGTTTTCTTCAGTAAGTACAATTGCACTTACTCTTAGACCAATGATCTGAAACTCTTGGCATTGAGTGCCACTGTAAAGCAACTTCTGGAGGGATCCCTGGAGGGTTCCTCACTAGGCCTTTGAAAGGTTTGCTGATATGCCAAGGAGGTAATTCAGCCTTTTGGTTCAGGTGTTTTGGAGCATGGATACATCAAAAGCCGCAAGACAGTTGCACCTGAAGACTGGAGTTGCAGACCTCTGTCATTCAAGTATATAAAAGAAAATCTATGACTAATTAAAATCGGCACCAAAATTTTCAGTAAATGGAAAAGATTTTTACAAAGAACCAGCTGTAATTTATATTCTGTCATGACATTATTTTCAGACTCAAGTCTGATTTGTTTCTGTTCTACATTTGAGATGTACAATGTAAAATATTGTTTCTGTCTCTGTCAGGAGCCTCAGGCTGAACCCAATTTAAAGTATTTTAGAAAGTTGCTTTCTGCAGATGGAAGGTTAGAAAAAAAAGTCTCAGTGTGATCAAGAGTTTGAACAACACAGTGTTGTCCCACCTGTTTCAGAGAACTGCAGGTCTTCTACTGTATTTGTCTTTGCTTACAAGAAAGACAGATTTGGCTGTTTGGAAATATTTCCAACTGAAGAAAATTCTGATTGCCATGGAGTGGAGACTAAAGAAGAGTCTCTCAAAATTGCTACTAAACACTGTATAGTCGATGCTGGTGAAATCCCCAGCATTGTCAAGTTGCAATAAGAAGTCAATTTACTTCAAAAGGATTTTCTAATTAATTAAAAAAACAAGACAATAGCAATTAGGCACCAGGAAAACATGGATTTTAAGATTTTAAGAAAAATAATAACAAAATAATAACAATTAAAATTTAGAGTGCAGTCATTAAAAAAACTGGAGAAAAAATAGTTCAAAATATATCTGCTTGAGAACCCATAAAAAGCTTTCAAACACACAAACACAAAATAAAATTAATGCTGTACTTCACAAGAACCCAGTGGATCGATGCCTCCACAGGTGTAATTTTGTCTCTTTTTCTGGTTAGAAATATGGCTACTGAATTCTGCCAGAATTTAATTCAGAATTAAAGTGAATTACAATAGCCTATCCTTGAGGTTATTAAAGTGGTAATAAAAGTTTTTTTTTTTTTTTTTTTTTTTTTTAGAAGTGAGTTTTTAGATATTTCTGAGTCACAAGAAACAGCTCTTTGTTAACAGATTGTTAAATCAATCAAACTTTAAATGGTTGTGAAAAACAGCTAAATTTAATTTATTCTTCCCTAGCTTGGGAAAAATAAATGAAAATGACACTTAGTGGTTGTCTACTAAGGGCTTTGGAGGACAAAAAGAAAAGTGATCATCTCTGGTGAAGAATGTCAAGTAGTCCAGCTTTTTACCTCCTTAATACAGTTCTGTCAAGGGCTTGAGTTGTGTGAATTTGCTTTGGGTTTATAAGTTCTGATCTGTTCTTATTTTGATTAGATCAGCCTGTTTCTCTTTTCCTTTAGTTCACTGCTTTCTTAGTTACTCTAGTTTAATTGTGTTAACTTAGTTTTTCTTTAGTATTAGATTCACTTCCTAGACCCCAGTGTTCTCTCCATTGTCCCTCACATCCTTTAACTGATCAGCCCTGGTCCTTTGTTCCAGCAGTCACTCTCCCAGTACTTACACACCTATTCTCCTTTTACTTCTCTCTTGCTCCTCCTGTTATCTCCCATCATTCTTCTCCTGTACCTAGTTCCGGTTTTGTTCCTGGTTTTTGTGCTCACCTCAATCATTATAGTTTAATTAAAACATTGCCATCATCAGGATTTCACGTTATTCAAACCTCAATATCTTCTGCAAAACATGAAAAGAGAAAATATTGGAATTATGGAAGTTATGTCCCAAATGAGACATGGAGAGGCCATTAAAATAATTAAAAGGAAGAGAATTTTAGCTATGTAAGTAGCATATTAACATGTTGAGGGCTGTGGTTAGAGCCAACAAAAAATATCAACAAATTTACCATTAACAAAACACCAGGTTGACCTTTAACACACACCACTGCGTGCACTTTAGACTGTGTGTGGACAATCTGAATGTATCCATTCCACCTCATTCTTGTGCTGCTATTTGCTAATCCCGCTGTTCTCAGACTAAGTCCTGGACGGTTGCTGTCTTGCCTGTTTTGTTCATTGTTTTGCTCTAGTTCATGCTGCACTGTCACCTCATGTATTGAACAGGGGATCTGTTAGTACATGAAGAATGATGATAAAGCTTCTTGATCTTGACAGGGTGAAACCAGAATGGATTTTTTGTTCCACTGTTATTGTTATTTAGAAAATATAGCAGTTGGATATACCTCCTTTACCTTCCCTCTGCGTGGAGTTCTACATGTTTTATCTCTCTGCATGCCTATCTTCATCTGCGGGTACTCCAGCTTTTCATGTTTGAAAACATGACTGTTGGGTTGATTGGTCTCTCTTTACATGTGCTTTATTGTTTGTATTGTGTGTTTCAATGTTACCTTGTGATGGACTCGTGATGTGTCCAGGGGGAATCCTGCCTTTCGCTCAATGACCACTAGAAATAGGTACCCCACATCCCCATCCTACACACACACCCTGCAATAATAAAGTTGGACATTAGATGGAAATGATTTAAAAAGACTTATAAATGTAGTTTTTTTTCTTTTAAATCATTAGTTGTATTATGGCATGCTTAAATGGGACAAATCAAGCAGCATTAATTCATCACTGCGGATCTAATTCAAAGTGGAACACAGATTCAAAAAGGTAGAGCATGTTACAAACTGATCACTCTCACCCTCTCGTCGTTCGATATCTAAACACCAACCACATTAAGCACAAAAGCATAGCCAATTTTACACTGGTCAAGAAACCTATGAACACTACTTACATCAGGGTGTGAGTGTAATTAGAAAACTGTTTGATCAGCATTCAGTCCCACATCAAATGACTTAACAGTTCTCAGAAGTATTTACTGGCACGGCTTCTTATTGGCTTCAGAACTGGATCCCCTTGTTTTAAGTGCAGGTGCTGGATGACTGTCCTTACCTTACCTTCTTTACAGTAACATTTGCTTACTGGTCATAACATTAAATGCAGAGTTTAGGATAATTAGAGCAGCAGCTTGCGAACTTAAAGACTTTCATTCTGAGAACAAGCTTGCCTAGCAGCAGAGGGTCCTGATTTTTAGAAACATTACTATAACACAGCCTGTAAGATGAATGATGCCATCTTTTAATTCTGCCAGAATGTACAGTCCCCATGGATGTAGCAGTAGCAGAGTATTCTTAGTCATCAGAGCACTGAGAGTTTAATAATCTGCTACTGGCCGTTTTTAAATGAGCTATTAACACACGCACACATGTGATACATTGCTTTTGGTACAAAAAAGAATTAGAAAAACATTTTTCCAATTTTGCAACTGTGAAATATAACTACAGTGCTTTGCAAAAAAAATATGTATACTCTAAGCAACAAACTAAGAAAACTAACATAATAGAGCCTCCTCGAACACACCATCACCAACGTGAAACATGGTGGTGACAGCATCATCCTGTGTTGATGCTTATGTGAAGATAGATGGACTTAATTAATGAGCCACACTGAGGTTACTAACATTTGAGATTGGGGCAAAAGGCTGTACCCTCCAGCAGCACAACAGTACTGATATTCAGTCAAGATAAATGCAAAATAAATGCAATGGAATAGTTTAGATCAAAACATATTTACATGATGTAATGTCCAGGTCAAAGACCATGTTCAAATGTAATTGAGGTCATGTGGCCAGACATGAAAATGACTGTTTACAGATGCCCTCCACAGAGTCTGACTGAACCTGAGTTACTTAGGCAGAAGAAAGGGAAAAACCTTCACTGCCTTCATTTGCAAAAGTGATAGAGACATGATTAGGCAGATATGCAATTGTGATTGCAGTGAAATGTGTTTCTACAATGTAATCATTGGAGTGATAAAGAAAGAAATACGTTTGCAGATTTTTGGTATTTAAAACATCAGTCTTTTGATTGTGGTACTTTGTGTAGGTCTATCAAATACAATCCCAATAAAATTTGTTTATGTGTATAACATGACAAAATATGAAAAATTTAAGGCGTGGAAATGCTTAAGGAAGGTAATGTATGAATAGTGAAGTGCTTTCAACACAAAGCAAGATCTATGTGTTCATCCAAGAGGAGTGAATGATGCAATCGATGCAATCTGCTGCATTTACGTTCGAGACTTTTTAATATACTTTAAATAATTAATTGAGTATACTGTATTTTTTGATAACTGGAATCCGTTGGAATGTAAGTATGATTGAATTGAACTGATGTTCTTGTAAAGGGTCTTGAGATGACAGTCATTGTGAATTGGCATTATACAATGATTCTTATCTAAGCGTTCTTTCCCTATCATTTAGACAATCTTGCTTACCCCAATATTGTTTGCAAGTTTTATGTCTATTCAACAATGTATTTCTATAACAGTCTACAGTACATTTTAATGGGTCTAGGGAGAGTAGACCACATACAACTTCAAGAATCAAATACAAAAAAATCAGGCAGTACAAATGAGTGAGAGCATAGCTGGTAATGACAGAAACATTATGAACAAGCAGAGAAAGGGGAAAGAGCATAAATAGAAATACAGACTCTAAAAAACAAATACTACGTTTAAACAACTTAATATGGGCTTTTTGTTTACAACATGCTGGGCAAAGTATGGACCAATCCATGCGAGAGCTGATTTAGCACACCAAGTTTGGGTAATAAGTTTGACTTCCTTAGGCTTTGGCCTTTGTAAAACATCAGGACTAAGGATAAGTGAAATGAAATGAATCATGCACATCTCCACATATCTGGATTAAAATGATCTTTAATGTAAATCTGCATGAAATAGATAACTCTATATATATATATATATATATATATATATATATATATATATATATATATATATATATATATATATATATATATATATATCTATATATATGTATATATAGATGTACAACATCAACAGGACCTTGAGAGCCTTCATTGCAAACTCAATGGGGCTGTGGAAGACCACCCTTGAAGCCAACTGCAAGCCACTTGCACAAGTATCCATCCAAATGTGGCATATACCAAGGAGATGCGATGTCCCGCTACTGTTCTGCATAGGCCTGAACCCCTCAGCCAAATCATCAACAAGACTGGCTACGGATACCGACTCAAGAATGGAGCCAACATCAGCCACCTCCTCTACATGGATGACATCAAGCTGTATGCCAAGAGCGGCGAGACATAGACTCACTGATCCACACCACCAGGATATACACGGACATTGGGATGTCATTCGGACTAGAGAAGTGTGGTCGGATGGTTACAAAGAGAGGGAAGGTCATCCGCACAGAAGGGATCTCACTCCCAGAAGGAACAATAGCAGACATAGAGGAAGGTTACAAATACCTGGGAATATCACAAGCAAATGGCAACCTTGATGAGGTTGCCATTATTCAACGAATAAGACAAGTCCTGAGAAGCCAGCTCAATGGCAAGAACAAGATCCGTGCAATAAACAGCTATGCCCTACCAGTAATCAGATACCCTGCAGGAATAATTAGCTGGCCAAAGGAGGAGATACAGGCCACAGATGTTAAGACCCGGAAACTACTAACAATGCATGGAGGGTTCCACCCCAAATCCAGCACCCTGAGACTCTACACGAACCGCAAAGAAGGAGGCAGAGGACTAGTGAGTGTGAGAACCACTGTCCAAGACGAGACATCCAAGATCCATAGATACATCAGGGACAAAGCCTCAACAGACAATGTGCTCAGTGAATGTCTCAAACAATGGGGAACAGAAGCTGAGGTGACGGATCAACCATCAAGGGAAGAAGCCCCTGCATGGGATGTACCACCAGCAAATAACCAAGTGGCTGACATCAGAAAGTCCTACCAATGGCTGGAAAAAGCTGGACTGAAGGACAGCACAGAGGCCCTCATCATGGCCGCCCAGGAACAGGCCCTAAACACCAGAGCAATTGAGGCCCAGATCTACCACACCAGACAAGACCCAAGGTGTAGGTTGTGCAAGGAGGCCCTGAGACAGTCCAACACATAACAGCAGGGTGCAAGATACTGGCAGGGAAAGAATACATGGAACGACACAACCAAGTGCAGGCATAGTGTACAGTAACATCTGTGCAGAATATGGACTGGAACCCCAAGATCAAAGTGGGAAACACCCCGAAGGTAGTGGAGAATGACCGAGCTAAGATCCTGTGGGACTTCCAGATCCAGACAGACAAAATGGTGAGGCGAACCAACCAGACATAGTGGTGGATAAACAACAGAGGAAAGCCGTTGTGGTGGATGTGGCAATACCAAGTGACTGCAACATCAGGAAAAGGAGCATGAGAAACTAGAGAAATACCAGGGCCTAAGGGAGGAACTGAGAGGGCCTGGAAGGTGAAGACCACAGTGGTGCCTGTGGTCATCGGGACCCTCAGGGCAGTCACCCCCAAACTGGAACAGTGGCTACAACAGATCCCAGGAACAACATCAGACATCTCAGTCCAGAAATGTGCAGTCCTAGGCACAGCCAAGATACTGCAGAACCCTCAAGCTCCCAGGCCTCTGGTAGAGGACCCGAGCTAAGAGGAAGAAGAATCACCACCAGTGTGGGTGAGAAGGAATTTATATATATATATATATATATATATATATATATATATATATATATATATATATATATATATATATATATATATATATATATATATATATATATATATATATAAGACAACACAGTAATAAAGTCCCAAAAGGTTTTCATTTACAAACAATTGAATTCATATAAGGGCTGGATGATGGTGCATTTGATAGAATTGTTGCATTGCAGTGCAAAGACCCTGAGATCTAATCCTTGCCTGGGGTCTTTCTGCACAAAGTTTGAATCCTCTCTCTGGGTATTCTGGCTGCCCAACTATGCATGCTTGTCCTGATGAACTGTCCAGGCTGTACCTTCCCTCTCACTCAATAAGTATTAATATCTTATCTAAAAATGACAAAATCAAATTAATTATTAAACATGTGCAGCAAAGAAAAAAAAAACAAACAAAAAAAAAAACTTTTACATCACAATTGCAAATACACTTGAAATAGAAATAAATACAGCATCTTAGCCTGTCTTTACTGTCTTTATGATCACACTATCTTGGCTTAGGTGCAAGTAAGTGAGCCTAACACTATTTGTGTAAAAGACAGGTATAATTTATATATATATATATTCTACTAAAGTTAGGCTGATTTATTTAAATTTCCTTAAAATAAAATAAAAAAATGAATGCACTGATTATCCTCTGTACTTTGTTACATTTGTTTAACCAGTCCTTTCTATAAACTTTGTAATTATTAGACTAATGTCCTAATTGAACAGCTCATACCCTCCTATGAACTGAAGTCAATAACACAAATTACTAACATTAATAATATCACACTGATTTTATTAATGTCTTTTTTCACTTTTTATTATTATTATTTTTTTATCCAGTGGAGGATGTTCGTTGAAATCTGAGTAGGACATTGCATAATTTAAAATGGTGATCTGTGAAAAATGAGAAGGCCCCCTCTCATTGAAGTAAACAAGCAGTTTGTTTTGTTTATCATTATAACTCCCCCCTGTGTACATCTCTGTTTTATCATGTTGATATTAAACTGATTTCATAAAGAGTGAGCTGATTTGGGAAGCAATAGAGCAATAAGTGATTGTTGTGAAGACTATAAGGATGACACAATGGCCACTTTCAGTGTCCGCTACACGGTGTGTTTTCCTCTCTATTTTTAGCAAAGTATATGTAAGGCCAGCTGCTGGGCAAGATTAAATAATTTATGATATTTTACATGAGCTTAATGGGCCCGCTTCACTGGAGTACCCCACGTTCAAAGCAAACGTCACATAATGATGACCATTTCATTTTACTGCAGGAATTTAACGGCAGAAATAGCCAGCTCATGTATCTGGCAGAAGTAAAACAAATCATGGGAAGAAATATAAAATGAAAAGTCTCAGAAGGCCGGAGACTGAAAGCCCACTTTATGTAATGATATATAAGTTATTAATCATATATACAACCTTGAGTTGAAATTATACTTTTCTCTGTGAAGCAGAACACCTTAAGTGTAGAAAGTTGAAACCAAATCTATACATACACTGCATAAATCAACATTATTTAGTTTATTGGTTGTCATTAATTCAGAGTAAGTGTTTATTTCTTAGTTCAGTTAGAACTAAGAAATAGTTCTAACTATTGTCAAACTATTGAGCACACCTAACTTTGAAAAGGATAAAGTAAAAAAACCCCCACTTAAATAAGAAACAATGTGGATGGATAGGTATGAAAACTTTTGAATTTAGTGGAAGAAATTATGGAAGAACTGAAGAAATCATCTTTTTTAATGATTCTGTCAATTATCAAATAAAAACAACGTTGGTAATTCTACATTTCCTAAAACAGAAAAGACTTAATCAGATTCAATTACGAATTGAAGAGAAAAGTTATTTCTTTTAACACAATGTTGATTTAGCTCCATTGCTAGGCTCGTCATTCAGGTGCCCTTCTTTTGGTGCTAAGATAAAAATAATTTATGCAACTTTTCTTTGCTTGTTATAACACAAAGTACTCTTCAATGAACACGTCATACATAACCAAGCAAAATCCAATCCTTGCTTCAGACCTGTTTTTTTCCCCTAATAGCAGACATAGGTTTTGGAGACATTTATTGTTACAGTAACCATAGTGCTGTCTTTTAGAAGCATGCAGGTCCCAGGTGCACGGTTTATTATATTAGACTGCACATGTAGCTAGAAGAAACATTGCTGTGTGAAAGTATTTAATTGGAGACTGCATTTCGAGACATCCAGCCCTGCCGCCAGTTTTATTCTAATTGCCAGCAGCAACGCACTTAATGAAGCAAGCGGTGAAGAGTGTGGGTAAAAGAGCAAGAGTGACCAAGTTTCCAAGGCAACAGCAGTGGCAACAGAGTGTGGGGTTTCATCTTGAGGAAGAGAATATAGGAAAGCTGTGTTTCCCTGCAGCTTTGCGCTGAATAGCTGTAAAATAATAGATACAATTGTGAAGCTATTACACAGTTGAAAAATGTATGCAAACCTGTGGAGTAAGCCCTCTACAATTCACCAGAGGAACAATTTTCCTTAAAAGCAAAGGCTTGTGTAGGCTATTTCTGATGTACACAAGCACCATGTCTTGAAAGCAACTCTGCTGGGATGGAGCTTTGATGTCTGTCTGTCTTAAGGTTGAAACAAAGAAGCAATATTTTTATTTTTTTATTTATTTTTTTTTGTCCTGGTTTTCTTACTGATATATGTCTCCTTAGAGTATTGCAGCTTAGGGGACTGTGGGTGTTGTAACACCCCCACTTTTCACTGAAACATTTACCCCTCCCACCTTCTCCCCCAAGCATCATCCAGACTTTTCTACAGGTTTAGACAAAACTAGAATACTGAACGCTTCCCTAGAAAAAGTAGACATTGAATGACTCAAAATCACAAGCCTAACCTTGGGTTCATGTTCCGTGTCTCCTCTCCACTGTTAGATACATCTGACTTGGGTTTGCTGCTTCCGTTTTATATGAGTGTTTGTTACAGCTTGACACAAGGTCTCAGTGACTATATTCTATGGCAAAGCTGAGCAATATTTTTTTGATTTTTCCCAGTGGGCCATTGTTACCAGGTCACTGGCTGAGCACAATTTTATAAGTATATATTTGATAATAAACTATGAATCCAATTATGATCTTCTAGGGGTACTAGGCATTGCAACTTAACAATAAAACACGACAATCCATACCAATAACATAAATTTCAAATTTCATTCAACAAAAATAAAAAATAATGAAAATAATAATGATGATTAAAAAAAAGGTCATCATAAGACCATAAAAGGCTTTTCAAACAGAAGGTGTATTCAAATTAGTGGACAAAATAAACACTGGTTGTAAGTCCAACTTCTATGGCGCTGGATGAGTTTACTAACCCTAACCCTAAAATGCTTAAGTGATTGGTTGAATGTTCAAACTCTTAGATCTGAGAATTACAGGGGAAAAAATGGATTTAAAAAATGGCGTGAAAAGCAGAGGGGCACTGATCTGAGATGTGTGGCCAATTTCCAATGACTGTTTTTTGTAAAAGTTCAACGTGCCATTTGTATCCATCTTTGATTGGAAGAACCACACCATATTAGTGTTCAAAATATATCTTACTGGCTTTCTTGTCCATAGTACCATCTGTCAATTCAATTTCTCTACTCATTTTCTCCAGACTTTTTTTCTTCATGACCATAAAACAATACTGTCCAGTATGTGCTTAAATGATGAGAGAAGTTGACCAGTAACGAGCAAAATAAAAACTGTAAATCCTAAAACGCCGTCTGCAGCAGATGAAAACCATGCATTAAAAGGGGAATGAACTGAAACTATCAAAAAAAAAAATTAAAAAAGTTAAGCTCTTAAAAAGCTTTATTTATCCTCTACCATACTTCACAGAAGGATTTCAGTGCTTTTCCACATTTTATATCATTTGGTTCATACCAGACCTGCACTGTTTTACTGTTGTGATATGAGGGTACAAAAGACTTTTTTCCTGGCTTGCCATCCAAATAACTAGGTGGCAAGTATAAAGTGTGTAATGGCTGTTATGGGAATTTTGTGACCTGAAGATTTTTGCAGTTTTCTCACAGTAAGCTTTGGATTTATTTTGGAAACCTTCTCACAATTTCCTCGCTGTACTGGTGACTGGCAAAAAATTTTTTTTTTTTTTTTTTTTTTTTTTTTTTTATCGAGCGTTATTTGTCACACTCGAAGTAGTGTTAAACCCTTTTATTATTCATGGTCTGGGGAGTCTTTGGTTGAGTAGTTATGCTCTTTTTTATTACTCTTGTTTTATTGAGGGAGTTTTAACGTTTGCTTTAATTTGTTGGTTTATTACCCTAAAAAAAAAAAAAAAAAAAAAAAAAAAAAGCACAGAATAAACAGAGTTGTAATGATGTGTTGCAAAAAGATAGCGACAGGTCTGCTAGAGTTTGTCCAGCTCTGCAACATCAGAGTCACAAAAAATCCCAATAATCTTACTGACCCAAATCGCCCTCTTCATCACCTTCTGGTCATATGCATTGTGATTTAATGTAACACAAAAACGTATAAATGTTAATTTATCCCCATTAGTGTCTGCCTCTATAATAATTTGAGATAAGCCCAAATAAATTCTCTTTCAAATATAATGCTATGTTGATGTTGGTGTACTATTATTGTGTATAGCGCACATAGCCCAATTAAAGTTCTTATTTTTATTTTATTTTTTTACTTTTTCCTGTGTGACAGTAACAGGTTGGGTTAAAGGCCTTTCACACGTTTACATGTTTATTTGTGCGAGGATGTGTCTGGAAATCCTCAGGTCAGGTTCAGTTTTGTTCATCTATAAGGGAATTGTTCTCCCTCTTTTGCCCACTCTATGCATCCTTATGTGTCATATGTTCCAAGTAGGACACACAATGCCCTGCAGGAAATGCAAGATAAAATTGGTAGAGTGTAGCCAATGTGTTGCATTAGCCCAACGGTTAGTTACAAATGAAATAAAGTGGAACTTTGCTTAAGGGAATGAGGCAAAATCCCAATTGATTAAGGGAAGCCTTCCCTAATAGGCAAACATTATGACCTTCTGTGATCCATTATTTTGCCTGTTCAAATAATTGTTAAGTTCTGCAGGGAAAAATACTTATCGTACAAGCAAGTGAGAATAAAAACCTATTTTTAATTAAAAGAAACAAGTGTGTGCAATGGGAAAAACAAAAGCTTATTGATATCTACTTATCTACTACAATTTCAGTTATTCAGTAACTTTGATTAAACACTAAATGACAGAAAATGAAATTCACATTCATCGAGGCGATATTGTTCCTACTAAGACTGTACTGAATTTCTAAGACTCACTGACAAGGCATAGATTGATTTTTTTTTTACCTGTTTTAACATCAAACAAGATGAAACCGTGTTCAGCCAATGACATCCAACTACATTGTTAAGTGAAAATGATCTTTAGAATTGAATTATAACTCAGTCTGTTCATAATATATATATACAGTTATTGATTTAATTTAATGTCTTCAATTTATCATCTTCCTGGCTTCATCTTTATAGGGTTGTCAATTACGACATAATCCCAGAACTCTCCCGTCCCGTTTCCAGGTGACTCCCATGAATAACAAAACACTTTCATGAGTCAAAAAGCAGATAATAGCCATAATACTGAGACAGCACATCCTTCAAGGTAGATTGTCTTCAGCAGAACATATAGGCATTAATAATTGATAGACAGAAAGCCAACATGCAGGACAATGGTGAGAGGCTCGGTGACCACACTGGATAAAAACCTACGAATGAGTAGTTTCTTATAATGCAATAATGTGCAAGTAGCTCAGGCTGTGGACAGATACAGCTGATACCAGATAGTCACATATACTAAAAAAACATACAGTATTTGTCTCCCTGTCTGACAGTAAATCAGACTACACATTTCCTATTTTCTGACACGCAGGTTACCCAAAACTTTTTAAGGCCAGAGTTATGAAACAAATAATCTATTAAGGATCTTTTTTTTTTTACTTTTTGAGGTTAGGGCTTGACCAAATGATAATGACGCTCTCTTATCAGGAGTGTTGTTAAATGGTTCTTTCCTCATTCTGGCATTTAGAACATAAAACTGAAGTGACCTAAAACCAGAAATGTTTAGTCTCGTACAAAAAAATAAAAAACACAAACACAAACAAACATTTGGGATACTTCCACTATGCGCCAAAGTTTTAGTAAAAAACACATTTTGGCATTCAATATTTTCCCCACTGACCATTACCCTTTATTATTTTTAACAGTGAAATTTAGGGAAAAGGCTGAATCCCCAAATACATTCCCCACTGCAATTGAGCTCCTGTATGGAGGCTGCAAGAGCTGCAGTCGCTGTCAAAGCTGTCCCTGTCCAGCTGTAAGGTTACGTAGTATTGATGATATTGGCTTTCCTTCACTCCCTGGGATACAAGCGCAGCTAAAATTAGCACCAAGCTAAACCGCAGCATCAGAGCAAATAAACTCAAAGAGGTATTCATGCAAATATTTTGGGAACAAGCTAAAATAAAGGCACTCTTCCAAGGAAGAATTGAACCTATTCAACATCTTGGACATATTCTACCTCCTTCCCAAAGTTGGATGATAATTAGATTATCTCTGCTTAGATTGTAGCTTGTGTAACAGTTGTTTGGGCTTTTCTGATTTAATAGAGATTTTTTATGAGTAATACCACAGAGCCACAGCCTGAGGAAACAGAGTTGGCTTGCCAACTTGAAGAGACACTTTGCCAGGGTGTTAATGTTTTACATTATTTTCAGGCTGTAATCGATAGTGAGATGTTTCAGTTGTTGTCAAGTGACTCTAGTTATTCACAACAACACTCTGTCTTCTGGCCCTTCCATATTTCATACAACAATAAGGGGAATCCCACCCTGGCAAATTTTGATCAAGGATTGCTTACCTTGACATGTGGTTTTAGGATTAAAGCAACAAGTCCATCCGACTGGAGGGTAATACTGTCAAGCAGTGGCAGGAGCTTTCCTTCACACACCAAAGCACAAGGAGTGACCTTATATCCTACATGGTTTACCTGGATGTGTTTAATAGAACCTCTCTCAAAAGGAGAAACTTAAATCCTAATTCCTAAAATCACAACATTTGACCATAAGTCTATAAAATGAGCAAGGTTTCAGCCAACCCTTCCCCCACATAACCACTGAGCATTGTTGTCTGTGATGCACATCCCTCTTTCTCAGCCTGCACTAAGGGTCTCTAATAAGGCTGACAGGAGCAAGAGACCATGCGCAATACCCCAGACCTCCGCATCCTCAGGAGGCCTGGATACCTAAGCTTTGCTATATGTTTAAATGACCATTTTGCCTTTGTTAGAGTTTTGCAGCATGTGTGCAGCATGCACTATGGAATTACAACAATGAATTTTTAGAAAAAAACATCACCCCTCTTTGCTTAAATCGAAACTTGACTATGCAATCATGCATGGTTATTATGAACATTTATGTTGAATGTAGAAATGAGCAACCTGGAATTATTTTTCATTTTTAAAATTTCAGAATAAAGTCTGACCAGTATGTCGGGAAAACAACTAAAGTTGTTTCATCCTACATGTATATAGATAGATAGATAGATAGATAGATAGATAGATAGATAGATAGATAGATAGATAGATAGATAGATAGATAGATAGATAGATAGATAGATAGATAGATAGATAGATAGATAGATAGATAGATAGATAGATAGATAGATAGATAGATAGATAGATAGATAGATAGATAGATGGACTGTGTAATGATGAATTGCAAGGCACTCATATTGTGATTTATTATTATTATTATTATTATTATTATTATTATTATTATTATTATTATTATTATTATTATTATTATTATTATTATATTACTACAAAAAGCCAATTGAGATCTAAAACCTATATTACATGTGTTGACAGAAATAGCACAAGAGTCAGTCACATAATAACATTTCACAAACTAACTTGGTATGGAAAACTATGGAGGCTTTCTTTTATCTTTTTTGTAAGACTTTTATTCAAAACATAAACCCAACATGCCAACCTGTGCTAGATTTTATATTACACTAAATTCCAGTTAATTCTCAGAAGACTCTTTTTAATTCTTTGGAACATTTTAATCATTTTGTTGCTTTTATTTTTTAAATAACTTACTGTAAGTTTAAAGGATAGCTGTAGTCTGTTGAGAGAAGCAGGGCATTTTGAACATGTTTAGACAAAAGAAAAAAATGCTGAACATCTACATTCAGAAACCAAGTAAAGAATTCAAAGCAAATGAGTGGTTGTAGGTACACTCACTGTCCTTGTGTGCTTTGGTGTGTTTTGCCTGTTTACGGTTTACTTGCTGCCGGATTGGAACGTCAGTAATGTCAAAGCTAATGGTTTGCTGTATATTTGCAGTTTAATTATTTCCTAGCGAAAACTGTGATCCTTCGCATCTGAAATTCAATTAAATTTGATGAGCCATTTTGTGTAACCATATTGTTTGCCAATGTTCACTGAGATAATGCGAGAGAAGAAAGCAGACAATCACTGACTAAAGTGACATCTTTATTTAACAAAGGAATGCACAGACTGAGCCACAGTGTTCACCAGCAGCTATAAATGAGTGTAGATTATACAAGGGAAGAGGGCCTTTATTTCCAGGGAAGGTATTATGGGCAATGTAGCCGGCTCAGCTGATAAGCAGCCATGGGTATCTGCTTGATCGTTTAAACCAATATTATGTGACTATTACGGAATTTATGATTCTGTCTTTCTCTACTTTGAGTTCTTTGTTGGTTCGCATTTTGCTCTTTTCAGTAACTTTGGAAAAACAGCAAAGAAATAGAATTTCTAGAACAATTCCTGGCAGAGGACATGAATAAAACATATAGGGGGTTTTGTATTAGGAGTATGCTGGCATCACTCACCAACATTTGTGGATCACACCACTTAATGCAACATCACACTGTCAAAGGGAGAAGAAAATATACCCACAAGTCTGTAATAATTGGTATTTATGCTTCTGCATGCTGCTCAGAAACAGCTGTTGGCCTGGAGCAGAATGTGATAAAGATTCTGTGCTTCTAAAGATATTTTCACACATGCGGAGGTGAACCACTAACAACTCACTGATGTTACTCCTGACTCCCCAAAAGTGATGCATTTTAAGGTGGCAATACTAGCTAATACATGTTCAAAGTCTGCTTTCTGTCACTTCTATGAGCTTAAAAAATACATGTAATGTCAGGGACTGTTCTGTCAAATGACCCCTTGTAGTACATAAAATACTGGCCTGTTAGGTTATGCAGTGTATGTTGTTAGGTACATGCCCCTTTACCACAAGTTAAATTGTAAAAGAAAAATAAAATCCTTTACTTAAAGTTTATACATTCAGACTGTGGACTGTTCACAAATGTCCTTTCATTCCTTTCTTGGAAGCTTTGTGCAGCTTTGTACAGGGTCGGCTTTTGTTGTTCTTAGAAACTGAAAATTCTTTAGATGCTGATCAACAGATGGAGTCCAAAATCAGTAATTTGGAATGGAAATGTGTCATTTAGTTGAAACTTGTCAAAATAAATAAGTAAATAAAAATAGCTTAAATAATTGGGAACATTTTGTATTCTTTTCTTAAATTCTTGGCATTCAAATGGGCCTATTTGTTATTGCTAAAAGCTTAATAAGGATCTTGCAGGATCTTACAATACTAATATGTCACAATATTTTTAATAAGGCGAAGTCCGACTTGTGAAGCTCTCTTTGTAGACAGCATGAAACAGGTTTAAGCCATTATTACCAACCCCAGATATGAGGGCGGATACTTTAGGCAATTGACACTCTGAGTTTGTTTGATATGCTTATTCTGCAATAGCACAGAGAAGATCATTTTCAAACTCCACAGTGAATTCCACAGTGAAATCAATGCTGCATGTACACTTAACTTCTATGTTATTTTTTTCTTTTCCTTTATTATAAACTGTGAGTTGCATTTGTATCTGCTGCTCAATCCAAAATATTTAGGTTAGTTAAATTTGAACTTGATTTTCCTAGATTGAAATTTATTATTATTATTTTTTTAAATAGGGTGTTTGAATTTGGCCACACATTGGAAGTAGGACTCAGACTTCAGCTAGTGGCTTGGTTTTATTTTTCTTTCCCTACCAAGTGGAAGCTCATAGTGTAGATAATGATGATAGCAGAAAAAAAATAAAATAATAAAAAAATACTTTCAAAAAATACACATCCAAAGTCTTCAAATGAATAAAACTGAATTCACACTACAATTTTTTTTAAGGCTACATTAGACCCCTGGCTATTTAGCTCTAGCTGCCTGTGCTTCCTGAGACAAACTGCACCATCCTTACATGGGAACTTCTACTGCAGTCTTTAAATTAGAAGCTTTTCCTGCAAAAAAAAAAAAAAAATAAATAAATAAAAATACAAATAAATAAATAAATAAAACCTCGTTATTTTGGTATAATGAATAAGGAAGACAATTGAATAGGAATATATGTAAGTGATTTTACAGTGTCTTCATGAGCTGACGCAATTGACTATGTATTTTTGTATATGAACTGGAGCTGTTTGTCTTCTAAGACGCTTTGAGATGACATTTTTGTATGTGTGTAATCTGAATTGAAACACACAGAAAAAAATCTATTTAAAAAAAACAAACAAGAATAGCTCACAACTGCAACTCAGTTTCCATTGTGCTAGAGAGTAGGTCAAGAAATTTGGTTCATTCATGAGTGTCCCAATTGTAGTACTTTTTATAGGAGGATGTTTTGATTGAGAAAGTCACTGCAAATGTTGACTATTTTTAGCTGAACCAAGATTTTAGCTGCTCAAGTATTCAGTTTGTTTTGCAATATTTTTCCTCTTATGTGGTACCAAATGTTTATTTTTCTGAGTGAAATGCCTGAAAATTTAACTTGCAGGTTTGGCACCTTCTACAGAGGGATGCTGATGTACATGCCAAATGTGATTTCAGATTTTATTGCTTGAATAAGGAAGGTATCCTTGAGATAGATGTCATCTGGATGGCAAAATATGTTGCTCCAAAGCCCGCATAAATCATTCAGTATTAATGTTGCCTTCACAGATGAGACATGCCATGTGCACTAATGAGAACCCATTAAAGATTCTGGCTTTTGAACCTTGTGCCTATAACAGCTCTGACGGCTTATCCACCTTTCATCTCTACATTTTCACTTATTAATTTGTTAAACTTTTCTCGATCTTTCTTTCAGCTGAACTGTTTTAAATAACAATAAAAATACCTAGAACAGAATTCGAACGGGAGACGTTCAAATTAAAAACTGAACTAAATATTTGAAATCTATGGACATAACAATTTTAATTGATTTTGGAAAAGGGTTCCCTGTTGAGTGAAGGTACCTCATGGAGTTTGAGGATTTGATTAAATTCTTTTGAAAGTTTTAGCCTGCAGCAGACAGGATCAGAGTTTTCTCCATTTGGAAAACAAAGAAGAAACTTTGCTTGAGGAATCAATCAGAGGGTTTTTCAAAGCAGTTTAATGACGGTGAATGTCTACAGTGCAGGCATAGAATGGCCACATTCACACTGACTCAGCAAAGGATTTAATTTCTGCCACTTTAAACAGTTTAAACCACAAACACTACTGCTTAAGTAACACTATGAGATTTTGTGAAGTTACATCTTTGCATCAGATCCAGTGGTTGGTTAGACCAGGTAACTGAAAAAAAAAAAGAAAATCCTTTTCCCTGCAGTCTACAACCCATCTTCTGAAAGTCTTCTGAGAAAATACCAACATGTTGCAAAACTGATGCAAGGGAAAACTGCATAGCAACACATTGTCTTTGACTGCCATGAAACTTGCAAGTTGCTTTCCGAGGTAGAAATTTGCTGTTCAGTGTGTCCCCTTCTGCAAAACAGTTCACTTGACTCCATGAAAGTAGTTGTCTCGTTCACTTAAATCTACTTCTGTGTATTGTGTTGTCTATCGGTCTGAATGTATCGGTACACCTCCACCATCCTGACATCTCATAAATGCAAAACAAATAAAAAAAAAAAAAACCTTTTAAGAACTGGATAAACATTCATTGTTTATTACACAAAGTCATGTACAAGCAAAATAGTGATTATGAGTATCAAGTTTTAGGGTATAATGTTTTACTTCACTCACTTGTGTTACCCTAAAGGCTTAAATGTTAAATTATAGCTGAACTGAAGAAGACAGCGTTCTCATATTCATAGATATCTCAGAATTAATATTTCAAGACAACATCACTCTTGTGAGAAAGACTTGCGTGGATATACAGCCGTAGAAAACAACGTTGTGTATTAAACTAAAAGTATAATGAGATTGTGTTCCTCTTACCCGGTGTTTAACTTGTTGAAGTGGTGAATTAAAGTCCAGAGGCTCGCCTACTTTTAGCCCTCAAACAACTTGTTTCTGGGCTCTCCTGAATCAGAAATGAGCTGCTGTTCCTCGCATGACAAGAATACAAGTTCTTCTTAATTAGCTCTTGAGCGAGACACATTTCAACTTAAGATAGCTGCAAGGCTGCAAAACCTCTTAAAAATGTAACAACCACAGAGTCAAAAGTGATGAATAATTATAGAAATCAAAGAAAGCACTGACAACATTAATTTTTTTTTTTTTTTTTTTTTTTTTCCCTGAAGTGATTTTATTACAAAGTTCATGAGGACTTACAGTATTACAAGAGAATTTGCCAACATGCGGAAAGAGAACAAAGCAGAACACAGGAGTTTAACAAACTGGTAAGAGAAGACAATCCACTGTTCACAATAAACAGAAAAACTGATTAAGTCCTCAGGAGGTGAGAGCCGGTGAATGACTACAGTGCAGGCATAGAACGGCCACATTCACACTGACTCAGCAAAGGTCAATCCAACCAAGGCAAGATGTGCACATCTCAATAAAACATGTTACAATTTTTATATGCCATCGGCTTTTCTCAACTTTTAGAAAGCTTCACTTGTATGTACATAAAACTGTACAAAAACATGGCATCACAAGCATTTTATCCTATATAAATATACCAACATTTAGGATAACAACTAGATTCTCTCTTGCAAAGACATATTTTCAAGGCAATTGTCTTTGTACTAGATGAACTGTGGAAAAAAGATGAAATGTTCAGTCGATTTCAGTTCCGTCTGGGGGGAGTGGGACGGTAAATAGAACTAAAACGAGTAAACAGTTTCTACCAATCATCTTTGGGATTCATGCTAAAAATCGTCGCCCGCAGAGCAGCAGACTTGGGGTCGTGAGGATCTATGTACACTAACGCCACCGACAGATTTCATTTTTTCACACAGCCAGTTTACAGAGAGTCTTTGATCAGTAGGAAAAAAAACAAGAATAAAAAACGAAAGGGAAAACAAACCGCTTTTGCCAATTCTGTTACTGTAATTTGTCCATCTGTGCACAGAAATTATCACCATACAATACACATTACAGAGAGGTAAAATATACTCAAGTGAATCCAACATTAAATCAATGTTAAAGTACAAATTAAACATTATCCAACACACTTCTGAGTGTTTTTAGGTGCATCAAACTTTTATCAAGAGGAGCTTCGTTGTTTCAGAGAGCAGTAAAGACAGTTCACTTAGCTTGAGTTCAAAAGAAAGGGCAATCCTGGTGATATGTATTTTTTTCCCCTTTTGTGAACAACAGGTCAGGCTGGCTCATCAAGCCAGAAGAACAGTGGACAAGGTGGGCTTGCTTTTTTATTATTATTTTTATTTATTCATATTTTTTTTTATCTCCTCTTAATGATTTCTGTTAAAACAAGATATTTACAAATACTGTCAAAACTTAATATAGCCTTAGGACTCATTGTTTGCCATTAAATCAGGCTAAACCTTTTCTGTTATAGATCAGCTGGACTACCAAAAATATTTTTTAATTGCCAGAAAATAATAATGAGGGATAGTTTTTTTAGAGAATCGTTGCAAGTCAGGAGTTTGCATACATTTCCTTAGTATTTGCTAAAATTGCCTTTCAAACTGTATGACTTTGGTGAAACATTGTGGGTGTGCTTCCTCAAGCTTCTCACAAGAGATTACTAAAATTTGTCTCAATACTTCTCACTGAATTTTTTGTAACTGCATCAGGTTCATAGGCCTCTTCGCTCATACACACACCCTTCAGCTCTGCCCATAATTTCTCTATAGGACTGAGATAAGGGTTTTGTGATGGTCACTGACTTTGTCAGCCTTAAGCCACTTTTGGCCCTTGTCTGCTAGTTGCTATTCAGTGAGGGTTGCCTTGGCTCTATAAGGCTATAAGAGATGTCCACTATTAAGGGTTATGTGGTACCAACACCTTTTTTTAGAGCCTAATTTGCTGGAGTTCCAAGTGTGGAGTGCTGGACTGAAAACATGATGTCAGGAGACTGTTGGTCACTGATTGGCTAGTGGGTGGAATCACTGAGTCACAAGAGCAACTCCATAACAATAATCTGGTAAAACTCAAAATAGCATCTGAGTGTATTTGGAGTTTCCGGCCCTGGGACTGCCCAACTCTATGACAGCCTCTCTTATTAGAGTTGTTTCTCAGTTGTATCAGAAAACCAAAACTTCTTGGTTGATATTTCTTCAATATTGCTCCTTGACCTTCTGTCTTCATTATGACATCTATGTTGCCAAGTACTGTTCACAGTTAAACTGGTGTTCTATGGCTTGTATGTTCCCACTTTCTTTACTGAATATAGAGCCAAATCTTATGGCTAAACATTTTTATTTTTATGAGACCACTGAACATGTCTACCAAGATTCAAGTCCTTGCTTTTAATTGCCAGTTAGCCTAATTTAAAGTTATTTTGAGGAAACACATTTTTGTTTTTTATCAAAACAATTTCTTCTCTGGGACCCAGAAATTGTAAACTTCCTTTAAAGTAAGATAATTGGACATTACTTAGATGCTTGTACTTGTGAATAATTGGTTGAACAATGTGGCACCTTCAACCATCTAAAATCAAGATAAGCCAGACTTGTGGAAATTCCCAATCCTGTTCCTGATATCTTGGCTACTTTTTTTTTTTCCATGTATTCCTATCAGAAAGCAGTGTGTTTTACGCGTGGCTCTAAAACGCATCCACAGGCGTGTCTACATGTAAACATGTAATCTGTATGTAAACTTCAAGATTTGAATAAAGTAATACAAAAAATATTGCCTGTCTCATTGTTCTTAGATTTTACTTTTTCCAACTGACCTAAAACAGGAAAGGATAATTTAATCTCAAACAGAAAAAAAAAAAAAAAGTTGTCTTTTTGTAAACCATATGTGAGGTATTGGCAATTAAAGAGACCACCGGGGATATTTTCCAGATTTACTTTAGTGATTGTTAGGCTAGAAAAGGGATAAGATTTGATCCTGTTGGTGAACCTGACTCGAGTGAAAGGATTCGAATAGACAAAGTTGCGACTGAGGCTTTGTGACATTCATTTTATCACTCATTGCTATCTTTCTCACTTGTCATTAATTCCAGGTCAGCGATCTTACCCGCTGCTTTCCATTGGTGAATCCACAGCTCCGAGATGGCTGGGGGAAGGGAGGTTAATCACAGTGTATCATGGCTTGTTGTTTGAATTTTTATTTCGGTTGCTAAATGGCTTTGAAAGTGGCATAATATGCTTTCTCCCCCTCAAGGCAGGATATTTGTTGAGCTTATTTAATCACGGCCATGTCCAGTAATCTCCATATGTTTTCTGTTTTAAACAGCCTAAATGCGGCTTGCGGCTTGCAGCAGGCAGTGCGATGAGGTAAGTACTGTTAAAAATACCCCCGCTTTAAATGATTGTAGCTCCGTGGGTGGATTTGCATTGTCTGGTGGGTGCCTTGTCCTGGGGGTGCACTCACACATGCCCCAGCTCAAGACTCATTACTCACCCTAATTAGGAAATGTCCATTCTTGGCTCCTCCACCCTCACTCAGAGGCACAATCTCACTATGGAAATACTCTGCAGAGGTGAAAGGTATCTACAAATCTAATCAAATCGATGTTTAAATCAAAGACAGCAACGAGAGCTACAATGTTGTAGTGCAGGTTAGTGGAGTCGTCATTAGCATCCAATTACCACCTAATACATAGTGCCCTTCATACATATCCTTCAAATTTACTTGGAAAATCTGTATAAAGCATTTAAAAAAATCCCCCAGAAATACCCTATTTTTATTCCCTGTTCATGAGTCTGAGAATGAAAATGCCTAATAAATGGATAAAAAATATCATCCTCATCATAGAGAAACTTATATCTAAATAAGTGCAATGCTATAACCATGCTTCAATCCTACACTTGAACTTTCTGTTTAAGTTCACTCTGTCTTGCACAATGGCTTGCAAGAGTCTGCATGCTCTGAGCATTTTCACATTACAATCATAAACTTAAATGTTTAATTGGAGTTCAGTGTGATAGACCAACATTTTGTTACACATAATTGCTATGTATAAAAGTAAAGATGCATGGTTTTCAATTTTTCTATAATTACAAATCTGAAAAAGAGTTTCCACAATGAGTCAGAACTTTGTGAAACTATTTTCTACTGCAATAGAAGTGCATTCTGGGGATGCCTATGACAGTTTTTGCCAATTTTCTATATAAATTAGTTTTTCTATTTTGTTAAATGATTACCATGTATATAATTTCAGCCATCTTCCATCAACTCTTAACAACTACTATGAAGAAAAGCAGCCTCTACAACATAATACTGCAACAACAATGTTTCATCATGTCATTGCGTGTCTTTACCAGAGATGCAAAAGCCGGAGAAATTTGACTGATGCATCGTAAATGCAGGCATAATCTTATACACCTCTCTACTTGAGACAAAGTAGTTGGACTGCATTATACTTCCACCACTTTGTTTCAATGTGAGAATGGTGCATTTAGAGCAATGTGTAGTAACAGTTTTGTATCGCACGCAACATCATTGGTCTATTCCATGAAAACTCAATAAAATGCACTGAATTTTATGGTTGTAAAGTGAATAAACCCCTGAAAAGAATAAAAAGGTTAACAAATAATTTTGGACTGAATTATCCAGAATCAAAGGCTGACTTGGAATTCAATCTTTAGTTTAAATATAAATTGTATATTATTTCATGTCAGGTCCATATTTATTCTTACTGCAATGAACTACAAATTGAATTCTGCATTCTAGGTGGGTTTCCCTATTGTGATGTGATAGCTTAAACAAATTCATTGGTATGACATTCCGTTCCAAAAGTAACCATAACCCATGTAGCTCTCAGCACTCAAGTGCCCCCTTTTTTTCTTTTAAACAAAATAGGTAGATCCTCATTCATTAGATCTACATCAATTCTTGTGAACTGCGAGGGTAAGCGAATACAAACGAACTGTGTCTTGCATGTGAAGCCCATCTGATTGTCTCAACAGACAGAAACTTTCTGCAACTGGTGCACTGGTATAATCTCAAGTAGGGAGCAAAAAGCCAATCGGGATGTATCTGGTGAGCTCTGCGTTTGGTCATCGTGACCCTCCGGGTTCTGTGGCCAAGTCAACCGTTTTCATGATGAACGACAGGTCACAGTGCTGCAAGTCAGTGGGACATAATGTCGCTTTAAATGCTGCCACACAGTTCTCTCCAGAAGTGGCGGAGCTCTACAGGGAGCGGAGGTAAAGGCCATTCTACTATGATTAGGGGTCGAAGGTGTCTGTGTGCGTTGGTGTGTGTGGGTGTGCACACGCGGGGGCGTGTGGGATACTGCGGAACAAATAAATGCCTTCCACAATATTGAGTCCCTCTCTGGGAGATGGTTTCAGTCAAGTTTACACAGCAGCAGTAAAGAAAAGGTTAAATATGCTAAAATTCAGAGGCATTCTTTGAAGATTATGCCAGACGAAAATATATGAAGAACACACCATTCAAATGTATTTACAGCTCTGTACATTAAGAACGACCATTTGATCTAACTCCTGGTCTCAAGTGTTCTGCCTTCTGATATGGCCAGTTTAGCTGTCTATTAAATAATACCTAGAAATGGCACAAGAGCACTGATCACAACTTTCAAGAACTCACTTCACAGACTGGGCCTTGCCTGACTACAACAAGAATTAGTCACTGCTAAAGTCGCTATTTCCACTTGTGATTCTTGTCTAACTTTCTGGATTGTATCCGTTGAGAGCTTCAATAAATAAATGAGGGAGTGCATCAATTATCTTTGTGGAATCATTCCAAGATTTGCTGATGAGCTGATAATTTGAGTCAGAAATGACGAGTGTTCATGCCAGTGATTAAATGAGTTACGACCAATAGTTACTTACAACCCAACTGTAGGCTTTAGAATGTGGACAGTCTGTTTTTCTCTCTCTCTTCTTCTGAAGTGGGTGTAGCTTTTCTTTGTTTGTGTACCAATCTGTTTCTCACAGGTAAATCTCTCGTTTGGGGGTGTGAGCTGAAGGGGACGTGGGCGGGAATTCGGAGGCCACGCTCAGGGGCATCTCCTCTACGGGACAGTCCTGACCGACGTCCTGGCCGCTGCTGGAATAGGCACTGCGGGAGGGCGGAAGGCGCGACCGGTGCTCCTCTCCACCCAGCCTGGCGCTGCCGTTGGCCAGGCGACCCAGACTCCCTCTCTCCTGGTAAGGCACAAATGTGGAGAGCTTGGGGGGGTTCCTGGTCTTCCGCACGGGGGAGGGATGCCCAGGCATCCAGCAGGCATCCGAGTGACCCAATTCGCTGCATTCGGTTGTGCAGTTTCCGGTCATCGCCACGTCAGGGAGGGAGCGGATGTCTGTGGGCAGGTGAAAAGAAAACAACTCTTTCAGTAAGAGCCTTACTCTGGAATAATACGCATTGTGGAATTAAAGTAGCAAAAAATGGCATTTGTGAACAGAAATGGTGTCATCTTATGCACCCCATGAAACCCCTGTGCCCCTACCCCCATCCTTGAGGTCTTTGCAGCTGTTGCTAAGCAGTCAGCAGCAGTTGCTATGTAGCTGTCGCTATGCACTGTGTAATGAGCGCTACTGTGTGTGTAGTCCACAAGCTGGTGTGGTAGATGCAAGAGGCGACATGCTGTGTCTTTGTCATTTAGAAGTATCCCCCAGCAGTCTGTCTGGTATATTTGTAATATATCATCATATCGTTAATATGTTCAACAGCAACCTATTTCTATTACACGTGATCTCCGTCCTGTGAATAGAACACTCAAAATGTTCCAGCATGGAGGAGGAAAAAAAAAAAGGAAGGCAGAAGAAATACACACATTACAACAACACACACTGGAAACATGCAGTGTTCAGTTACAGAGGGAGTATCTGGATCCTTTAGGGGAAGAGAGAAGAAAAAAACATTGCTGAATGAGTTATTGATTGACAGCGCTGAAATGAGTTCCCTGCCCTTGATTATCATCCATTTTTTATTCAGCTACTCCTAATTAAATAAATGGGTCCACAACCCAGTGACCTCGTTTTTTACACACAAGTCGAGAAAGCTCCAAAATAAGTTTGCATGAGCTATCACTTCGGAGCCGTCTCACACTTTCTGAAGGCAAACACAGCTCCGGGGAGGCGCTCTGTTTGTCGGCCAGAAACGTGCAGCTGGCCGTCGGCGGGCTTGCCAATCGTGCACCTGTTGACAAGCTGAACATACAGCACGGATTAAATGAAAATACCACTCTGTTTATCGTTTCTTTTTTTTCTTTTTTTTTTAAATCCCTTTACACTCATGCTGGGACAAGTCGGATCAATGTCTGAGAGAGCGAGGAGCAGATAGCAAAGATCTATGTCTCTGTGATGCTGCTGATGAGAAAAAGTTGTGATTGCTGTGACAAACGCATTACGCTAATGCCACAAGGCTGTCCACACCATGCGAGGACGTGTCCATTATGGATGCTCCGTTCTTGTTCCGTGGTTGCAGCACAGCATGTGAATGAGAGAAAGTGTTTACACATAGGCCACACACACACACACACACACACACGCACGCACACACACCGACACCCGTACACAGCAAACTGAGGGATGTGGCTGAATGGGACTGATGCAACCACAAAGAATGACGTAGTGGAGGTAGCAACAAGAGTTCAAAGTTAACAGACAGAGTGCCAGCTTGACGATAAGCCTGGGAGACGTTCAGCCAGTATTGTACTCATGACCAGTGGCAAGATAATTAGCCCACAAAATGTCAGACCACTGAAGGCAGGAGAATTGCATCTGGTTCACCACTGCTTCAGTCAATCAAAAGACCTAAGTGAGAACAGGGTCCCTACCAATTTTCAATGTCCAAATCTGAAATGTTCAGACTTCTGTGTTCCTTAAAGCACATTTCAAAAGTAAAACATTCGCCTTTGAATTTATGGCAGACGATTTTGCAAAGTGCTGGCTTTAAGCATAAAATGTAGAAAAGCCCACAGACAGAAAAAAAGAAATACAACAAGGGGAGAGAAAGAATAAAGGACATGCAGTTTGAAGGAAGAACACAAGTAATGAAGGGAATAAGGACTCAAGTCACAGAGAAGAATGGAAAAAAAAATGAAGGACATTAAGCAGGCATAAAGGAGAAACACAAAGAAAGAAGAAATCAACAAAATACAAAATACAGAAGGAAAGAAGGACAAAAAGAAGAAAAAAATATTAGCAAGAAAGAAAGGGTGATACAAAAAGGTAGGTGACAAGGAAGAAAAAAGAAACAGAGGACATGAAGAGTGAAGAAAGGTGAAAAGGAAGGGAGGAGAAAAGGACAGAAAATAAGTTATAAAGAACAGACACAAGGTAGGAAGAATGGACGAAGAGAAGGAAATGGAAAGAAAATTTGAAGAGCAACATGAGGATGAGGATGGAAGTAAACAAGGGGACATGGAGGAAAGAATGCAAGGAAGCAGGGCTGATTCTTGGCATAGGCCATATAGGTTGTTGTCAACTGCTGTGAAACCAAAAATAAAGAAAATAAAACTAAATAAAATAAAAATTAGTGGGTATGTAAAGCTCTGACTTGCACCCTTTTCTCATGATCTGTATTGAAATTGAAAATTTCCTATTTTTGCTATTGTCCTTCATACTGAATGACCTCCCAGAGCTGTCAGTCAAATGTGCAAAAAACTTAAACCTACCTACTAATGCACAATTGATCCAACATAGAAGTGTTTAAACCAATTAGGTGAAGTTTAAATAAATGTGCAGAGATTTCAGGAGTGATTGCTAATCAAAACTCACTAAAAACTCATAACTACCTTTTTTACTCTATATAAGACTCACTATTATTTATATTGTCACAACATATATATATATGTATATATAATTTTATTTTTGCTTCTGTCCACATAGATGCTCTAGTCCTGTTTTACTATGCCAATAAAATCCTGAACTTCTAAAGCTTTCTAAACTTCCATGGAGCAAGAACACTAAGTGAACTGTAACTTTAAAATTAATTCAAATTTTCTTTTTAGTACAATTTTGAGACATATTTGACCTTCAACAACCCCATTTTAGAAAACCAACAGTATCTATAATTAAAAACTCTCTTAGAGCTCAGTCTGCAAGGAATGAAGGAAAACGAGGACCAAATGACACAAGGAGGAAAGGATTCAAGGACTCACACAAGGAGAAAAAGAGACAGAATACCAGGAAGAAAAGAAGAAGGGAACAAAATAACTGATAAAAGGACATGAGTGTGACAGGAAGGAAGAAAGAGAGTAAAGAACAAAAGAAAGAAAGGAAGCACAAAACAAAGTAATACAGGAGACAGTGGCACTACACAGTATGATTGAAAGAAAGACAAACAATGGGGTAGGAAATAATATCTGAAAATAAAAATATTTTCTGATGATCAACTCTTGTTTCTTCAAACTTATCCAGACCTGAAAAAGACTAAAATTAAATTTCAGATTTTTCTTGGCTGAATATAAAACCTCTGAGGCAGTGGGGGTGTTTGTGTGTGCGCCAAGACTTTCAACTGCTTCACAACTAACTAACACATAATGGAGGGTATTTCTTTTTATTTCTTTGTCCATATTGGTAACTATTTATTTCTTACTGGTAATCCATATACAATTGTCCCATTGTTTATTGCAGTAATAATAACTGGGCGAAGAAGAATGCATAGCTTGAGCTGTTGTTGCAGCTAATCTCATTGTTCCTGTAATCCAAAGCAGCAGGATGTTTAGGCTATTTAATACATTCACCGCACAATTGGGGAATGTTCTGCCTTATTCATGCCTAATTAATTACCAGGATGCTTAAGTCAAGGCTTGTTTATGTTTATGAGGCCATTGTAATTGAGTTAGTACTGTTTTCAAATGAATTACCTATAATATCATGTTTGATACAGAAGGAAAAAAAGCTGCTTTATTAAAATATTCATAGTGCCTGAACTTTTCCACAACAAAACAAATCCCACTGGAACTGCAAATAAATTTCAACATATCATTTTGGGATATTACGTGAAGTATCATTGCAAAATGATTCTGATCATTCTCTCTCTCTCTCTTTGTCTTTAAACAAATTTTCTACATTCTACATAATTAGTTGGATTTAGCACTGGACATTGACAATTAAAGGACTAATGTCTCAGCCGGATCTAGAGAAACTCATTCATGCATTTATCTTCAGTTGTATTGATTATTGAAACAGCGTCTTCACAGGACTGTCCAACAAATCAATCAAACAGCTGCACCTGATCCAGAATGCTGCTGCTCGCGTTCTCACTAAAACCAGGATGATAGAGCACATAACACCAGTTTTAAAGTCCCTCCACAGGCTCCCTGTAGCTCAAAGAATAGACATTAAAATACTGTTGTTAGTTTACAAATCACTGAATGGCTCAGCACCACAATACATTAAAGATCTGCTGTTGTTGTATCAACCTTCCAGACCTCTCAGGTCTTCTGGTTCTGCTCTGCATCCCCAGAACCAGAACCAAACGAGGAGGAGCAGCATTTAGCATCTATGCACCACAAATCTGGAAGAAACTTTCAGCTGTTTGACAGTTTTCTGGAACACTGACTTCCTTTAAATCTCGACTAAAACCCACTTGTTTAGGATTGTATTTGAAACCTAATCAATTACAAATTTATTGATGGAACTTGACTCAATGTCGTGTTTTGATTGCTGATTCTATGTTGCATTGTATTTTTGTGTCTGATATGATGTAAAGCACTTTGAAATGCCTTGCTGCTGAAATGTGCTATACAAATAAAATTTGATTGATTGATTGACTACTAGGCCATTCTATCCTGTGGATATGTTTCAAGTTTGAGCCAGTCTGACCTGTTGCTGAACAAAAGCATTGCATGATGCTTCAAGTACAGTGTTCCACTTTGCTCATGGTGACTTGTGATGTCAGTTTTCCAGTACACACAGCATTGTGAACGAAGACCAAAATTTATTATTTGACCAAAGCACCTTCATCCAATTTCTTCTGAACACAAATGCATGCCACGCTTTTCAGTTTTAATTGCACAGAGAATAAAAAAAGAAAAAAAAAAAATCAAATCAAATCATTTCCCTACCGCTTTTTATTTGCCTATCACACAAAACTGTAATAAAATTCAGTGATTTGTAAATGTAAAATGTAAGTTTTACATTCTTATACATTTTGAAATGTAACAAAATAATAATAATAAAAAAAATCGAGTGATTTGAATACTTTTGCACAACACAGTGGCTGCATAAATCAATGAGCAACTGAGAAAAAAAATTTGATCTACTTGTGCGTGCCGGTGTGCATGTGTGCCACCTCCTTCTTGATGAGCAGATTCTCATTTTCACCAGCTCTGCTATCTGCAGGCGTGGTCAGGATGCATCACAGCAGCGAAAATGGACTGGAGCTGCAGGAGAGGTTCACAGGAAGAGAAGTTTGAGGAGCGCGCTTTTAAGTACAAGTGCAGTCGCATAGGCATCTACCCCAAAACGGATTTCACACTTGATTAAAACTTCTCCACGGCTTCTAGGAGGTTTGCATCTCACCATGAGGCAACATGTTCAAATCGGAGCAGCTGCACATCTACAAAGCCGTGTATGATGATGGTTGGGAGGGCGGAAATGGAGCAACTTTATTCGGGGGGGGGGAGCTTTTTAGAAATGCACCACATGCGATACCAGGGCATATTTTTGTCTTGATGAATTAGCAATTACCAATAAAGATGCACAAGTGATCAGAACTGGCACAAGTGCAAGCATCCACATTCGCAGTCAACTTCTGAAGGATATAGATCACTCATGTTTGCCTGTTTCATGAGCGCGTGTCCCTTTTAACTCCTGAGTCCAGAGAAAGAAAAGATGAAAGAATCTAAGGTTAACACTGATTGCTGTATCTTGACTGACTGTCAGCCTGGTGATTCACTTCAGGTTGAATGTGTTTTTAGAAAAGATAACATGAAGTTCTTTAAAGGAGTGCCAAGCAAAAGAAAACACTTTATGAAAAATGACACATTGCACTGGTGATTGGAGTGTGCGCCGCTCACGCTGAGCCCTGCTCGTCATTATTAAGGGGCAGAAAATCTGTGGTGACAGATAAATACACAACTAGTATGCCAAAGTCATGTCATTTTCCTCCAGTATTGCCAAAGCATGCATTTCATGCCAACAGTTTTCAAGGCCATTTGCCGTGTTGGTTAGTCTCTCCGACTATCTTCATTTGAATTGGTTTTACTCAGAGTGAGGCTCTGAGAGAAACCGTCTGTTCTTAACACACAATTTAACAGAGTAGTCCATCGTCAGCTCTCCTCCGTACGATCATTAACGTCCTTTACTGAACAGCACTTTCATTTACGCACGTCGATTTTCCCAACAAAGAGCCGCTGATTATGTGATGCCATGTTATGACAGAGTGTTTTATCGCCAAAGCACAAGTTGTGGTTTCTTCTTTTTTTCTCCTTTTTTTTTTTTTTTTTTTTACGTTGAGCTGACCTTTCTGTCACACTCAGATCCATTTCCACAAAAAACAATCAATGCTGATAATTACACTTTTGTGTCTGTCATTGTGTCGTGGCCATTAGCCGGCAGTGGCAGCGGTGCAGGTCACTTACACCGTGGTGAATCGTTGTCCACTCTGCAAAATAAAAACATGCACCCACGTAAAAGTGTCTGAATATTTGGAGGGTGTGATGAAGCAAATGAGTCAACCTCAGGTAAGAGGACTGAGCCAGGAGGGACTGTGGGAAAATTGGTATTTTCTCACCCACTCAGGCCCAGATGCTTTTTGTATACATACCTAGAATAACTCAGCCCACACTCTATAACAAGCCTTTCAGATTTTGGAGTTTTAATTTTTATAGACAGAAGGGCAGTCAATGGAAAACAGATTATCTAATCACAGCAGTAAAACAGTACAGACCCCGTAAACTCCTTTTTGTTCACTCGCCTCATTGTATTTGATTGAGATGTTATGTGACAGACCAACAAAAAGTAGTCCATAGTTGCAAAGTGGAAGGAAAATTATATCTGCTTTTCAACTGTTTTAAATATAAAAAAAATAATAATAAAAAAAATGTGGCAGGTGTTTGTATCCCCTTTATTCCGATAGCTTTAAACAAACAGTGCAAACAATACAAATGCTCCATGACAGTCTCAGAGGGGGTTTAGAGACAATCAGCGAACAAACAGCATCATGAAGACTAAGGTACACAACAGAGAGAGCAGGGAGGAAGTTGTGGAGAGAAGCTTAAAGCAGGGTTAGATTATAAAACAATATTTCGAGCTCTGAGCAGCTCAGAGCCCTTTTCATTATATCTATAAAAAGCGGGGAGAAAATGGGACTACTGCAAACCTGCCAAGAGACGACTGTGCATCTGATCGGAAAGGCCAAGCAATGAGGGAAGCAGCTAACAGCCAGTAGTAACTCTGGAGGAGCTACAGAAAACCACAGCTTAGATTGGAAAATCCACTGATGGAACAACTATTAGTCAATTACTTGGTAAATCTATGAACCAAATAAGGTAAGGCATAAGAAGTCCAGTTTGAAAGTCGCCATGTTATATGAGAATGGCTAACGCCCGAAACACTATGTTTAGCATAGATCTTAGCACTGTAAGATCACTGTAATACCCTAAGCAAACTGACAGTGGCAGCATCATGCCATGGGGATCAAGCTGGCTAGAGAAGACAGGGAGATGGAGCAAACAACAGAACGATAGGCCTCGTATCTGAAGAAGAAGACAACAACCTAGCCTGAGCTAAGTGGCTTAGATCAAAGCCTCTCCGACCGCTAAAATGTTTCAGTCAATCCCTGTTACAAAACTGAAATAAGAATCTGAAACAACCATTCAGACTAATATTGCAAATTTGCCTCTGACTGCTTCCAACCTAAAGCTTGTTGATGCATTTCACACATAGACCACCAAGGACAAAAAAAGCCTCAGTAGATAACTTTTACAAAAATATGTTGTTAAAATATTGCCACTGTCACCTGCAAGGAAACAACCTAAAGTTACGGCAGTGGCCGTGTTTGTTAGCCTGCACCTTCACGGTGGGCTCTGCTGTGAAGGAAGATATTTAGCATTGTGGAGAGCAAGGAAAAGGGTCAATCAAGCACATACATGAGCTTGATTGCCGATGGTAAGACACTCCTCCTTAGCATCGAAGGACGTTAAGGATGCAGATTGGATGCAAATGGAGAAACACACTGCATTTACTTGCCCAGATGGATGTAAGACTGCAAATCAAATCAAATCAAATCAAATCAAATCAAATCAAATTTTATTTGTATAGCACATTTCAGCAGCAAGGCATTTCAAAGTGCTTTACATCAAATCAAATACAAAAACACAATGCAACATAGAATCAACAATAAAAACACAACATCAAGTCAGATTCCGTCAATAAACTTGCAATTGATTGCGTTTCAAATACAACTCTAAACAAGTGGGTTTTTAGTTGAGATTTAAAGGAAGTCAGTGTTTCAGCTGATTTACAGTTTTCTGGAAGTTTGTTCCAGATTTTTGGTGCATAGATGCTAAATGGACCTCTTGGACCCATAGATGCAAGGGTCCAAGAGGAGCAGATAATTCCCCTCCCAGATTATCCATTTCATATTATTAGAACACTGACAGTTTGAGGAAATATGTAAAAAAAAATTAATAATAATTAAAAATGCATTTTTATAAAATGTCATAAATTTCTGTAAGTTATACCCAATTGTGCCTCATTTATATAATTTGCCTTCTAAGCAAATAGTTAAAATTTAATTCTATAAATAGCTATTCATTGGCACTCTCCTGCCAATCTGACTGAACTTGAGTGATTTTCCAGCAAAGAACAGACAAATACTTCAGTCTCTAAATGGGCTTGCAGAGTATGACAAGTGTGCATGGGTGCCAATACATTGCAAGATGCTGATATTACATTGGCTGGCATAGACTGACTAGAGTTGCTTTAAGGAACAGTGACTCATTGACATTTCTTCCTCTCTGCACAGCAGAACTCTTTTTCCTGTTTGCTGGAGACAAACTGCACCTCTTTTTACCTTACGCAGGGGTCACTCCTGTCTGCCTTCTTACGGTGGCATCATTAGCTAGGAAAACAGCAGAAAATTTACCTCCTCCCACCTTTTGCTGTGTCGCAGTCAACTCGCACTGGACATTTTAAAGGTGCCTCGACTGCACTAACACAACATATACATACTGCACAGTGTAGTCACAGAGTGGGGGCTACGCATGGAAGCTTAACCCACCGGCCTGACAGATACATGCAAGGGGTGGGTTTGCATGCTGCTTGCATCAGGGTGCCAGTGGGAGGTGTTGAGTGTCTGAGGCAGGCTTCCTCATCGTCTGATCCCCTGCCCACGGGCATAGAGGGAAGCTGCCTCTTCCTGAGATTTCACACTGCTCCCTCTCTGTTTGATTGCAAATGCTGCCTCTCCCCACCGGCTGCTTTCCAGAGTGAGCGCCACACCGCTATGATCGATGGCGGACAAATATGAGAGAGCCGCGGCTCACGGAGGGAAACAACTGCTGGGGAAAAAAAAACACAGCAGCTAGCATTTGGGGGGAAGAGTGCCACGGATATAAATGCCGCATTTGTGGTGTCGGCAAAGAGTTTATGTGGTAAATGAGTGGAGGAGCTCCAGAGGAACAATGGGAAGTGAGGAAGAAATATCCCTATCTTTGCAGACAGTAGGTCCTGTGGTGGCTATCAGTATGATAACTGGGTGTGACTGCATTCTGTGGTTGTCATCCTCGGCAAGGAAAAACAACAAGAAACCAGGGTTTTGTATTTATTTAGCTGTGACATGTCAAGTCTTGTTATTCAAGAACTCTCAGTAAGCACAGTAAGCAGAAGCTACCAAACGCAGCTTTTCTTATCTACTTTTTTTTTTTTTTACTCCCCCTGCGGAGGGGAACATTCTTAAAAGAAAGAAACTTGCTACAAGTGCACAAACATAGTGTTGACATGCACATTTAGCTTGTTCATTGTAACAAGAATCCAGAAAAAAACCCCCAAAAAAACAAAAAACAATGGGGTTGTTTGTAACCTTAGATACACACTTTAAGCATCCCACCAGCAAAATTACAATGTGCAGCAAACTTTCTGTTTTACCATAGCTCTGCAGAAAATGATGTGTAAAGTGATAAAGTGGTGTATACCATTAGAAAACCTTGTTGGTAGGTTTGGTGGATAATTACATCATATTTATTCTAAAGCTGCTGTCCTGTTAAGCTTTCCTTTGTGTCAATAAAAATAAAGATTGAATGCATCAGTTTTTCAAACCCGAACAGGGATTTCTTGTCTGTCTGAGAAGCACAAGGTTAAATGTTTTAGCAGACACAGGTTAATCAATTCTCAGTCAAGCTGTCTGCAAAAGGTGATGGGAGGATAACAATTGGTCAGAAGCAAAAGTGTCAGAGTATCTCCTTCACAGATTCACTGAGATCTGAATTCTCGGCTTCCCGAGGAGGCGAGCCTCCCTGCTGACAAATCCTGATGAGTGGACATGTCGGGGAAGGGGCACATCAGGAAAGGAGAAGGAGAAGACGGAGAAAAAGAAAGAAAGGAAAAAAAACAAAAACCTAAAATGACACTGTAGCTACTTCAATGGGTGCTGGTGAACCTCTTGTCAGATCTCTCACCATCCACCATTTTGTGTTAGACTTCCTCTATTTGAAGGCTGCCTTCTGTATCAGTGCATTAGACAAAGCCCTAGCACCTGCTGACAGATCACGCTATGCACCGGCTCCTCCAATTGAGGAGCTGATATGCGGTGTGATGTGTCAACCAACACTAAGGCTTTGTCAAACTGCGGCACGCGCATGCAGCATCTTCAGATAAAAGCGATTCAAAACACTGGTGGAAAAGTGGAGGGGGAGTAAAGTGTGCTAAATGATGATATAGTTCCCTTTTTGTAAGGAATAGAATTGTTTCTCTGCTCGCGTGCAAAGGTGTTTGTTGAATGCATGAGTGGAGAGCAGCTTTCAGCCTCTGACCATGTTTGGCTTGCTGGTCAATTACTGACTGGAAATTGCGTTCTGGAGCTTCACAACAAGATATTGATTCTTAGTACCTGCCAATGTGAAAATAAATAGAAGTAGCTATTAAAAACATTAAAGAGTCAGTGTTATGATTATCCCTGCGAAGTCCAGTGAACTATTTCCAAACAGTACCATTTTCATTTCAGAGGTCAATAGCCCTGAAATAATTTATTACTTTGCATTACAACTAAAGATGAATTGAGAAATTGCCAATTCATCTTTATTGCCAATATTTGGCCAGTTTTCAATACTAACTGCCCTGGCAAGACTAAACAATCTGTTTCCCTGTCAGGAAACGTGCTTGGATAGTTGCAGAAATAACACTGTTCAGTGTGAATGCTGTTACTGAGTGAAGATGGGTGTCATATTACCAGTATCAACAAGGGGTTAAAAAATGGAGCTAGATGAAGCATAGGCAGAAGGAGATATTCAAACAGCACCTGTTATTTTCTACAATATGCCATGACATGTTTGCACTGAACAGAGTACAGCAACGTTGCTCTGTATTTTTATTTGTTTGACATTCAGACTCTTTCTGTCAGGGAACATGATGTTTGGAAACGTTGGGAAGTCTTCAAAACCTACAAAAGGACCAACATTCTCTGACAAATACAGGGACAACTGTTTACTGTTGCTAGTTGTGCTAAACCATACTATTGCTTATATGATTTCAACATTGTAATCATTTTGTCTTTGCTTTACCAAATGTTTGTAAACATTATTTTACTGCAACCACTCTCCTACACACATGGCGGTACCAGCGAGGAACATTAGAAAGATTATATGCTCTTCTTTTAAATTTCTATGTTAAAGTTGTGGAAGAGAAATCAGGATTGGTTCAATTCGGCATTGGAAATCTGCAAGTTAAAATGTACAGATCTTCTGTAATTATAACACAACATAGAGGACAGTATATGTCTCTATCTTATATAAACAATTTAACCTTGGGAGAAGAAGAAGCTTATCCCTTTCACAGAAGTACCAAGGAGATTTTAAACAGCTTTTAAATTTGATATTTTATGTATGGCTAAAAAGTCAAGCTGGGAGTAGTCGATACATAATGACTATTTAAAATTAACATGAGCTGTTTTCCATTTCAGTGAAGCGTTTTCGAATGAACATAAGGAGCACAAAAACAAGCCCTGAAGAAGAAAACTCTGTTTTCTAAGGACTCATGTTGGCCGTTCATTCAGGCTGTTATGGGAAAAACAATACAAAGTTGCTTGCTTTAATAATTTTAAGTTTGTAATCTGTTCCATCATGTTTTTGTTTAATGACAAAAAAAAAAGAAAAAAGAAAACCATTTTAGAGCTACACTTGCAATGTGACATTACCTCTACTCTTAGTATGAATATTTAATTATTCTCCCAGTCAAAAGGCTAAAACAGTCCCGAATGCTGTTAATGATAATACCTTTAATCAGGGAGCACCAGAATCAGAAAGTAACCAATGAAATCTTGGAAACTAGCCAAAAACATCTGATCCGTGCAGAGAGAAAGATATTGACACATCTTACTCTGTCTCATACAAATGCTTCCTTAATGCTGCATTCAAACAATTACAAATGTTGTTCAAAATAGGCCAAAAACGGAGGGAAAAAAAATTACATTTAAAAATCAAAATTAGGAGTAATGGGGCAAAAATCAGTGCAACTTAAGCTTGATGAGTTTTATTATTCTCGACTAGCTGCTCATGCAAGCTCATATTTACACTAGCCCAAATAATTATATTTCGAACCATCCTGCTATCCTCTATGCCTCGTCTGTGTTTCTCCCTCCAACTGAAACAGGAAACCATGCATTTCCCAAAGTTTTCTGTATAATTTAATTGCAGACGCTCAAGGAAATGCAGACTGCTTTCTTGTGGTGAAGGGTCGTAACTTAATACTATAATACAATGATATTCTTTTCTATACGCTATATTACCATACAAGTTCTACGCTAACCTTGCACAGTGTGAAAATAAAGGCAAAGGCAAAGCTGGATAGCAGATGTGCAAGTTAGCTGCAGTCTAGTTGCTTTAGTTTAGCTGAAGATTAAAGTAAACAAGGAGCTGATGAAACCGAGCTACAAAATTGCAAAAAACATAATCCTTTTGTGAATGTTATGACTGATTTGATAGAAAATCCTGTCATGATAATTAAACAGAACGTTTTATCATCCGACTCTGATTATTGTGTGACATTTACTTGGGAGAGATACTTGTCTATTTTCGTCTAACACCCAACTGTTCCCTCTTCCTCTCGAGTCAATGTCTCTCTCTGTGTCCTTGCCTTTGAAGCCTTCTGCGTGTTTTCGGCCTTTTCTGTAGCCCTTTCACAGTGCCGGCTCTCAATAGCCTCGTGGAAGTTGGTAAAAGACGTTGCATTTTCCAAAAGAACTGAAAGAAAAACCTGAGCATTCAGTCTTCAATCTGTTCGTCTTTGTTGCATTTAAGCTGTTTACTTAACTGATGAATCCCCCGCACCCAACTCCCTGAGGCATAAACAGATTTGAGCTTTTAATAACTAGTCTACTAAAAATATTGAAGTGATATTAATAGTTTCTATCAAATAAAATTATTTTAGCAATATTTTTTTCTTGGAAGAAAAAAGAATCAAAGGCTTGCTTTGATATGATTTACATCTCTGCCTTTTAACAACTTTTTTTTTTTTCATATCTGGGATTTTCCCCATTGAGTACCATCCAATGCATGACTTTCACTCTCAGTATCTTTCACTGACTGATCTTCCTGACATGTTAAACGGTTGTCTTCCATGATCAGTTTGTTGCTCTTCCTCCTGTTTCGATTGGGATGTTATCTCATAGCTAATTTTGCCTTTGATCCCCACATCCTACTATGAGAAACACGGTTAACATGGAAGCACTAACATTGGCTTCTAATTAGTCAGAAACTTGAGTGGATTTTTAAGACCATGAATATGATGAAGTCGCTTCAAAACTAACATATTTTCCCCACTTCTTCCCATGAGGAAAGTATGTCTCCCATTTCACAAAACTAATCCAAACTTGTCCAATGTGAGAATGTACTTGGTTTGGTGGGAGCAACTACCATCAAGCATGCAATAAGTTTTACATAACTGTTTAAAAATTTTGACCCATTTTTCTTTGCATATTTTGTTTTTCATTCAGCTGCATTGGAGGATTTCTGAGCATGAGTGCATTGGAGGTCATGCCACTATTTCTCAATTGTATTTTAACTAGGACACTCCAAAAACCTTTTTTTTTTTTTTTGTATGGTTTCATCAGTTAGGGCAAATCACAGAGGACCTGCAAAGAAACCCAACACTAAAACCCATGTTTGAATGTCAGCACTCCACTCTTTTTCTTTTTTCCAGGTTGACACCATATGTAACAAGGTGCACACACTTTTTGTTCTCACTCATTCACAAGTGAGGCAGAAGTTGTCTCATTTGTCTCAAAAAGGTCTTGGAGATCATTACCATGTTTTCTGGAAAATATGAGATGGGGCTTGTGTGTGTTGTTTTTGGTCAGCAGTATTTTAGAAATTGTTATCTTTTGTGAGCTCCTTGATGAGTCATCAGTGAGCTGATGGAGCAATTCTGGGACACCGACCACCCCTAAGTAGGTTCACCACTGTTATATGTTTTCCTCATTTGCACATGATGGCTCTTCTTGTGGTTCACTTTCCAAAGCCTTGGAAATAGATTTTTAACCCTTTCCAGACTGTAAATGACATTGTTTCTTATTTTTTCTTGAATGTACATAAATTGGTCCAAGATGTAACATTTTAAATATTCATCTTAAAGTGAATACTTAAAAGATACATGCAAGGCAGTAATCAGATCTTTTGAGTCACAAAATAGTTTCAGATTCACGTTCTACAGAGGATCAATGTTGTTTTGAATAGCTGAATAGCATAAAAATGTCATTGGAAAACTATGTTTTTTATATATAGAAATATTTTTGATAAATTCACATTTAAGTGTAACAGAAAAAAAAGAGCATTTTTCGTCTCAGAGCACTGTGCAACCTTGACTTTGGCTGTAGTTGTTTCTTAATATCTTTCATCATTTCCACCATGTTCCAAATTATTATGCAAATTGGATTTAAGTGTCATGAAGAATATATTTTTTGTTGTGCTATTAAATTTATTGATGGTATTGTGAAACTCACTATAATTAATTTCAGAGAGCTGGGTTCATTAGTTTGTCTGGTGAGCTCAATTAAAGGAAATCTACTTAAGAAGGATGTTCCACATTATTAAGCAGGCCACAGGTTTCGAGCAATATGGGAAAGAGAAAGGATCTCTGCTGATGAAAATCATCAGACAGTGTAGTGCCGTATGACAGGGCATGAAAACATTAGATATTTAACGAAAACTGAAGCATTATCATACTGTGAAGAGATTTGTGGTTGATTCAGAACAAAGATGGTTTGTACAGATAAATGAGGAAGGTTTCTGTTAGACAAATTTATCGGATAAAGAGAGCAGCTGTTAAAATGCCCTTACCAAGCAGCCAACAGTAATTTGAAGCTGCTTGTGCCTCTGGAACCTCAAGGTGGAGGATCCTCCAGAGGCTTGTGGTGCATGAACCTACTATTGGGCCCCCCATAACCAGAGCTCACAAACAGAAATGGTCCCAGCCGTACATGAAGATTAATTTTCAAACAGACCTGTTCACTGATGACTGCTGTGCAACCCTGGATGGTCCAGGTGGACGCAGTAGTGGATTGGTGGATTGATGGCCACCACGTCCCAACATGGCTGTGACGTCAGCAAGGAGGTGGTGGAGATATTTTTTAGGTTGAAATTATGGGGAGAGAGCTGGTCGGCCCCTTCAAAGTCCATGAAGGTGTGAAAATGACCTCAGCAAAGTATATGGACTTTCTGACTGATCACTTTCTTTCATGGTTCAAAAAGAAGAGCCGTACCTTCAGCAGCAAAATCATCTTCATGCATGACAATGCATGAAGAAATTGGCTGCTATGGGCATAAAAGGGGAGAAACTCATGGTGTGGTCACCATCCTCCTCTGACCTCAACCCTATTGAGAACCTTTGGGGTTTCTTCAAGCAGAAGATCTGAGGCTGAGATACAGTTCATATCAAAGAGCAGCTCTGGGAAGGTATTCTGACATCCTGCAAAGAAATTCCAGCAGAAACTTTCCACAAACTCACAAGTTCAATGGATGCAAGAATTGTGCTGTGATATCAAAGAAGGGGTTCTATGTTAACATGTAACTCGGTCTGTTAAGATGTTTTTGATAGAAATAGCTTTTGATTTTAGTACATGTGACCACTTAATCCTGCACATTCACAGAATGACCATTTGCAGTTCTTTATAATCCATAAAATGTTTAGAAAATCTGCTGTGCATAATAATTTGGAGCAGTGCATTTAAAGTTTTTTTCTTTTTGAAAAAAAATTACTGTTCTCATGGGGAGCTCTGTTCAGTAAAATTTGATTCATATTGTAATAGTTCATGACTTGAAAATTATACTGATCATCATTTGCATTGACCATTTAAGAAAGTCTGAAAAAATATCACTTGCATAATAATTTGGAACACAGTCTAGTCATATATCATATTGTCCAGCCATGCACAAAATGGTCATGGTGAGATTTATATCAGAGCGCCGTGTGTACTGGATGTTTTGCAGAGCGAAATGTGAGGATCAGCGCAAGTTCTACTAACTGTGACTGCGGTCAAATACTTACAGATTTAGATAATACCATCACAGGAGGTAGATAATTTCCATGTCCAATATGGACAAATATCAACATAATCTCACAAAATCCGATCTTTAGAGCTATGTAAGCTGCCTGTGCTGCAGCTAAAAAAACAACCCCAGAGAGGCGGAGGCTTTATTTGGCCATTTACTGCACATAGAGACTTGCTGCATGACTGACAATTCTCATAGAAAGTCAACACACTATAGGCAGTCAGATGGAAAGCCTCTGCTACCACAATGCTCTGAACAATACAGCCACGAGTTAGGAGCAGGACAATTCAAATTTATGCTGTGATGGAATATGAAAATTGCCTTTTGTGTAGCAGGAAAAGAATGACAGCAATCTCCACACACGGCTCCACTTGCCATGGCCCGATGCCAGGCAATAGCTTTTCTGTCAGGGCTTTGATTAGTGAGGAAATAGCACATGGGGCTAAATAATATCACTGAGTGTTAATCTTTAAAAAGGGAAACTGTACATTTTGGTATTTAAATATAGATTTGAGGAAAACTACAAAACACAGAAGGCAGCGGGGGTGGTCATCAAGGTAGCTTTTAAGGCCAGCATGATTCCTCCCTCCTGTGGTCTTCCTTAGTGATGTGTTGTATTCAGCTGCCAGTACTTGATGTAGCATGGTCAAGATCTATGTTCTTTGATGGTGTTGATAAGATCAGACATGTGATACATTCACTAAAATAAAATATATTCTCTCTTATTTCAAGGAACAGTAGGGAAGAGAAGGGGATACTCTAGCTAAGTAAAGTCAACACTTGTACTTTAAAATCCTCTTCCTTATTATAAGAGGATTAATACCGCAATATAACTGTTTTATTGTATTCATCAACCCTATGCGATTAAGAATAGCTACATTATCAGATAATTACAATTAAGCACACTTGAGAGCAAAATAGTTCAAGCCCAAGACGATTGTTTGCATCTGAATCAGTTTCTATTCCTGTTTGGTCAACATCCAGTAGATTAAATGTTACAGTTTGACCACATTGCTCTGGTTCATTTCTCCTTCATTCAAATCCATTGAACCTGCTGAATAGAAGATCCACCTTTTTGCTCGGGAGTGCAAGAAGAACCCAAGATGAATCCTTTAATTGACTGTGGTGCATGTCAATTAAAATCAGCTGGTTACAGAAGTTAACACGCCATCTTTTGTTTGTTTTCTGCACTTCTGTCTGTCCAGCCATTATCCACCCATTCCCTTACAGTCTAGGTAAATCTGCAGTAAGATAATGTGAACGTTTTTACTTAAGCATTAAAAAATGGGTAAAAACATGTCATGAGGACCCTGAAAATTTGAGTGCAAAATTATTTTTCAAATTCAAAACCATTGTGTATGTTGTGAAGTATGTTGTCATCAAAGATTTTGCAATGGCCACAAACATAAAGAGGCATTTGAGTCTTCTCTTTTAGTGAAGTTAAGTTTGCAGCCATTTGACTGAGGTTGACAATACTTGATTGATGTGTGCCAAATTGACAACTTTATTTAGTTTCAGCTTATTCTGGCTTTAGTTAAACCTAAATAAAGTCACATTTCTTTAAAGCATACATCTCTTTTGATAAGTAATATGATAAAAGGTAAGTGGCCTGTACTTGTTTAGTTCTTTATCAAGTCGAGATGAACCCAAAGTGCTTCAGACTACATTTAGTCATTTACCCATTTACCACACATTCACAGACTGAGAATGAAGTCAGTGTCCCTATCATTCTGCTATCTTTCACTCTGTTGTACAAAAAAATTCCTTGTTTCCATCTCATTTTATTTCCAACAAAAAAATAAATAAATCTGTCAGCTTTAATGGGGATTATCACTAATAAGGAGAGAGTCCTTAAGTGGTTATATTCTCACTGTATTTTTTTATTGTTTTCAATCTTATCAATTCTCTTGTATGCTTTATTTTCAAAGCATAGAAGAAGAGCACCTGTGGTGGGTGTAGAGTTAAACACCAACCTCTATCGGTGAGGTAAGTGATCGATTTGATTTGGCCATCACAAAGCCCTGATCACAGACCTGCTAAAGGAGCAGTATTTTACAAAATCTGCTTATTTTAGCTTAAAATCATGTTATAAATTACATTCCCTCATCAAAACATATCGGGAGAGTTGGTTTGATTATTTCATGCATGATTGAGAAATCATTTAATCTGCCATGGCAACTATTCAGCTGTGCAAACGCCTGGTTGGACCTCGTGTCGCCTTTGAGGCTCAGCTCCTTCTCAGAGCCAAAATGTTTGACCCAAGACAAACAGTTTGTTAGCTTCTGATTTTGAAGACTTTGATATATAAATCTCTGGCATTCTCTCTGATTCTTGTGGCATTTCATAAATATTAATAATTTTAATTCCAACTGTCTTAAAACAAAAGACGCTTGGTCTGATTTAACTTCAGAAAATGAGAAAATAAAATATCTCTTTGTAATCTCCGTTTGTGAACTTCTAATTTAATTTTGTGGTTGGTTAATAGTAGCACTAAGTAGGTCATAAACCATTTTGTTATAAACATAATCTTTTCAAGTCCCAAGTTCATCATGAATTTTGACTCTAGTATTATATTTTAATAGTTTTGTGCATCATACTAAATTTTGAAATGCAATCTGTTCAGTTATTTTATCATGATGTTCATTTAAATCTTTTTCACAGAATGTTAAGGACTGGGTAAAAGCCCAATAATAAAACCGAGAAATTCCGGTTCATAATGTGATCTAAGGACAATCTTCTTGCTCAAAAAATCTTTTCAAACATGAAACATTGATGCTTACCACATGTTCCTGTCACAAACATAATGCCCATGAACAACGAAACAAAACAATAAAGGAGCCAAACGCACAAGAAGAGCATACATTTTTTTTGTTTCGATTTTTTTTTTCTATGTTCTGCCTCACCATCTGTTACGATAGTGCCTGAGGTATATGTATGATGAGTATCTATCTTCAGGCGAGATAACTTTTCAGTAGACAGCACATCAAGATAAGTGACACATGTTGGGGCATGGAACATGGTGCAGCCATCTGAGAAGGAATGACCCAAAGGAAAACATAAGACAAAGAACAGAAACAGTGAAGAAAAAACTAACTTCTGATGATTAAGAAACCTTTGGATGACGACGGGCATTTAGACTGTAGATTATTTGTGGTGAAATCGCACATGCCTCCTAATTAGGTTGGAGATTCTGAAGATGAATGTTGAACCATTTTACACCATCATGTAATATTCTGTCAGAGTTACTCAACTTTTGGCTTGGGAACAAGGGTTCTTTGGAAGTGACTCACAGAGAATAAGATTTAAGGTTATAAAACTCAAAATTTCCAGCATGGCAAAGTAATAACTAAAAGCCTGGTACTGAATAAAAACTCACTGTCAAGGAAAAGTAAAATGTGTTTTGGATTCTTTGCAATGGGAACGTGTATTAACGGGAACGTGCATTAGTTACTTTTGTGTTTAGAAAGAAAAGCTAGACTAATTTTGGTTTTAGCTGAAAGCATAAAGATTATTGATTGTATGATACACAATATAAACACAATACTGCAAAGTAGGAAATGATTCTTGCACAGGAGTGAGAGTAGAAACCATGTGCCGCCACTTTTGTTTTCCAGAATATCTTTTCATTTTTACTGGATCCAGTCCTCATCAAGCTTGTGAAGCTCTTAAACTGCAGGAAATTCTGACACATCCGCGAGAAAGGCTTAGAGCCACAACGGTTCCACTCCTGCGAGACTCACTGGAAATAAGGAAATGCATGTCAGACCCATACCATACAATTCCAGTCCCTCAAGTGCCATCCATCATTGAAGGGCAGAGCACTAGTTAGAGGGAGGTTCAGCGACTCAGACTATGATGGAAAGATGACCCTCCGGGCTTTCCTCTGATGCTGGCTTGAGCAGCCCCACCAACTAAGGTTGAAGTGAAACTGGCCCCAAGCCAGCATCCCCTCCCTGACGCACAGCAGTCTATACCTGCTTCACGAATCACATCTGGGGTGAGACTGGGTAAGACCCAGTGAGAGCAACAGAGCTCTACATCCACTTTCTATTTCTGCCTCCATAATTATCCTTCAAGTTTCAACTTAAGATCCCCTGGAACTGGCCGTACAAAGTCAGCTAAAAGGAGCCCCTCCTATGGAAATGAGAGGCACCGGGATAATAAAGATTTTTTACTTCATGTGTCTTAAGAAACTTGTCCTTTCAAGCCTAAATTTATACACACATTACCACCTCCGAACCTGCTGCTTCAGCATCCTGCTGCCAAGACTCATTGGCATGGCAGAAGAAGACAGCATACTATCCAATTTTTAAAGCACACAGAGCCATCCACTTTTGTTAGAGTAATACATGAGCACATTTAAAGCTTAGGGATACTGGCTTAGCCACACTGGCTCACTCATTCATTTTACAGGCTTAGTGGTAAAACCGAGCATGTTCGGTGTCCGCATGGTGCTAAAAGCACTATTTATGGAAACTAATGTGAGCTTATATGCATGCACTTTTCTTTTTAGATGTAATTCTGAACACTTATCTGGGTTTTCATCCATGTCATCTTCACTTAAGTGAGGAAGTAGATAAGTAGAAATTACCAAAATGAGACATGTACTACTAGGAAATGTTTATGGCCAAGAACATACAGCCACCAATGCCTTGGAAAAGTCTTTACGTGCCATGAACCTTTTCACAGTTTATCACAGTGCACTGTAAACATTTCCTTTATAAGGATTCGATGTGCCATCTTGACCCGAAATAGTGTAAAATAGTGAAAAGGATTTCAAGATTTTTTTCTTAAATAAATAGAAAATCGGGATCTTTTTTTCCCAAAAGAGCTCCAGTTTAGTCAGATTAGATACTCTTGAAAAGTATTATTTTAAAATAGATGCTTCAGTATATAAACACTTACATTTGTGCTTAAAAATACAACTGTAACTGTAGAAGTTGTGAATACATACATAAATGTGCTTCGATGTAAATCTGTAAATTTGTAAATTTGGCTGAGAGGTTGCGCAATCCCAGGTGAGGCTCAGCTTCCTGCTGCCTCACCAGCTTTGCTTCTGAGTGTTTGAATGGGAAAATGCAAAAACTCAGTGATTTTGAAGAAAAAATAATCAAAATTGGTTCAGCTAAATAAAAAATAAATACTTTATAGTACAAACCACAGGGTGAAAATAGCAATCTAAATTATTTTATCATTATATTTTTCCATTATGACAGGTGAGGCTCAGCCTCTCTTGCCTCCACTGACTGCATGTCACTGTTCCACAAAGCACAGTGGCCCTGAAGGGTCAAGAAAATGCAAAAGCCACAATTCAACAAAAAAAAAGCCATAACACAACCAAAAGCTAAAATGTAAATACAAACGCCACAAAGCAAAAGCAACCACTTATGTTTGATGAACCTGCTAGCACAACTTTGATTTTAGCATAGATTCTTTTTTGTCATTTTGTTGTGTCATAATATTTCATTGTTAACTCTTCTGGGCTACAGTAATAAATAGCAGTTTTGTTGAGTGCAAAAGTAAAGTTAACATCTTCTTTCACCTCTGCAGCGAGATATACAATGGCATTTGGTCCTATTTTTAAAAGAGCAATGACTATTTTTTTCTTTTATATCACACTTTTTTTGCTATGTTTCATTGGTCTGTCACATGAAATCCAAATAAAACACCATAAGCTAAATGAGTCTAAGTCTCTGTTCTTGATGTGATGAAATGTGAAACAAAGATTCACTGGTATAATTACTTTTTTCAAGGCATCACAAATGAATGCTCTAAGTGTTAATAGTGGTGGGAACAATGACAGACATTATGACTGCATGAATGACCATAATACATTTTCAGGACAAAAGGATCCTATTATCAGTTATGTTTCCCCAGTCTTCAAGTCAGCTGGACAACGTGATGTAACTGTGGAGAAATCACTTTAATGTGTCAAAGAATCTGGTATGAAATGAAATGCAAGGGGAGTGTATTGAGATAATGGGACTCCTGCTTGTGTTCCATTTCAATTTCAACATGTGGCTACAATCCTTGCCACACAATAATTTAGTTCAATCAGAAAGACAATAAGCCAATTCTTTACAGTGCTGTAGTTAATGGCCTGAGATGTGATTACATGCCACAAAACCCCCTTTCAAAGGTTCTGGCCTGTCTGCTGTCATTTCACAAATACTGTAATGTGTGTGGCCTAAGTTTAAACGGGGCGCCTTAGCTCTCATTGTCGACGATCAGACAAGCGAAAGCACATTTTCGATTTCAAATTGGGCAAAGGGAAATGTAGACACATTCAAAACTATGACATGATGACACATCATCAGCGCCACTGGATTCAGCTCCATTGTCCCATAAAGTAATTTGTTAAAAGGGCTATAGTTTACCAGAGCCTATATAGTGTTGGAGCTTAATGCGGGATAGAGAATTTATTTGCGCTCCAGTTAGGTTCTTCCAATGACCTACTTGCTTTAAAATAAACCCACAGTTGAATCATGGCAAACAGAAGCAGCTAAGTTAAGACAGGCACAATGATGAAATGACAGTGGAATGATAAGCATATCGCCCATACCAGCTTTCCAAAAGCAAACATTCCATTGGAGCCATTTCTAAAGGAGTATCCAAAAACCTACTAGTCCCATGCCCTGTCTCTTTTCTTGTTGCAATAGGCCACAGTGCTGGTTCAGGCTGGAATAAAAGAGGCAGACACTCTGGCAAAGCACAGTGACCTCTGTTTAAGGAAACCCACACCTTTACATCAGCAATTCAAACTAGCACCTGGGCATCGACCCAAGTTGGCATTCATAGGAAAAACAAGGTCCATTAGCGCTATATTCTGCCCTCCAGTCAAAACAATGTCTTGATTTAAGCCTTTATTTTCTCACGCTTTGTTCACAAGAACAAGATGTTCTTGTGTTAAATCAGGCAATGGCCAAAACAACCTTACCCTTTTCTGGCACTAATATAGCCAGCAATGAAAGCGTGGGGGAACCCCCTGATGGGAGTTCAAACTGAACAAATATATAATGCTAAAAACATCATCTGTGAGATCTAAGGGAGGAAAATCAGACCGTATTACCAAAGAACCTCATTATCATGCAAATGCCATTTATTCCATTTTATCTTACCCTTCTCAATAGCCCATATGGCAGCGAGTCCACACAGAGGAAGACACAGGGAGACCTCATGCTGGGCAAGCAGCCACATCAAAATTCCTCCATCTGTGGTCAATTGAGTTTGTGTGTGAATATGTTTGTGTGGTGTGCAGTTGTATGCACATGCTAGTACCTGCCTTCAGTCCAGCAACACGGGTGCTAGCCCTCATATCACACTGAAGATGACTAACCATGGATCCCCCAGAGGAGTGATTATTGCTGAGCCTGGGCTGAACACAAAGGGATTGATCGTCAAATGTGTGATGTGTGCCCCCCAAGTAGAGAGACGGGGCACATCGCTGGCCCCAGATAAGTCGAGAGGTTAAATTAGGCTACTGAAGATGTCTGTTATCGGATTCCAAGCGTGTTCTGGAGGGCAAAAAAAAGAGAGACTTTTTTAATAAAATAGAATGATATAAAATGGGGAAGAAATGTCTTTGGTGTATCCCTTAGGATACATAACTAATGAAAGTGAATAAAAGATCATGTGACAAATAAATAAATAAAGGATCACTGAAGCCTTATCATCTTGCAGAACCGATACCTTCTGATATTAATCTAGTTGTGCGTAGAACATATCAATGTGTGGATGAGTCACAACTTTCTCCAGCTGAACAGAAACAAAACTGGTTGCACTGTTGCCTTGCAGCAAGGCGGAAATGTTTCGGGTTCAAATCCCAGTCTGGGGTCTTTCTGCATTGAGTTTGCATGTTCTCCCTGTACATGCATGGGTCCCTTCTGGGTACTCCAGCAATCCAAAACAATGATTGTTAAGTTAATTGGTCTCACTAAATTGTCCTTGGTGTGTGGGTGTGTCTGTATGGTTGTTTGACATGTGTCTCTGTGTTGCCGCGCAGTAGACTTTAGACCTTCTGAGGGTGTACCTAGCCTCTTGCACAATGACAGCTGGATATAGACAACAGCCTCCCTATCACCCCATAAGGAAAAATGGGTTCAGATCATATTTTTTTTTAAATATTATGGAAAAATATGAATCCTTAGATGTGTCACTTATAATCCGAAAATGGAACTTTTAAGTTTGCTTTTGTAATGTGACGATTCAAAAAAGTTCAGGGGGTGTGACTAACTTTTACTTTTGTTTTAGTGAGCATTTTAAAGAAAAGGCACAAAATAGTAATTTCTCTCTGAAATACAATAATACAGCAAACCTTTCGCCATTACAAATTAAAATCTGACCAGATCTGCTTGAAATACAAACAGACTCACTGTACGCAGAGAAACCAGTCACTGTTTGTCTGATGTGATTACGGTGCATGATAAATCATGAATCTTGACACCAACCAGATATATAAGATAAGCAGTTTTCATGTTGTGTGAAGCAATCAATTTAAAGGGAATTACAGAGCTCACTGATTATGATCAGAGCCTATTAAAGTTAAATGGCACTGTAATCAAATTGATTTACACATTTGGGTTGTGATGCGACCTCCTTCATAACCCCCAAACACATACCCACTGCTAACAAACACTTCCACTGCACAAACACACTCATGGTAGGCAGGCGTGCATGCATAAAATGTATGTACACAACCCTTGATGCTGCAACCACTAAAAAAGCAATGAGAAATAAATACAGGCAAAATGAAACGGAGAGCACCATGTTCTCACAAAACATAGTGAGAACACTAATAACAATGTGAAGATACGAATTAGGAACATAGAAAAAAAAAAATCCAGAAATTAATTTCTGCAGATGAGGAAGCATCTATATTCAAAATTGTATTACTTTGATAGGAATTTTTGCTTACTTTAATAGCCAAAATCCGTAATGGGCTGTGTTGATGCCAGATTCAATGAAGCTGAGTCTGTGTCTGCGGAAGCAGAAGCACCTAGATGTTACAGTTCCTAAAATTTAAAGTACTTTCAATGAGACGCCAGGGAATGTATCGGAGTCATTGGAGTTTTGGAGAGCAGAGCAACAGGATAGAGCGTTAACCTCACCTGTTTCTGTAGGGTGTTGATTGCTTCCACATTTTTTCCTTCTAACATGAAAGAGTTAATGGGTTGAAATGTCTTGACAAAGAAATTGAATGAGTGAGAATGATCTCTGCAAAAATTTTCTTTAGTCTTTTTAAGGTCTAAAATTTTAATCATTTCAGTTTTATACCTTAAAAAGTGTCAAATGTGTAACATTTCCACATTAAACGTGCTAAAACTGCTGTCACACACACACATATATAAATATTTCTAGTATTATAGTTTGTGGCAGGTATCACTTTACACTTCAAGGATTCATGAATTATTATTTATTTGTTATTAGCCTTGCAAAAAACCTACAAAAGAAATTGGTTTGTAAAACTAGCTTAATGTGTACTCATGATTCCAGTAAGTGAGAGTGGTTTTGTATATCTGTGAGCCTTCTCTTAAAACAGAAGATCCTTGCTGGGGGGGCGTGGCTAACCTGCTGCAGACTGCACACCTGCCTCGAACACAAATCCTCATTGAGACATTTCCATTCACACTCCACCACTATAGGATCATCATTCCTCCCTCACCTACATCCTTCTAACCTTCCAGCCATACTTATTTCAGTACCTCCTGTTATTATTATTCATCATTTTTATTTCTCGTCCAGTCTAACTGCTCTTCTCCTTTTCCTCCTAGTAGTACTCATATTTCTGGTAAATACTGTGATTAAATCACTTTGCATTCTACCATCCTCTGTGCAATTCTACGTGTTGATCAGGAAAATACCTCAAAACCTGACATGTTTATTATTTAGGGAATTTAAATCAAACTGTTCTTACCCACTACCAGCTCTATCAGGCGAGTGTATGTTTAAGGAAGTTTCGGTTGGAAGAAAATCATATCCTATTAAAACTTGTTCTCAGTAACAATTATGATGCTTTCTACAGTGCCTAATACACACAATGTTTAATATGAGATCAATTAAATGCTCATGCATAGACTAAAATACTAAAGGCACAAAGTACAGACAAGTTGACAAAGTTATGTTTAATTGAGCTATTAAGTAAGCAAGTAAAGTTATTTATTTTAATTCTTGTAGATCTTGAATGTAAATTGAAAGTCAATATGTTACTTCCAGAAATCCCCTTAAAATAATGCCATTTGCAGTTACAGTTAGCAATCTGCAGGTAATATTGTTTCTTACCAAGCCAACTGGAGGATAAACCAAGTAGATGGCCTGTCTATCTAGCTAATTTTGTGTATAATTTATGCAAATAAGTAAAAGAAAAATAAGACACATCAATTGGCTTTAATCCACATTCTCATTAAATCAGCCCTGACCATAACCTGCATATAATCACAAAAATGCAACGAAGCCAAAGTAAGAGCTACTAAAATGTCACACAAATGGCCCAACAATAAACAAATTTTTATGTTAAACGACACAGATGCTCTGTCTGCGCTGATGAAGAATCAACTTATCTCAGATGACGAGTGTGATCTTCACACCCTGCATCCCAATGCACATCAACTGTACAAACAATATAAGAGACCTAATGCCGACACCAACTTTTCTCCTACCAAGTCTATGAATCAAAAAGAAAATAAAAAAATAAATGTCAAGTAGAATATTATAACAGCAATAAATAATGTGCATTTTAAGAAGTTGTAGTATAAGCAAGTAGATTTTGTGATTTTTAAAAAAAAATTATCTTTGTAATAATACCATGACTCTGAAAATCAGGGTATTTATTTTCATTAACATACCGCAAAGACCTCATACCAGCCCATGTATGCTCATAGCTAATAATATATTCAGCTAATACACCACATATGGAAATTATATTCACTGAAAGAGATCTGTGCCATTGATAAAGACATTGCTAACACCCCAAGGACAAATAAGTTAATTCTAACTGCAGGCGAGCTGCGCCTGACTGCAAGCATCACTTTGTTAACCAGCAAAACTAAAATGGATTCTGAGAACGTCATGTTCCACTGCGAAGCACCAGCAGTTTTTCAAAATGTAGATTCCCAATTGTCAAAATTTTCCTAGTATGACTAAACACACATCCATGTCAATATTTCCAGGGCCCGGTGATGCAAAAGCTGACAGTCTGGGGTTTATATATTACGTTTTATCCAACTTAAATGGAGTGACACATCGTGCTCTCCTCCCCATTTTTTGCTTGTCAGTCATCTTTACTGCAATGAATAAAGCTTTGCGCCGGTACAACCTGTCACTCTGCCACTCAAGCGCTGAAAAAAGACTTCATGTCACAATTCAGGTGGAGCTGGGGAGGAATTCCTGTGTCTCATTTGATTTCTCCTTTTCTGTCTAATCTTTCATTTTATGTGGGCTCGGTGTTATCTCCCAGAGGTGGGAATCACATTTTAATTAGGTCTATCCTTGGTTAGCAGTTTATCTCTGCATCGTTCTGCCATATGTGCTCATGTTGTGGGCTTTGCCTCTTTGTTGAGGATGCTCAGTCCCCCACTCTCTGTCAGAACATTACACATCCTCGCCTCCCCCCCATCTTGTGCCACCTTTTCATTCTTTAACTGCTCCATCTCCTCTCACAATCTTGTTCTCCCGCTGCTGACAACAAAGAGCACCCAGTCTCACAAAAAAACCTTGTGTTTTGCAGATGGGAATAGCACAATAAACAGGCACAACAACAGAAACAATGGAGGGGGAAATGCACGTCTTTCACATGCTGAGGATATGGAGAAAATGGAAATGATCAGCTCCTGGCTCTTGGGTGACCAGCAAGCCTGTATATGGAATGACTAAATCTATTTAATGGGTTCTGAAGCAATCTCTGACCTCCACTGGGCCAGAGGGAAAGGCAATATTGGCAAGACTTATCCCCTCCTGCACAGCCACTACCAACTCCATTCTAGAAGTACGGTGTCTCTAATGGACACAAGCATTTCCAAAAGAGATAAATAAACAACATAACCAGACTCTACCAAGCTGTCAAATAAACAGTCCATGCATCACAATGCAAGTTGCTGGACTAATAATAGAACCCTGCCGTCTGCTGTTCTGCCATGACAGTGACACATTTTATTCTTTGATCCCTCAACAGGCTCCTACATCTCTTTGCCTTGAAAAAGTCAAATATTTTGTTGCATGCACAGATAACAGAGCAGCCCCGACAATATCAGTTAGAAGGTAAAAATTATACACCCATACAATTAGCTTTATGTCAATTTAACTTAGACAAAAAAAAAAATGTTTCTTCTCCCGCTTTTAATAAGGTTGTTCAGATAATCTGATGTGAATTATAATCTCTGAAGAGATCATTAGCAGTTAATATTGTACCTGTTATACAGGATATAACTCTCTTGGTGTCTTTGCTTTGATAAAACTTTACAATGAAAGGTCAAAAACAGTTGAAATAACAGAAAGCTTATTTATGTGACCTTACAACAGTTTTACTATAAAAGTGTTAAACCAATTCATCCTCATGAGGTGAACCGTCAGCACCCTCTTGACCCACTCTGAAAACCTAGTAATTTTTTCCATTTCATTTTTATTCACTTGATCTAATTCTCAAACACTGAATTTTACAATTATATATATATATATATATATATATATATAGATATATATATATATATATATATATATATATATATATATATATATATATTATACAAACAAATTGTACAGACATGCAGGATTGCAAGCAGAGCAGAGTTTGTATAGGGAAGAAATTGTAATGATGCAAATGTTTTCAACTGCCTACCCACCTAACTAACCTTCAAAGTCATGTTGAGTTACAAACTCAACTAGACGTGAAATTTCATTTTAACATTTCTTTCTTGTTTTTGACTGTTTTCATTTTATGTTAAAAGCTTCAACTATAATGTGTAAAATTGACTCAGAATAGTATGTTGAATTTCCTTTTGTTGTTTTTTTTTATCTCCTGTAAAGCACTTTATGTTACATTTATCATTATGAAAAGTGTTCTATAAAAAATGACTGATTTGAGTTCTCAATTTGCAGTGTACATTTGTAACTTTCTAAGAGTATCATAGCATCAGTCTTATTGCTGCTATCCGTTTAATTGTAGCTCTTAAGGGATTCTGGGAAAGGCTTACCCTCAAAACTGATAACCTATGCACAAAAAGAAAAAGCCCTGCATGATGATGAGATAAAACCACATTAATGCAACAAAGCAGTGATATAAAAACATAATGAGAGAGGTGAGCTGCTCTTGCCCAGCAGTAAAATACTGGTATGTCGAAAACTAGAAATATACCATGTGAGTCACTAGCATTAGTAATAAATAAGTACTGGATAATGTTTTGCAGCTTAAGATAGTACATAGTTAGTGGTTGGTTAAGACATTTTTTTTCTTTTTTTTAAACTGAGATCATCAGCTTCTATAGGGATTATTGTGCACAGAAATAATGGCACCTTCAGATCTAAGCTGCTGTGTAGCTTGTGTCCACCCACAGCCAAACATTGTGTTGTCTGCCGGGATGTCATGGGTCAGATTTATTTAGAGGGCAAATGCTCCATTAGTTGAGCTTTTTTAATTAGCACACTTGCGAGAGAGGGTCATTAAGAATGTCTGACAGAGGACCTGCTGATGAGGGAGGATGGAGGCACTGCTTAGACAACACTCACAGACACACACACACACACACGCACACCCCCACACACCCACTCATAAAGGCACAGATCTGCTTAAAAAACAATTTTTCAGTCAACAACAAACACACTCGATGCACAGGTGAGAATATCTTCACTACGAAATGAGTACAGAGCACAAAAACATCCCTCAGACATACTGTCCTTAAAAATAATAACATGATAAACTATTCATACTTCTACAACTTTTTCAGTTTCTCATGCTGCAGTCACAAGCTTTGATGTGTCTTACGGTCAACTACAATGTTTACTTGGCTTGTTTGCAGGGATCAGGAGAAGAACACTAGGCGTGTTTCATTCTTAGGACAGATCCCATCTTGTTTGAGTAGATGATAAACCCTCTTCACACTCCAGGGTTACATGTTGAGTTCCACAGGGCTCGGTGCTTGACCCAATTCCCTTTCCTATACAGCAAGAGTTCTGCTGAAAATCACAACTTCAAAAGAGCGATCACGTTTGTCCTTTTTTATTTTTTCATTGGCTCCTTCTTAAATCCAGAATAGATCCCTTAATAATAATCAAGCTCCATATGTCTGGGATCTGATTGTTTCATTTGTTCCTAACAGAGCAACTTGCTGTCAGACTGCAGGTTTACTGGTGGTTCCTAGAGATCCTAAAGGTAGAATGGGAGGCAGGTCTTTTAGTTATCAAGCTCCTGGTGTTAGTCTGTGAGGTGTACATTGTGTCCCACTCCAAGTCCTAGCAATTGGCTTTTCTTATGACTAACTCTATGTTCTTTCTTTCATCCTACAAACATGCAAACTGCTTCAGAGCCTATATGCTTAGTTTTGTTTCTCTTCTATATTAAGTCACAAAAGGAGCTACTATTATCCCTAACTGTTTCAATATGTTTTGTAATATATAAAATACATCATTGCTTTTAGCATGAATGATTACTGCAATTCAATGAGTTAATTCAGTCTGCTGGGTTTCCTTAGAAAATCATTAGGATTTGATAAAAGAAGCAGCAAAGACCCCAAAGATAACTTGGGAGGAGGTGCAGAGAGCCACAGCTCATGTGGAAGGACCCGTTAATAGGACAATTTTGTTCACAGTCTACTCCACAAACCTGACTTTTATGGAAAAGCGGAAAGAATAAAGACATTGTTGAAAGGAGGCCAGATGACCGCCATACCTGCTTCTTCCTCCGGGGAGAAGACCAAATGATTTCCAACTCTTTCTACTTTTTGCCCTCTTCTCTAGTTGGTTCCTTGTGTAGCCCAATCTCTTGATGTTTGCATCCAAATCTTATTGCCAGCTATTTTGAGGGAATCCTATCTTTCTCTTTCCTGTGGGGCTACAAGTCACAGCTTGTCTAGTGATTTTATAAGTGGCCTGGAAAGGAGTCTTGCAATTCCACAGCCAATGTCTCCATCCCAAACTCCCTACACAACCAGCTCGTTTGTCTATTTCCAAAGGTCACTGTTGTTGATTTTATCTGGCCAACCAATGTTTAGCATGGTTCAGAAGCATCTGTTGATAGAGACTGCCGTTTCTTCATAGCCTTGATTGTTATCCTCTGGGTTTCAGCTTCTAAAAGGTGTTTCAATCCAACCTTCATGTTCAAATCAACAGGTTTCCTGAATTCCATTTTTTCTGTTATGGTAAATTGAATATTGTCCTTGGTTTTGCTAATGTGAGTTTTTACAGCTGTGTTTGAGTAACATCTGGTTAGATGAGACCAGAATTAAACTTTTTGCTCTGACTGTGGAGCGGGCAAAACTTTAACTTCACAGCATTCAGTGAAACACAGAGAAGGCAGATTTATGGTTTTGGTATGCTTTTATCCAACAGAAAGCAGAAGAAGCCCAGCAAAAATTGGAGAAGTGGTAAGGGAAAAATAAATCCTCTGGGTTTCAGCTTTGAAAAGGTGTTTCGACCCAACAATGATGTTCAAATCAACAAGTTTCCTAAATTAAATTTTTGGTTGTTGTTTTTTTTCTTATTTATTTTTTGCTATGGTTGATTGAATATTGTCCTTGGTTTTGCAGTTTTTATAGCTGTGTTTGAGCCACAATGCCTGGTTAGATAAGACCAGAAATAAACTTTTTGCTCTGACTGTGCGGCGCGCAAAACTTTAACTTCACACCATTCAGTGAAAAACAGAGAAGGCAAGTTTATGGTTTTGGTTATATACCTTTATCCAATAAAAAGCAGACAAAGCCCAGCAGGAATAGGAAAAGTGGTAAGAGAAAAAAAACATGATGGAACCTGCAAAAGACCTAAGACTGGGAAGTAAGTTTACCTTCTAGCAGAACAATGAAAGTAAACACATTAAAATCATCAAAGTTTAAACCTAAATTCTTAAAAAAGCACTTCTAATTTCAACATTTTATAAACAGAAGATGTTTGTCAACTGTGACTTTAACTCAATATTATTCTGAAAAATATTTTTTATTACTCTGAGAGTGAAAAACTAAAACTTGTTGGCATTACAAATGGCTTGGAATCATAATAATAATTTTCTTTCGTGTCACAGTTATGCTTTACTTTGCATGAACCAATGAATTTAAATCCCACTAGAGCACACAGAAGCATAAGATTGTGCAAAAATGAGAAAAACACAAGACACGCTACCGTTTTCTGGGTGTTCTGTCTCTCCAATGCTGCCATCTGGGGTGGTCCTCTCGTAGTGGTCCTCAGGCAGGGTCAGGGGTCCGATGCGAGGACCAGATGAGGACTTGCTGCTGGGGGTCTCCGACTCCTCTAAGCCGCTGTCATAGTAGCTGTGCTGCGAGGCATCCTGCAGGTCCTGCACGGGGTTGGTGGTGGAAAAAGTCACGCGACGATGGGGATGCTGCAAAACAGAAAGCAACAGATGTTTTTTTTTTGTTTTTTTTAACATAAGCAAACACGGCTTCTGACTACATTTTCCAGTTCTGTTGTCTCTGCAGTGGATCGCTCCCCAGTGACAAATGTTATACCTGAAATGGCTCCATTTAGCATCACTGAACACCGCTCTCTATAAAGTTCCCTCACCAAAAGTTAGAAAATAGTATCAAATATTAAAACACCATTAAATATTAAAAAGTCTTTTGCACTATTATTATTCTAAATTTTACATAAGGTATAAATATGTGAAGAGGATGGGGATATTTATTTCTGTAATAAGAATGTGCAAATTGGCAGCAGCAGAAATGAATAAACTATCACAAAACCTCCACACCAACTCAGAAGACTTGAACGTGTAAATAGGAGGCAAAGACTGAAACATATTAAATATTATCAGTGCTGATATCAAGAAGGTTCAAAATTGGTTATTATCTGAGAAACAAAGTATATATTAAGACAACCCACTTGACCACAGGACCCAGGTTTTAAAAAAATAATTTTGCCATATTAATTTTGAAATCCTGTCTGTTTTGTGTACATAAAGCCATTATGCAAATGGTTGGAGTGTTATGAATAAAGCATGTACATATGAGAAATTTACCAACAGAGACAATACCTATTCATATGTATGAACCTGAACACAAACATTAAAAGACAAACATCATTGGGGTGCGTGGGGATAGCAGAAACCGAGAGCGTCAAACATATTTTCATAGCTGTTATTATCATCATTAGTCAGTTAGAGGATTCATTTTCTAAATCTGTCACCACCAAATGAATTCTGATGACAGTGATTGGTGCACTAATCAGTAGCCCCAGTGAGCTTCTTCCTCGCAACACATTTTAATATCTCCTCCCCACGGCCCCCCCTCCCCATTTCTTCTTCCGCACCGTTTGATGTTTAAACCAGAAAAAAAAAAAAAGCCCAGAAATATTTTCACAATTTAACACAATTCCCAAGAGGCTCTAAATAAGTATAACAAAAAAAGAACCTCAGAAGAGTACTGAGAAAACAGTTTGGGACAGGCATCATCATGCAAACGTTAGAACGCGTTATTAGGGGCTCTTTTGTTGTTTTATGCCGATAAGGTTTAATTAAAGATTAAAACTGCGAAATGAACAAGCAAAATAAAAAGATGAATTCCAGAATGCGATTGCTTGAAGAGGAGCGGAGCGGCGCGTGGTGAATCATTGGAGATCACACCCTTTTATCAAATTGAATGGCTTGTAAATACAGTTAGGAGACCATTAAATTTCCTCATCCAAAGATCGGTTTACTAATGGCTACTTACCACCGATCCACAACAGAAAGATGACTCCTTGCAGGGCGCGTGTAGTCTCGCTTGCTGGCCACTCCCCTCCCCGCCCCTCATCCATACACGAGCACCTCTCGTAAAAGTCAGGAAAGCACTGATACAGCAGAACAGGCCTGCCTCGGCTCTACTAGTCAGCTCCGATCAATACGAACGGCCTGCACTTTTTACCATTTCACCACTTTTCGAGCAAACAGCAAAGAAAAGAAATGCTTTTAAAGCTCAGGTAAGAGCCATCAACACCCTAATGCCATCAGTAGGCTTGCAATGTTTCCAGAAACTCGTGTGTCTTCCCATCATATTTCTTTTTACAGACAAACAATGCATCTGTAGTGAAATAATGATTATTAAAGTACTGGAGCAGTGAGCAATTTTATCTGCCTTCACCCCTCCTCTTCTGACAGAGGTACTACCACAGAGACCAGTCAATAAACTGCTGCTACTGGGTTGAAAATCTGGGATTTTTCATTTAACGGCAACATTACTGTGCCTTGCAAAAGTATTGAACTTCTTCATGTTTTGTCTGCTTGCAACCACAAACCTCCATATATTTTCATAGGATTCTAAGCAAACTACCAACACAGAGTTGTGCATGATTGCAAAGTGGAAGGAAAACAGATGCTTATTTTTAAATAAGTATGAAATGTGTGTTATGTACACAGCATGTGAAGGGACTGGGAGCTTTTGTAAATTTCTTTGCCAAAATTCAGAGATAATGGAGAAGAGCTCTCTACGAGTCTTGGCTCAGATTTGCAGTTTGATTTGCTTGAACAGTATATAAGGTTTGATTTAAACTATTCCAATTCTTATTGTACTGCTAGTATTGTACTGTTGAAAGGTTCAAGTCTTCAGCAACCTATATGAGGTTTTCTTCCAGGATTGCTTAATTCTCAACATCATGATGCTACCGGACTTCCATAAAGCGCAGAGTTGTTCTTTTATCAGATTCCCCCACCTGAGTTGAAGACCTTTGCAGCTTCAAACATTTGTTTAATGATCTCATTGCCTGTCAGGTGTCTGTAGGTGGGCTGTCAAGTTTTGGTAGTTTCACAGTTGTACACAATAATATGTATATTTTTTAAATTATGTATTTAATCCCATGCTGTAAGATATTCGAAGGTTGGATTATTGTTTTATAACATAACTCTGGTTGAAATTTACAACCTTGATCCTGGGTATTGCTGTTTGTTTACTAATGTTCTATAACAAACCTCTGAGGGATTCACACAACAGTTGGATTTTTGCTCTTCCAATTGCAAACGTGAATTCTTCGTGCAGCTTATGGATCTGTTGAAGGCAATTGGTTCCACTGAATATGACGAGTCAAAGTACAGGGGGTAGAATGTATATGTATGCCACATTTTCTTATTTTTCGTCATAAAATTATTCCTCCACCGCATGATTCTGCACTGTGCTTTGTGGTGATGTCTGAAACAAAAATCAGGTTTATGCACATTAAAGTTTGTGATTGTAACATGGTAGAATGGAAGGGGTTGAATAGTTTTGCAAGGCACAGAACACAGAAAAGTAAAACGTGAAACAGAGCTGTTTTACACAGGAAAATTGTGCTACATATTTTTTACCGGCATATCTGCATGTAGGGTTCTCAAAAAAAAAAAGAAATAGGCCATCGGGAGATTGTAGCTTGTTTTCTTTGGTTCAAAATATGCTCCGTCATTGCTACATCTACTCTTGTACAAATATGTGCTTAGTAACTCTGCTTCATTCTCAAGAACACACTTTAATACCAATGAAGTACATGAATTTTATGGACTATTTTAAATAATTCCAGAGTAAACAGGAATATGCAGCAGTAAACAGTAAGCAGCAACACATCAGATGAAAATGAGTCTGAATTACATATGCCAACGGTGTCCATTCTTAAAAATGATTGGACGCTCCCATGAATATGTGAATTTTAGGTGATATTTAGCTGCTCAAATATGGATTCAAGTTTAAACTTGTCCTCAAGGCATCACTCCAAAGAGTCAGCATGATATGATAACTAACTAAAGCTGCAGAGATGTTAAATAGATTCTCATTTAAGTCGGTGCAAAAAAAACAACAAAAAAAAAAAAACATCTTTTGCCAGGCCTTGGGGGGCTGCAGGGGTGCAGCAAGATGGAGGGATGGAAAGAGGAGGCTGAGCGGGATTTCGGGAGTTGGTCAGGCAGACACGGACATCGCTTTGGCTGGAGGGGACAGGCAGACGGATTAGATTCTGGGAGACTGCAGGCGGGAGAGAGCGGGGTTGTTTGGGCATTGTTGTAGGAGCAAGAAGCTGTGGCGCTGAGAATAGGAGAAGGGACATTAACTGTGACATCTGAATTCATAACCCCATTTAGATTGAGCTAAAATGACCTCGTTTGTAATAAAGCAATCCCAAAGCAGATGGAAAGATACAGCCAGATTGTGTCTTTGCAAGGGGAACAAGACACATTTTAATGCTGTAATAAAAAGCAAAAATCCACTGCCTACCTAGAGCCCAGAATTTTTCTTTTCTTTTTTTTTTCTTTTCATAAGACTGCCAAAAAATATCCATACTGCAGTGCCACAGGGCAATTTCAAGCCTATTGATATTCAGTTAGAAACAGAAGCTGCCAATTAGATAACAATGTTTTTATGCCTTTATTTCATTACCATATGCAGAATGCTGTGGTCAAGTCAAAAAATAAATAAATAAAAATGAAAGTGACTAAGAAAGCTATTTAGTTTGGAAATATACAAATTAACATAATTTTCTCTTCTTTTATTCACAATTTATGTTCAAGAACGGTGCCATTAGGCTCAGTAGTGGAGCAGGCGCACCGTATGCAGAGGCTTAGATCAAGATTCGATTCCCAGCGCTGGACCGTTCACTGCATGTCGTCTCTCTCTGCCCTTCTTCTTGTGTAGCTACAAATGAACAAAGGCCACCAGTGCCACTAAAACCTTTTTAAAAAAATGCAGACCCCATAAATACTTTTCATAGTGTCTGGAAAACATGTTTTATTACTTCATTTTGAAACATTGCTTCAAGACCTCGTGAAGCAAATAGGCAGTTTGCAAACTCAAACAAAAAAAGCTTGCAAGCTCTCGTTTAAGAATGGCTGCTCACTCATTTGCAGAGGTCAGTCTTGTTTATTTTGTAGACTCTTGTCCGTACAGAGAATGAATAATTTTGAATTCTTGAAGGCCTCTTTTAATATCTGACCACACTCAAAGGCTGCTGCACTCTTCCTTCTGAGGGCCTCACACAGCTCTTTTAATCTTGCCATGGTGTTCAATCATACTTCAACAGTGAGAAGCATGCCAAACTAAATCTTAAGGTTGACATAACAAAAATCTGTAACACTTTATTTGAATGGTTGTGCATAAGACTGGCTTATTACTGTCATGAACATGACATAACAACTGTCATAAACACAAAGGCGTCTTCGTGAATGTCTATGACAGTTGTCATGAAGTGTCATTCGGTAGATAATGACATTTCTAGTGCAAGTTGACATTTTTAATGAACTTTTAAAAGACGTTTTAGTACTTTGCATTAAAATGTTATTTACCGAATAATGCAAGTTGGCAATTTTAATGGACTTTTAATGCAACTCTTAGTACAACTTTGCAGTGTCATTATTTACCAAATGACCCTTCATGACAACAGTCATACCCTGTCATGTGCAATTTTACTAATTGTATGTAGGAATAAACATGGGGGCGTGACAATTTTTATTATTATTCTAACATTTTAAAATATCTTGTTTTTTGTGCTGCTAACATTTATATTGCATATTCATATTACCAAATGTTTTGTTGTACGGTTTTGATATTATAATCTACAAATGACCTGTTCCAGGCTCCTCCCTCTCCCGCTCTGTTGTACTTTAGTAGTTATTCTACAACAGTGGCTGTCACACATGAACCATGTCTATAACTACAGCAACTGAAGAATTGGCAGAGACAGAGGAGAATCCGCCTGACTCTGGCAAGACGGCGGGAGAAAGGATTGAAATTCTCTGAGAACTTTTATACAACTGGCAAGCTCCACAGAAACATTTGCTTGTTATCACCAGAAACTTTCCTGCAAAGTGTGACATGAAGTTTTGGATTTTGTTTGCTCATTTCTGGCTTTAGTGAGAGAAAGAGAGAGACAGAGAAAGAGAGAGGGAAAGAAAAAAATATCATGCAGTTCAGCTTTTATCTCTGGTCTTTGTTTGAATCCCCAACATTTTCTTTTTTCTACTCCACCTTTGTTTAATTTTCCAACCCGGTTTGTACACCTGCCTGTGCTCACTAAAACTGCTGCCATAATTGTCCTGATATCCTTCTTCACAATCATGATTTCCAACCACTTCTAAGTGTGTGTTCCCACAAACGATATTGTGCTGTCTAAAACATGTTTTGACGTATCAGATAACGCATATCTGATACAAAGTCGAGAGCAGACAACAAAATGGTGCAATAATCTAGCCTGAAATTGGAACTGATAAGGAGTGAAATAAAATCAAGCGCATGATTGCAAGTTATGATATATGTGATGTAAAAGTTGGCTAGGAATATTTGCATAATATAATTTCAAATTAAAAGTGCATTAATGGCTAAGTTGAAACTGAGCTCTCAAATATGTTCTTCAGACTTAAAAGCTAGAATACAATCAGGCACATTTAATGCATTTAAAGATAATTGAAAGGTGTCCCATAATTCAGAAAGGATATGTAAGTATAGACAATAGATTGATGGATGGATTCATATTGCTATATTGTACAACTTGTAATTTATATGCATACAGTCATGATAGACAGATTGTTATAGTTCAGGGGTTTATTTTAGTTTAAATGTCGCTTACAAAATTACAGACTTCTTCAGAATATTGGATACTTCACACTCAAGCAACTTGGTATGTGTGTCCTTCCACTCTTCATCCAAACTCTGGTAACCTGATTTTTGAATGAAATTTTAACAAATTATCTCAATCTGAAAATACGATTAAACTGTGTTTTCACTAACAGTTCTTTTCCTCTTCAACACAGGTTCAATTTCTTTGACGTCTCTAGTTTTGGAATTGGTTTAAAACAAGGACTGCCATAGTTGTACTTCCTATCTGTCATGCATCTGCTAATTGTAACTCTTGAAACACTCTCTCCTTCCACTCAACTTTGTATGAATATGCTGTGAAATTGCACATTGTAAACAGCAATTGATGTCTACTTAGCAATAGGCAATGTTCTCTGTAAATTGTTGGTGTTATCATAAGTGCTTATCATATTAAGTAGCAGAGGTCTTTAATCAGCTATAAGCAATGATAATCAAAATTGAAAGAAAGAAATTCTTGAAATATATCACCCGGTAAGTAATAAATCTGTGTAATTTATAGGTTTCACTTTTTGAATCAAATTACTGAAATATATTAACTTTTTAATGATATTCTGATTTATTCCAAGGCGCCAGTACTTCATTTACTGAGAAACATTTGAGGCTGGTATCTGGTCCAAAAGCTTTAAGCCATCCCAGCAAGGAATATAAGGGCCAAACCCTTTGCGTAAGCAGCCAGGATAACATCTTGGTGACCAGCATCTCTTTTACAACTGCTGATTTGCAGTACCGATTCCTGCTGGGATAGCAGGTCTCCACTACTGCCGCGCTATCATGTTGCATCGAGTTCCCCCCCTACATTCAGACTGCCATGGAGGAATCTGAGACCTCTCTGCCATCAGGTGCCCTGTCACCCGGCCAAGTCTTGCTGATTACAAATGTACTGCATGACTCCAGAATAGAAAACTGCTTGATTTTGTGTACTTTTGGACAAAAAAAATGCACCATGTAGGGTGCAAGGTGGTTATTATCATTATTATTAATACAATTACTGTTTTTATTTTGTTCTCAAGCATCTAACTTGAGATTAATGAATTACATTAACCAATGAATTTTAATCTAAATTGTCTGACTGTAAACTTGATACAACTCTGATTGCATTTCCATTTATACTATTCCTACTGCGCCCCGAAACATATTTGTAGCATCTTTAATTAAAACATTCAAATAATCCTTTTCATCAATCTAGTAATCCATATTTTGCATAAAAAGATATGATAAACAGTTCTATAATAAAAATAAAGGATGCATCCAATACATAAATCTAAATGAATTTCAGTTTGCTGCTCCATATTCCAACACTGTATTGGAAAATAAAATTGTGCGTTTCCTGGAGTTGAATTGGCAGCGTCATAATGTTGAGTAAAGGTTGTTGTTCTCTTCTGTGTCCAGTGAGAAATGTTGTAGTCTTCACAGGTGAAGTGTTGACAAATGTTTTCAGTTAAATTTTTTATTACACTGAGGTGTTGCTCAAGTTCCTCCACCATTGCCAATGAAGTGTACTGAATATCAGGATCTACACTTGTAGAAGCGCAACAAACACGTCTGCATTTTAGATAACTGATAAATAATAAAAACAAAAAAGACCTCCCACAACTATTACTGAGTTGGCTTCAGCTACAAAATAATTTAAAAGATAAATTATCTTTATTTTATATTTTTAGGAGAACCATAAAATAAGGACCAATGGGTGGTTGATTCAGTGACTTAAATTTAAACTTACCTGTGAATGTCATGCTAATCATGGTCTTTTAATTATGCATTTTGAAATATCTTATTATAGTGGCCTCACACTAAAACAAAAAATATTTGAATAAAACAGAAAATATATTAAAGGTGTGAATTTACTGTCAATTTCCCCTCCTTCAAAATGTATATATATATATATATATATATATATATATATATATATATATATATATATATATATATATATATATATATATATATATATATAATTGTTTATTTTGTGTCGTATCTTTAATTGTAAACTGTAAGGTTCAATGGCACCATTAAAGGCCTAAATTAATATGACATTCTTGACAATGATAAGTCTATGGGAACTTCTGACTGGCACTCCATGTTTTATACAAAGAACATGCAGATGGATGTGAAGTGAGTTATCATCGAGTGTAGTCCACAAAATATCGCACTGCCTCCCTGCCGAAACATCAACTTTCCACCTGCGGGTAACTCATGTGGCCCTGTTTATCAATACTGAGTCAGGTATATCGTATGTGCACCGGTGCTGAAAGGCAGACTCCTTCCCATTGAATCACAGTTGTGTGTGCCTCTCTCTGATATTATGAAATGGGTTTTCTGCCCATGTTAAAGGAAACGGCTGATGTCTCAGTGCCCCTGTGATATGAAAAATTCAATTTAAAAGGATGAGAGAAAGAATGGTGCACGGCCTATTTTCATTCCCTCACACTGAAAGATATGAGAATGATGTTCCATTGTGTGGAGGAAATGATGCCAATCGTGCTGCAGAGAAATTCCTTCATAATTCAATTCAATTTCTTCTAAATCCCAATGCCAAGCTCCTCTGCCAAAGAGAGGCGGAATGACAGAGACAAAAAAAAAAGAGAAGGTGGAGAGGGGAGCACCGAAGACTGAGACGGAGGGGAGAGGCACTACAATTTGGGATTAAGACAATAAAGATGTGGGGGACATCACCATGGAGGGAATTGTCTGAAAGAAAGGTAAGAGAAAGATGCAAAGCAAAGAAGACAAATGTTTGCAAACAATTATTTTAATTGGGTTTAGCTAGAGAAGGAAGTAGAGAAAAACACTGCTTAAATTTAAAAAGGCAAATACCATTTTTTTTTATTATTATTATTATTTTATTTTTTTAGTATTTGTAATTTCAAATCAGAGCAGGAGTCAGAATGTCCTTTTAGTTCCAGTCTTTGCGGGTACATCCTGGCACTGACATTTTGGCGTGTATGTGGGAATCAATGAGCTGCTGCCTCTGAAGGCAGAAGAAAAAAATGAGCTGCACCAACAAATATGACAATGAAGAAGTGCACCTCTCAGTGTACGCAGCAAGCATAAAACCATAAAGACTAAAGCAGTTGCAAAGGAAATTCACATGGAACTGTTTTTATTTCCCATATCACCATTATCTCCTCCATTCTCATCTCATCTACTGCTCTTTCTCTTTTTTTAACACACACGCACACACGCCCCCACAAACACGCACACACACACACAGTTGTTTTTGTAGGTGCAATAGCTCCGAGGCAAGCAGTGTGGAATTGGAGTCTTCAAAGAGTCTTGGATTATCAAAGAGACACAGCTACCAGAAAACTAGGGGACACACTGGATAGGGGGGAAGAGGGGGAGGAACATAAGCGTGAGGTGGGGTGGAAGGCTGGAGGGGGCAGGGGGGGTTGTAGAGGAGTCAGCAAGGATTGGGTTGGAGGATGAAGTGATCAGACAAGAGAAGGAGATTGGAGGAGTGGGGTGGATTGAGGTGGGGTGGATAAAGACCAGAAGTCCCTTTGTTCGTACACAGTAAATGGAGAGAGAAAGGAGACGTGGGAGGGGCTGGAGGGGGGGAGGGCTGGAGTGAATGCATTAAAAAACAATCACACAGACCTTAATGGTCTTGATAGGCAAGACTGGATTTGCATTCTTCAGTGCCTGTGCCTGTTCAGGAGCATTCTCTCTCTCTCTTTTTTTTTTTTTTTATTTTTTTCTTTTCTTTTAACCCGGAGAATTTTATTACAATGGGAGCGCTGGCCTTGAAATACCATAATGTTGTCACAGTGAAACCAAGTATTACTGCAGCAGGACCTACTGAGTGTGAACATACCTGCCACATCTAATGACAAATCTGACTGTTCACGCAATACAGCGAGACAGGATGTGGGGGTGTTGGGGTGAATGCATCAGCCTTCTTCAACAAAAAGCTCTCCGTCAGCCACTCTGTCCCAAGATGAGTTATGGATGTCTCTTTTTTTTTTTTCTTCTCCCTATTACAAGAACACTTCTCACCACAGAATGCACTTCCAAGTTGGTGTGTAAAAATGATTCCGGTAGCTGCGCTGCTGTCAGCTTTGGGGCATTCTCCTGCAATGATCCCATCCCGCTGCCACTGGCTTTCTCACATCAGAGCCGGCCTGAGGTGTATGCAAACTGTATGACTGCTTGGAGGGGGAAGGCCCCTGAAGGCCTAGTTGGGGGTCCCAGAGCAGTGGAATCTATACAGGACAGGTTTACAATGACATATCAAAAGAAAACTTTCATGTAGTCAATGTCTTTTTTTTTTTTTTTTTTTCACTGTAGTCATACTTTACTAAGAATTTAATAATTTCTTCTACTGCTTTTTCCTTCTGTTCTTGTCAGAGCTGGGGTAATATTTCATGCTCACCTGAACTGTTTGTAAGTAGATCAACAAGTAATAGCTCTGTATCCCCTGTGCTTGCTTGCCGGCTAAGTCCAGTATGAAAGCCCGACTATATAATAACCCTGAGTAAATATACCAGAGTTTCCCAATAGTTAGACAAAAAGTTCAATCAGAATTCAAACATTACGTAATTTTTAAACGGAAAAAAAAAAAAAAAAATATATATATATATATATATATATATATATATATATATATATATATATATTACCACTGCTGCTAAACCAATCTAACAATGGTTATTAAAGTTAAATGTGCTATACAAATTAATGTGATTGATTGATTGATTGATTGATTGATTGATTGATTGATTGATTGATTGATGAACTTTTCAATATATAATATTTTTTCATAATTTTGGGTTTAAATATTTTTAAGCACAAGTAAAAGTTGATATTAGCTTGCCAACTGTACTTAAAAACATAATTATCTTAAGATGGAAGAGTAGAAAACTTTAGTTTCCACTTTATGGTTGTAACTGGATATACTTATTTGTTGTAAGTGCGGAAAAAGTGAAACAACTCCTTTTCAGCCAGCTGACCAGCAGTATCTAGAAAAGCCTGGCTTATGGAAGCACAACTCTACTATGTTCCACAAATTCAGGAAACTTGCAGTTTCTCAGTCACCTCTTTAAAAGGATGTTAGACCCTAGTAACAATGTGAAAGAAAGTTTTGGGTTTTATCTAAAATCTAACAATACCAATGGTTCAAGAACAGGCTCTTGATATTCTTGGTCGTGACAAAACATTAACCTGTATTCCTCCTCTCAGACTCTCCCAGGTGTATAATAATTAGCTTAGCTGGAAATCCCCCCACCCCCACATACATTTCTGCTTAGGGTCTCATACAATCTTGAGTCGGCCCTGCTGCACATAAACCTCCCACCTTCACTGACCTGGTTTGAGCCAGATCTGATTCCTTTAGTGTCTAATGAAGGCGTAAAATTCTTCCATCACACGATGCTGAAATCAAATTATGGTGCTTAAAGTAATCTCCTCTGCACAACTCATACTGGCAGAGACTTGTGTGAAGAATTATGCCCTCCCTCCCATCCTGCTCCTGTTTGGTAATTTTGGGGCACGCCAACACTGCACTGGTGGTGCAGTCATTTGTTCTGACAAAAAGAGGAGGGGTGCAGCAGAGCCATATCTATGAAGAACAAATTGGTAAATGTCACACAAGCCACATGTAGAGACGTTCTGCGCTGTTTTAAAAGAGGCAATGTTTTTTGGATCTTTTCCTTCTCGACTCTTCCGGAGTGGTATGCAGCTTCTGTGCGCATGAAAAGCTCAGCACAGTTACCACGCCCAAAGTGCCCATACGAGGGTATTAATCTCTCCCACAGGAGGCTGCTCTTCAATTGGCTGAATCACCTCGTGGGCAGTCCACATTATTCATCTGTTATCCTGATACTTAGAACACATTGTGACAGATTTGCATAATGTTTATATAGTTACCCCTTCTGGCATGCTGCACACAAAACAAATAACCTCTCTTTTCCAAGCTGCACTTTGTGACCACTTGTGATCACTTGACCATCTGAGCAGGCCTTAAAGAGACTTAAATTAGCTTGAAGTGTGTTAAAAATGTTCTGCAGAAACAATGGACATTTTTTAAAAATATAGAAATATGTTTCTATATTTAGAAAGATTGTAAAAAATTAAAAAACAAAAGCATACAGATGCAGAGAAACGTGTTATGGGGATATATATATATATATATATATATATATATATATATATATATATATATATATATATATATATATATATATATATATATATATATATATATATATATATATATATATAGTGGGGGGAAACTTTGCCATGTTGAGAAATAATTTTTCTCAACAAAATCCCCATTTGGCTAATTATTAGGTCTGCTGCCAATAGTTTGTACAACTCAAGTTTTTCTATCGGGTTTAGAGATCAGGACTGAGATGGAAAGCATGATTCTGCCTGTGTCCAACTATGTCTATGCTGATTTCAGCATGCTTCAAATGATGTTGAAAGACCAAGTCATGATTCCTTTAGGTTTACTGATAGATTCCATTATTTTATTTTATTTTCTCAAGTAACATGTCCCTATGTCCTGACGCAAAGCCCTCTAATGAAGTTCAGGATCGATGTCACTCTTGCACAGCTTTGCTGGCATGTAAATAGTTGTTATCTAGACTTAATGACCAAGGTTTCACCCTTTTCTGCAACTCTTATAGAGTACAGAAGATTGGCTTGTACCTCCCTAAGCATCCTCCACACACAGATTTTGGCAGAATGAATATGAGTTCTTGTTTAGCCTAGTGGCCAGTCACTAAAAGAAATGACTCTATGTATTATGTTATATACCCAAGGGAAACTAATTACTAATTAGAAAGTTTTGTAGTCAGAGCTTAGTGTACCTTAAATAAAAATGTATTATTTTTCATCTTCGAGCAGTAAATAAAAAAACAATTTTTGTGCAAAAGTAATGAAACAAGAAGAAGAAAAAAGCCAACTTGGTTAAAAATGATTTAAATAAAACTATGTTATGTTTCTGTTATTTTAAATATGTTGTAAACATTGAAGTATGTTTCTCTAGTAATTATACAATCCTTATACAAGTCAGATGTAATTAGCAGAGATCTCAGAGGTTATTTTTGTTTGATGTTTTTTGCGGATGTAAGGTGCATGCACATAATATTCACATAAAGACACAACTATCTTTCAAAATAAATAAATGAGAATTTATTGAAAATGCTCCCATTTTGAAAGCATAGCAATGAAAGTAAGGATTTGTGTGCATCTCAGTGGCAAAAATAGAGTATAATGTCAAGAACAAGTAAATAATTAAAAACAGCCAGTTTCTCACAAAATATAAAATTAGTATGATGCTTTCCACCCCCTATTGTTTCAGAATTTTAATTAACAGTCCGTGACTTCTTGTTTTGCTGAGGTGTAACAAAGGTTAATATTTTTAAATGGGACACCTTATTTAAACAAGCAAGTTTAAGTAAAGTGTCTGTTAATCTTCATAGATCAGGAAAAATCTAAAGGAAAACATAAAGAGGCCTAAACCTGTCCAGATTTTCAGCTACATCCAGTCATACTTAGTGAGAAGGATTTTGAGGAAGGCAACACTTATTCAATTTTACATTTAGTTTGGGCTTTTTATGCATCTTTAAAGTACCGCTAATAAACGCGGAGTGTATTGTAAATGACATTTCTGAAACAAGATGACAAGATGGAGAAACAGAAATGTCATATTCATTGTAGTCAGGGGAGATTTGGAGGCGAGGGATCAAGCAAGAGAAAGGATCAGTGGTGAAACTTAATTGGGAAGGCTGCAGGATTAAAATTCTGATTGGTTTAAGGCTTAGGGGGTGATGCCTTCCTACTGACACTTCTATTGTCTTAAACCATGTGGAGTACATATGCTAATGTTAATTAGCTACAAAGGGCGGCAGGCAATTTTTAGGGGTTGAGGAGGTTGCAAGAAAAGCGTTATTAGAGATTTTACAAATTAATCCATGTCCAAAACAGAGGCAGAACAAAGTAAGCTGATAGGTTTGTCTGGAGGACATGCTGAACAAAGTATGAGAGGAGCATAAAGGGTGAATAAGCTTGGAGGCACTATTAGACATCTGATATCCCAAAATACAGCTCTGGTAAAATATTACTGCACTGAAGCGACGATAGTGTTGAAACCGGTGTTCCCGAAACAGTAATTTCCTTCATCTTTGTCACATACAATATAATTTTTACATTTTTACAATATAAAGTACCACATAAGTTAGGGATGTTATTTGATTTTTGCAATGCGTAGCTTTTTGATGAGCAGACTTTGTGCACAGTGATTTAGGTGAACATTTGTACCTTAACAACATCTCTGGAGACCATGAGAACAGGTACATTTAGAAGAGAACTGATGGGAATTAGTGAGGCTATACAGTACTGTGGAAGCAGGCCCACTGGGTACACAGTTAATGAGAAGCATGGCTATGAGAATGAGACAAATATTTAGAAACCTCTTCTATTTAAAGAAGGGAATCTAAACTTTGTTCTTATTAGAGTAAGCTAAGCTTCCACATAGAAAGCGATAATTGCTTTGCTTCATTTGCAAACACATTACACACAATATAGATGTTCCCCTTATATAAAAGCCCCAGCAAAATTGAAACACTACAAAGGTAGTGGTAATGATTTGTGTTAAAATACAGCGAGAGTCATTGTTTTTCACCCTAATAAGTATGGAATCACAGCACTGCGCACACAGCAAAACTGACGTTGATTCTAATGAATAAAGAAATTTGGTTTCAGCTTTAAGCCTGACAACATCTCACCTCAGCAGGATATTTTTGGAGACATATATTTGCACTGTGTGACTCTGCACCTCCGAAACAAGAAAATCACTTGGCTGTTCTGTGAAGTTCGACGGAAACACTCAGTCTTCCACTGACGAAGTGTTCTGCCTGCTTCTTATGTGCCTCATTTCAACACTGAATGTAGTCTACAATTTATCTTAATTAGACTTACATCAGTGCACCGCAGGTTAAAGAATGTACATTTTATACTAAAGGTTTGACAAGATCAGCAGGAGATCTTGAAACATTAAGACGACACAATATTTCTCCTCTTTCTAGCAAAAGTGCTATCCACTTGCTGTCAACATGGGACTGGAGAAAAAGTGGAAACTATAATTATGAGCATTTGGTATAAAGGTGAGTACATCTTCTGACTTTTTCTTTTTTAGCATGGCTAAAGCTTTCTGTGAAATTGCTTATAGTTTGTTCTTAGTCATTCATTTTCTAATCTTACAACTGCATGTAATTCAAAGAAATTAAAAAGCAAGAGAAAGTGATATATTTTCAGATCATTTGGTAAAAAAAAATAAAATAAACAGTTGGTAAAAATATCCACTTTGGAAAGTAATAGCTTTGTTCACATCTGGCCAAATTTGCAAATGGAAAAAGGAAAAATGAAGAGAACAAAATGATTTTTTGGAAAAATATCTGGGTTAGCACGTACTGGGCCTCAAATAAGCATTTAAACCACACTACATAGTGTAGTCAAACCTAGACTGGAAAGTTCAACCACAATTTTATTTTATTAATTGAAAGGTTACTCTCTTAAATTTTTTTGTGAAAACAAAAAAAAAAGTGTTTTCTCTGCCATTTCTTTTTCTCTTGCTGTTTTGAAACCAACGAGGCAATCAAATTGATTTGGGGTCCTATTGACTTGATTATATATATATATATATATATATATATATATATATATATATATATATATAATGGCCCATAGCCCCACAATGCTCAAATGTGTTTATATTTCTAACCTGAAGAAACATCCCTAAAGCAATGTGGGGATCTAATTTCAAGCGCTGTGCTGCTAAACAAAATGTAATTAAAGCAGAATACAAAGGAACTGTTGTAAAAGGGGAATAAAAGGAAAGGGAGCTGTACCAGTGGACCCCATTTTCCAGCATTCTGATTGTGTGGAGAGCAAGTTACTACAAATAGTTCATTTGGGCTTGTTTGAAGGCTTGCCACCGACTCAAATATCTTTGACTCAGAGGCTATTGAACAAATCACAGCTTTGTCTGACATGGATTATAACTGAAACCCACACTCCACGATACATTTTCTGTTTGTCTAACCTTGCAAGCAGTTGCTTCAAGTTCTGAGCAACCAATCAATATTTACTGTTTTTAAGCCCAGAGCTGAAGTTGCAGCGTCACAGCACCTTAATAGCTGTCTGTGGACTAGTGTGCACTCCGTCAGTGTATTCTTGTCAGTAAGCTAAATTACGCTAGAGTTTATGTCCACAACCGACTTGATACTTCTTTAAGTACACCCTTACTGTAAACTGTAGATTGTCTGTGACGTAATGTGCATATTTCACACTTCTCAATTTCTTATAATAGGCTGCACTGTAAAGTTCACATCTTCCAAAATGTCTCTCTGGAAGACATATCGGGAGTTGATAATGCCAGAGGGAAAAGATAAACAGAGGAGGAGATGGGATAAAATAAAGAGTCAGACATGAGATAAATTAATCCTCAATATCCACTCCCTGCTGGGTACCTTATTGCTTCTCAAACTTTCCATCTTCAGAGTTAATATCTCTACTGCTGCTCTATATGACTGCAAAGCATGAAGGGACTTTCAATTGTTTGAACCGGAAGAAAGGTGGATTAGAAAGCAGGATGCAGAAGGGGGAGGCTTTCAGCAGTACTTAAAACGTCTAATGTGCGTGCACTTGTTTATTTAAGTATGCACATGCATGTGGCGGACTATTAATAGCATCTCCTATGGTCTGGCTTGTCTCAACTTGTTACCTCGCACCCAAGATGTCCCAAATGGCAATGCATTCCTGAGAGCCGGATGATTTGGGCAGCGTGTCTCCATCTCCTCCTCACACTTACCCGGGTCTCTTTCTAAGCGACTGAATGAGGAGCCTGCATGCGCCGCCATCCTATCAAAGAACTGAAAAAAAATCAGGCCTAATTAGATTCATAGTGACCTTTTTCATCCCAGGCAACCGGCGCTCAGTCAGTGCTGAAGCAAAAATGTGTTCTCGACATTGATCTTTCTGCAGACCTGGGGATTGAGAGGACCAAGGCTCGGGGAAACAAGGCAGAAAAACAACACATCAAAACCATCGGATGAAGAGATTACTCTGTTTGCCAAAGCTTCTCCCTGTGTCGAGGCCTTTCGCAGTTGGCGTGTTTTTTTGTTGTTTTTTTTTTTCCTCTGAATAGATCTCTGTAATTCACCTACTGCATCATAATCATATAGCAGGCAAACTCTCACTGAAGTATCAAGGCCCAAATTTTTTATTTTATTTTTTGGGGGGGTTGTTGTTGCCCATTTGCCAGACCTTCACATGTAATCCCGCTGAATTTCTCACTGCCACATGGTTCTTTCTATATCGTCTCCCTTTGCATCCTGCTATTGTGCTCCCCTGTTCTTGCCACAACACTGTGACATTGACCATCAGTCTTCCTGGGGATATCATACAAAGGATAATTTACAGCTTTAGGAGGGAGAAACAAAATATATGAGCAGGTTTTACAGTTTCAACAATCATCTCCAGACACGAAGCACACACATCAACAACTCATCACATTTGTAAGTACCCCATGTATATAGAAAAAAGATGAATAAAAATACTTTTCTTTGTTAAATGAAACAAATAGTTTTTTTGTAAAAGTGCTCAACTTTTGTATTTTGTTAAATCACAACCACTAACTCCAACATATTTTGCAGATATTTTACATCAGACAGCAGCAAGCAGTTCAGTATTGTGGACAAAAAGGATGTGTGGTTCAGAAAATTGCGTGTAGTGCATTTCATCCCTTCCCTCATTCCCCCTGATGCAAGTCTTTAGGGGTGTGAACTTTATCTAAAGACTGGAATTTGTTCTCATTCATCTTTGTAAAGTAGCTCACGTTCAGTCAGATTGTATGGGTACCATATGTGGACAGCAGTTTCCAAGTCCTGCTACAGATTCTCCATCCAATTTTTTTGTCTGAACTGTCAAGCAAATAAAGACTCTCTATTCCTATCCATTCTATTTCAGCTCTGGTTGTGCGTTTAGGGTTGCTGTCCTGTGAAGAGGCGAATGCCCCCCGTATTGTTCAGGCTTTCTTAGCTTCTAACAGGTTTCCTTTCAGGATTGTCTTGTCTTTCATTTCAGCCATCTTTCCATCAAATCGTACTAGCTTCCCCATCTCTACTGAAGTAAAGCATTCTCACAGCATGACGGTTGCATCATGCTGCGGTTAGTTACAAGGTGATGTGCAGTGTTAGATTCAGAAAATTAAGGTTCTCTCTCTTATGACCAAAGCATCACCTTCACATTCTTATTTGGTCTACTAAATTGCTCTTGGGAAAAGGCGAAGATGACTTCTTATGGTTTTCTTTTAACAGTAGCTTTCTTCTTGTCAGTCGTCAAGACGACTGACAGAAGAAAGATTTGTGGAATGCTTTTATGATAATTGTCCTATTGGCAGATGCTTCCACCTGAGCTGTTAAATCTGTGCATCTCCTCCAGAGTTACAATGTTTTTTTTTTTTTTGTTTTTTTTTTTTTGCTGATTCTTTGAGCAAAGTTCTGCCTGTCAGTTTAGCTGAACGTTTATATCTTGGTAGGTTTTCAGTTGCTTTATGATGTTTTTAAACTTTTGGAAACTTGGAATAATATTGTCTTACTTAACTTCTCCACAGCTTTCTTCCAGACTTGGGTGGGTTTCTGCTTCTTCACAATACAGATTGTGCATCGATAGATGTATTTGTGCTGAGGCGGGCTAAACACAGCTTTTCCGGTTTTCACTGTATAACAACACTCTAAAACAAAGCATAATTACATACTTCCCTCAATTGGTATACCATGGAAGACTCCATGTGGTTTTACCATGCCAAAGAATGAAAATGTTCAAAAAAATATCCATACTTAAGCAAGACAGCGTAAGCAGATATGTGACACTGTAACTGTGTAGGGCTGGTAACTCTGTGGGGCAATATTCGATGACACTTGATACAGATGTCTTGTGATATTGATGACAGGTTTGATTAATCCGCTGATGAAATTTGGGCGGAGAGCTCTGCAGTGGGGTTTAGACAGGGCCACAAGCAAAGTATCTAGTATGAATACTCTATTGCCAAATCCTTTCAGAGCTCATTTGAGTCATATCTGACATATTTGTGGCTCATCATGTCATATTGTACCCATCAGAGAACAAGCACCATGAACCATTTAAGTACTGTGGGCCATGCTGTCATCTCCTGTTAGCAACATATGTCTGATCAACGCATAAGAAGAGGCACTCAAGTTGATTCTTTCATAGTGCGGGTGAAGATACGAGAGGCCGACACTGGCAGGAGCAGTTTCTGCAAGAATGCCTATTTAGTCAAATAAATTATTGACCACTGTTCTGTATATTGAATGACATACAAAGGGTATGTCGGAGCAAAGGGAAACACTACAAATAGGAGTCTTAACAGGATACTGTGTTACAGTATCCCTTTTTTCTTTCTTTCTTTCTTTCTTTTTTTTTTTTAAGTACAATTTAACAGTTGCACCCAAGAAATCTATAATGATCCTTTGTGTGCTCCTTAACAGAGTTGCCTGGCAACAAAACTGGAGCTCCGCAGTGAATTAAAGTGTCAAATGAAATACATTTGTAATCCAAGGGAAACATGGATTAAGTTTTAGACAGTAGGTGTGCCTCATGGACAAAATTTTAATAGCTAAGGTGGGTAAAGTGAATTGAGGGGGGGACAGGGAGGGAATCCAAAACAAAACAAAACAAAACAAACAATTTTCTGGTGCCGTAATAACTTTGCTAACACTGACTCACACCTGAATGTGAATGGTTGAATGAGCAGGAAATAAGTACAGCTAATCAACAGCGTAGGTTTGACTTTTGTGCCATGTGCATTGAGCCACACGCTGAACAAGGAACTGATAAATCACACTGTGTCAGATAGCAGGGCCATACCTTTTCCTTTCTTCCTATAGAGCTGATTAAATCATACACAAGTTGCTGCTTGAATGGTATATTTCCCGTTTTTTGTCAACAAGAAACAGCATGATAGATGTTTGAATAAATGGTTCACAGAAAACAATGGTGCTAATATGCTTTATGCATGAGAGTGAGAAAAAAAAAAATCCTAGCTTTCAAGCCCCCAATCCCCTCTCCTCTGTCTCAAATGCCACACATACACAAATAAGCAGAGTGCTTATTTTCTGCCAAACAATGTTAAACATTTACACAAAGGGACCCAAATGAGCTGCTGATTGAAGATGGAATCAGTGCCCGAGCAGCCCATCGCAGAGCGCTCTCGATCCCACATATGCATGATTAATACATCAAACAACATCAATCCTCCTTCCTCTCCTGCTTGTCAATGGGCGCACACCCGCTTGAACACGCCCACGTTCGCATTATGGCGGGTATGCTCTCGCAAATGCAAAGACAAGCATTCACCCCCAGCCCTCACACACATACACACACACGCACACACACACAGAGGGGCATATTGTACCCAAATCCTTCCAAGACTGCGTATGAAACACGCAGACACTGCCCCCTCCATCATGGTTAATACATCAAACAGCATTAGCTTCCTGGATTCCTGAAGCTTAGACAGATATGGTTCTGACAGCGCATGATTCCTCACTGGCTGTCTACCCCCCCCCCCCCCCCACACACACACACACACCTTTCAGCTTCCTTACTTTCTATATTCCCTATGAAGTCTGTTTGGGCGGTTAAAGAACATGCTGCCAAAATAGATTCACTTACGTATTACCTTTTGCTTTTTTCGTAAGCTAGTATAATGTCATGTTAGAAAGACATCTCCACAATGAGATGACATTGCAGTGGAGCTTAAGAAGCTTGAGGGATGTAACAGTAATACCAACAGGCCTCTGATCAAAAATTTTTTTATTTTTTTTTTTTTTTTTTATGGCATCACCAGCTATTTTTATTTGTAGATACAAAAAAAAAAAATACTTCTTCTTATACCAGCTCTGGTTTAGGAAAATATGTCCCATATGAGTGAGGGAACAAGTAGGGGCCTTCAAATGCATTCAAATCAATTCAAATAGATTTTTTTAAGCTTGCAACTCTATAGCATTATTGGACCTTCATGGCATGAATGGAACAGGTGGCTCATTGGATCACAGGCTAATAAAATGGGCATTCATTAGTATATCTTTAAAGTGCTGTGTAATTACAATGACAGCCTGCATTTCAGCTCCATTTGATGGTACAGTGCTTTCAACAAGATATTGATTTGAACTTGATTATAAAGATCCAAGCATAAATGATTAATCGGGAGTTTTTAGCCAGAGATGATCACTCTGGATTCAGATTTAGACTCAAGTTGCAAAGGCTTCAGACGTTGGACTTGAATTAGACTTGTAGGCAGGGAGTCAAGTCTCATCAACACACACACACACATATATATATATATATATATATTTACATATATGTTTTTTTTTTAAATGCAAACATGCGTGAAAACAAGCCGTTACTAATAATACAGACTGAGGTTCTGATAGGTGATATGCTGCTTCCACATATTTTCCTGTGAAAAAAATTTATTTGATATATTAGATGTTGGCGAACTGTAGGCTGTTAATGGTTTATGACAATCTGTTCATCTCAGCTGTAGCTTCAAATAACGACCACACACAAAGCTCTCCACCTAAATGCTGAATTAAAAGGCTTTGGCTCATTTCAGAACAAAATAAATACTTAACTTGCCTCCAACAAATTAATCTGTTTGTTAAGCTCGCTGTGTGGTTGCAAAGGCACTTCAAATTTATCAAAAATAAAAGCACTTTATTTTCTGTTCATCATCATAAATTCAACATTCTCACTCATTTAAGGTACTGCAAGAATGAAACATTTATTTTGTCTCTCAGATGGTTTTAAAAAAGTTGATAAATGTTGAAACATGAAAAGTTAAATGTCTGCTTATAAAATTAGCATAAGGATAGGCAGTACAAAATCTGAACTAGTAAGCTATATTACAGGCAAAGTAGGTGGAAAAACATTGACTATGGTCTTTGTAAACTTGAGACCCGAGCTGAACTTGTTGACGTCAATTCATATCTTGTACTGAACTCCAGTCACAATAAAAACCGCCACTGACAAACCGTCCATTTCTGGGATGTCTTCACCAGCAAATTAATAAACATTCTGTTCCCACTTGTCTCCATCTGTTTACCAATCTCTGACAGCTCAGGAATTTGAGATAAAAAATAAACAAAAAAAAACTGGCATTTAAAGTTTAAAGCCAAGTAGTTTCCTTATTCCAATACAAACTCCACCATGCTGTTATCTGCAAAATGTTTGTTATCTAATCTGTTTCTTTCTTCTTCTAGAGTGATTTATGAATGAGCTTCTTGGGCAACAAAGACAGATTCAGCACTAAGTTTTTCCCACAATACTTTCATTGGCTTAAAGTCGTAACGTTAAGGCACTTAGCAGATTGCTTCATGAATTTGAACACTATCCAGTGTGTATAGCTGCTCAATAAATATAAAAAAAACTAAATGAAAGTAGGCAGTGTGTGTGTGCGTGGGTGTGTGTGGGGGGGTGTGTGGGCGTGAGTGTGTGTGTGCTATAGATAGCCAACTGTGCTGCTGATAGTGTAGCTTAAGTGCAGGGAGAGTCACATGTGATCCGCTATACTGCAAATCCTCAAAAAAAAAAAAAAAAAAAGGAAAAAAAAGAGGATAAAGAGGCTTTAAAATCACATTTACAGCACAGGGGCAGCATCCTGCTGATAAATACAGATCATGGTGTTTGACCCTGTCCATCAGCACACAGAAATGCTCATGGATTCCTCACTATAGAGTCAAAGCGCGCTCTCTCTCACGAACAGATACAGGGTTACACTTCAGTGACTCTAAATAATAGCACCAGTTTGTGGGACCTGAGGAGCGACCAGGGCCAAGTCAACGGGGACTCCAGGATTTTTCCACGCTTTTGCTCTCTCTTTTAACTTTCTTTTTTTTTTTCTTCTTATCTGTGAGAGTACACGCATACTCCTAATTTCAGCACTGAAACATGAAAGGGAGGTCTGGCAAAAATATGTTCCAAGTCACACCAATCAATAGGCTTTATAATAACTAGCATTCCAAATGGCTTCCCAGTCTGATATTCAACAACAGTCCTTAAGCATAAATGCTCAGAGACCATCTGCTGGAGATTTTACAATATTACCTGAGTCAAGTGCACAGAATTACAAAAGTCCAACAGAAGCAGCTGCATACACGGTTAGCTAAGTGGTGCACATTTGTGTAGTGGAAGAATAACGAAATGGAATTTTCTAAATCTTTAATAAAATCTGAAAATTATAGCATGCATTTTTTTCCAACTCCACGTAAGTGTCTCTAGGATCAAAATGTTGCCACAATTAGAGCTGTAAGGATTTGTCTCTTAAACTTTATACATTTAGAATCTGAAATTTCAAATTATGTATAGTTAATTATATTAGATAGATTGTCTGTGAACAATCTATCTAATTGTCAGTACATACATATGTCAGTATGTACTGATATACAATTTCAAATGGATTCATATGCAGACTTTTACTAGAGCATTCTCATATGCTTTGACATTAACTAGCTCTAGATATACAGTATGACATTGTAGTGTCTCTGTCTCTGTTTAGCTCTATTCATCCTCTAATGACCACTGAGCGATTTCACCATATTATGATGGAGCCATCACTGTGCTACAAACAGAGACATGTTAATGGTGACACACAGTGTTTGTTTTTCACTACACAAAGTGTTTTGCACCACCAATGAACCTCTGTTGCAAACAGCTACAAGCTGATACACGTCAGTGACTGTAATTAACAGATCCAGTTGTTGGACGTAAAGAGCAACTTAGGTCCTACAAGTCAATATGGAACTCCCAATTTATTTCTACTCTTTTCCTCCTCTCTTTTGGTCTTTTTTCTTCAAGTGTATTCTACTACTATTAACCTTGAAACATGAATGTCTGGTAGAAATGTGATACAAGTCCCACAACTCAATAGGATTCTTAACAGCCAGCATTCCACATGTCACATATGGAACTGACAACCTTAAATGTCAATACTGTGCACCATCTGCTAGACATTTTTCAGTGTTATTTGAATCACCCCAACGAAAATAAAGAAATCAAACAAAAGCAGCCATGTGGATCTAAAACATCTCCGGGATGCGCTGTCTGCAATAGGCCCCTTTCTGTCACAAGATACATTCTGCAAATAACGTAAACAAGTCACCAGTTTTTCTTTGCAATTAATACTAATGATGGCATACTCTTAGTGAATGGCTTTCATATAGTTACATTTGGTATTTAATGACATACATTTCTACAGAGAGATTTCTCTAAGTGTTTGTGAAATATTAATTTTGTATTGCTGAAGAGAAACCACTCAAAGCTGCAATGAAGGTAATTAATTAGCATGATGGGGATTTGTGGCGTTTCATCAACCTTGAAATGGCATATTTTAGAAAGATTTTATTTCTACCATTAGTTCTAATTAGCAGACTTGCTGCTACTCAACCAGTGGTTCTCAAACCTTTTACCAAAAGTACATCTTCTACAGAGGTGACAACTATAGCTACTTAAGGCAGTACACAGCGTACTCTAAATATACCCTCTGTGGTACTCTATAGGCATGACACTAATGTGTTTCCCTATTGTTTGAGTTCATAAAATGTGAAGAAAAAACAATGTTATTAGATTGTATTCCCAATAGTAGTTAGGTTATCAGTTAGCAAACAAGACCCACAATTTTTCTGACTGAACTCTTATTTGTGTTTGGTATTATTTCAAGATACACTTGTAACTTTAGAGGTAAACAAGTAGGGTTTTTTTCTTAGCTTACAGTTGTCTGCTTCAGGCTACTCTGTGAGTTTTCCTCTGCCCTTTTCCTTCAAGTAGCTTCTACTATGTTACAGCTAATCATTTTTAGTCATTTTTGCTTACTTACTGACTGTATTTAAAAACTTTTTTATTGATTATTTACTTTGTAAATGTATGTTGCCAACATGAGATCATTCACTTGCTGAACATTTTATTTTTATTTTTTATCATTAAAAAAGTGTTATTATTTCAGACATCCAACTGTCCATCATCTCTAGTCTTTGGAGGGTTGAGTGGGAACTTGTACCAATGTCCAGCAGGAGTCACTGGGATGCACCCTGGACAGGTTGCTGCTCAATCATAGGGCAATACAGAGACACAAGGGATGGCCACACTTGTAAGGGCAATTTAATTAGAACAACTGACATAAGAGTCATGTTTTTAAACTGAGGAAAATGGACTACCTCAGACACTGTGAAGCCCTCTAGACATAATTAATGTAAAATTATGCATATGGTGCAGGTCTATTATACTGTAATAAAAATTATTTTTAAAAGTTAGCATCACAGCACCTTTTGTGAGGTTTAAAAGAAATAATTGAATTGGAGACTACCGATTCAAATAGTAGTAGTCTCCATATCTGAGGGCGGTATTTGGATAAAACATTCTGTATTGACTATCCCATTTCTCTAGAGTAATTACGCTGCTAATAATACAAAGATTTATATTTAAAGTGTTGGATTTTGAAAAACTTATGCCATTTTTTAAATTTTTTAAACAATGTTTCATCAGGCCTATAGGATGAAAGCAGGCCCACAGCATTACAGTAACTCTACTGCATTTAAATGTGAGCATGGACAGCTTTCCAGTGAATATTTGTAAAAACACCTACTTGTTACAGATTCACTTAAATTGACTTTGGATAACTGGTGTCCAAAGCCACCAGTTATCCAGAATGCTAAAGATTGTTTGAAAGTAACTATTAATTTGAGAATCTCCCCAAATTAATAAATATGCACAAGATGTCTCAGTGTAAAATTATGGTAATGCAATAAAATATTAATTTGCAGATTTTTTTAAAGCTCATCTATCATGTAACCTCAAATATTTTATTGCTTTCACTGTCATAAAAAAAAAAATGCAAAGCCACTTTTGTGAGTGTAAGCTGATTTACTGCCATCAAAGTTCAAATGCCACAGATCAGTTATTTGACTGAGATAATGAACAACCACTCTAAGATTTCAGCTGTGTTTTCTCCCCTCAAACATTAGAGACATATGAGAAAAAAAAAAAAAAAAATCAATTTCCCCCGTGGCATTTTAGTGACATTTTGATGTGAAGCTTCTCTGATGAGCTGGGCAGAAATCTACTATATATGTTCAAATAATTATAATGAAAAAAAAAATTAAATAATCGCCCTATGTCTGATAAGCACCAATTGTAACATCTATGCCAGATAAACTGCTGAAGTCAAAATCCACATGCATGCTCTCAATCGATAAGAAAATTTAATGTGTGTTCTTTCACAAAGCTTCATTGGGTTTCTCTCATAATTAAAGTGTGTTTTCCCACTGCGATGGTGGATAATGCTGCTCCTGGGCTTAATGAAGCAATGTTAGGGAATAAATGTTGCATGTTTTTAATTTATTTATTTCATTTACAGAGGTTTGGAGGAAGTTTATTATGATATTTTCCTCTCCAAACGTGAACGAGAACAGACCTGGGTGACTCATTGGCACTACAGTAGTATAGTCTTGCTTTATTTATGAGGGCTGGTGGTTTTCTCCTGCATGTCTCCCAGGTCCAGTGATTCATGAATGGACTAGACGCCTGAGCATGCAATTGTGGTGGTGCACTGGGAGCAGTGGATATTGAGGATTAATTTCTTTCATGTCAGACTGTTATTCCCAGCCACCATCAAATCCATCTCTCTTTTGCGCCCCATCTACACACGCTTTCTCATTTCTTAGTTTAATAGTGTCAAGCACAATTATTTGTCAACTACCTGACAAATGGTTGAAATATTACAGCGGAATATACATCTGATGTACTGTGGTCTCTATTATGTATTCAGTGTGAGAGATGATTTAGATGGCATTAATCAAAACCTAGATTGTCTTTAGGTGGATTAACCGTAGGGTTTCATTACATGCAGTGGGAACCGAGTTAGACATGAACAATTGACCCATTATCCCAGAAGATGATGCAACCGGAGGATCAAAGTGTGAATGTATCCATGTATCTCAAAGTGCAAAATGCAACAATGCTCTTTTTGTCCTACCACAAGATCTGGGCATTTTCTGGCTTGCAGACCACACTGCGTTCTCAGGGTGATCAAATGGGGAATGCCTATTCAGTTAATGGACCTAAATGTTGAAAATCATGCAATATTCTGTCACAGCTGGAACTGTAACAGAGAGCATTTGAAATGTACCCCGTGAAGCCAGCTTCAGTCACACAATGTGTCCAGAAGCATCTTTGAAAGAGATGAATACGTCCTGGTTTCAACAGCGTGTGTCCCTAGATATTCAGTTTTTTGGCAGATTGTTAAGCATTCCTTTCAAAGTAATGTTTCTTCTGTATCGTGACCCACAAAAATCAAACGGCAGAACAAACAGCGATATCCACATATGGGGTTATTTCTACAGCTGGTGATGGTTGCTCCGCTGCTGGCATGCCAGTCAATCACGACAGGAATAGTTTAAGCAATATCTTTTGACTGTGCTTCAAAAGATATTGCAGATACTTTTCATTTCACCTCAGCAAAAACAGAAATATCTAAGAAAAACTACAACACCTTTTGTCATTTTGCTCATGTTTTAGCAAACCTAATACAACTTACGCTACTGGGTACCTGCATTGCACTTCAATGGCATTGAGAAATACAATGCCTTAGGTAAAATATCCTACAGCATCACTTTCCTATAAAATCCTGCAACATACAGTGGTAGGAAAAATGTATTTGGCCTCTCCTATTTTTTTTTATCTTATTTTATTTACATTTTTATTATATTTGTCATAAATGTTTCGGAACATTGAGCATATTTTATTGTCAGCCTTTTACAACTCTATGGAGGACATTTTCCCCACTCTTTTCCAAATTATTTTATTTAGACACATTTCAGGAATGAGCTGAATAGTTCAGGTTTCAGCATTTCAATTGAATTTAGGTCCAAGCATAAACTAAGACCTTCTACGCGTAATTTCCTCTTTTTAAGATTTCTTTAGAGGGTTATTTAAGTGAACAGAATTCAAGGTTCCGTCATTTATAGTCCTTGTTCCAAGTTGAAAAGAAGAAAAAACATACCCACACCAACTTGTTTAGGTGTTGGCTTTTTATGAAGGGTTGTGTTGGATTTACATCGATTGACATACAACCCCAACCTTTAAATAACTTATCTTTTTAAAGTCCAAGGAGTATTTGGACTTTAAAAACTTTGGTACTTAGACTACTTAAAGTCTAAATACCAAAGTATTACCAAAAGACTGGGTAATCTTTAGGATTTTTATTTACCGGTATTTATTTTTAGGTCAGTTGTAGCTTTGCTTTAGAGCTCTCCTGAATGCTAGTTTGGGGCAGGACCAGGTTGCATTAGACAGCTTCTTTAGCCCTTAATATATTAGCTCATCATTTGAAAACTGTTTTTCATACTTCAGTATCTCCATTGAACAATACAACTTTTTGATAATTCTGAAGAGGTTTAACAAAAAAAAAAAAAAAAAAACATGACAGAAGAAATATGAAAAAGGAGTAAATATTTTTATGTGGGATAGTCAGAGGCCACAGATCTTTTTTTTTTTTTTTTTTTTAAACATGTATGATATCCATATCGCTGCCTTACACTTACACTTTTTTACCGAGAGTACTATAACAGCAATGTCCAACTACTAACATTACTCAAACTTGTGCAACAATATGGAATGTCCCTGTCTGCACTGAAGGAGATACCTCAGGGTGCCAAATGCTTGAAACTGACAGCATGGCTTACTTTTAAAATAGCTCAGGTCATTACTATCTAACCACTTACTGACATACATAGAGCATTGACATTTCATTCACAGACAAGTTGAGACATCATAACAAATGCAACACACACCACATTGACACAGTTCATTTCACACCCTTAGTCCCACTACACACACACACTCACCATTTAAACTTGGAGCACATTAAAAGCATTATACACACTTCAAAGAAATCACAGGACTTAATGTGCTACAAAAATCTGCTTAATTTCTCCACACTTAAATCTGTGCAACACAGATTTTTGAAAATGTCAACATTATTGGCAAGACAGGAAAAACTGTCTGAAAATAAAAAGTAAAGTAAAAGTGACCCAACCCTTGTTCAAAGGCGCAGTAGATCTACATATTGTTAGCTCAATTAATTGTTCCTTTGTTGCATTGTGCGAAGGACCATAACATGGTAACAGTTATACTCAGAGATCCAATATCTGCAGTTAAACTGAGCTCAGCCAATGAGATTTACCCAAACAAAGCACTTCTGTTCGACCAAAAGTGCATTTGCATTAATTATAAAAGAAGCAAGCACAGCAGACTTCAAAAGACTGATGAGACTAATTCCTATTGGTCCACTTTGTGTTGTTATTAGATAGCTTCCTGGGTGATCAATGTGTTAATTTGATTTTTAAAGAACAAGATGTATTAAATTTAGCAATTACTAAGTGCTGTTCAAAATGACAGCGGTGGCGCTAAATTTACACCCACAAAAAGCCATTTTGTGACTCACTGTAGCTTTGATCTATAAGAAAACATATGCAGATCTGCACATAACCCTCACATCCTAATCCTATTTTATGGTAAAGCAGTTTTTGAATAATTGTTTCATTGCTGCCATTGTAAATCCAGAGCATAGGAACTTATGGCAAATCTGGGATCTTCCTGTGTCCCTAAGTTCCCTTTAAAAGTGATGCTCTTCTTATTTTTATTTTGTCCTCTGACATTTTCTGAAAAAAAAGTATGCCTTAAAAAAAAAAAATCCAGTTTTTGGACACACTACTCCAGCAGGGTAAATATCACAAGATAAGCTCTGGCTTACAGCAGTGTGGAGCTAACAACCTTGCAAAACAATGGATTGGGCCTATTTTCCTGAGTTATCTGGATGACAATGGAATTCCAAAAGCAACTGTGGCACATGTGATGCATCAGTATATTTTTCTGCCTCAAGAAACATTTGAAGGGGAGATTATTTCATTATTACACAGTATGATTTGACAAGACAGGTTTAATTTTCACAGAAAACATCAGGACACTGCATTGAATTCAGGCAATATATAATCAATTTTGGGCATGAACCCAAAGAACATAAGGGTTGGGCAGTTTATTGATATATTTAAGGTTCCATGACCACCTAACTACAGTAAATCAAAGATAATATCTTAAACACACTAAATCAAAGATTCGATCTTTGATTTAGTGTAGTTAGGTGTACACGAATTTCCGACCACATCACAGTTTCACAGGTTCACTGCAGGAACACACACACACCTTGTTAACTGTGCAAAATTCTCAATGACCGAAGCTTAAAATTCAGGAAATCAAATAGTGTAATAGATAATAATCACAAATTTGTCTGTCAAGATCTTTAGCAAAGGTTTGTCTCTCGTTCTAGCCAATGACTTTTCCTTTTTTTTTATTTGAGAGTTTTATATTTGAGAATTTGCTTAAAGTATTTGGAGTTTAACAAAAACTCTGTTTATTCTAAACTGTTTTAGCAATATAAATATGGCATCTTATTTTTTATATAAAAGACCCAGACTGTTATAACAGACATGCTGGGTCTTTGTGTATAAATATACTAAAGTCAATGTAATACAAAAAGCAAGGAGAAAGGCATGGAGAATGCATTACTTGCTGTTGTTATATCCAACATGCATGAGGATGAGGCTTGATCTAATGTGAGAAGGTCTGTTGTGTAACAACAGAATCAGTGTCTCTGTTCAGTGTGGAACTATCCAGTTGAAGTCTGACAAGTCTAAGTATTTCACTCTTTAACAAGAGCTGATGAAATGTAGTCTAAAATCAATATTTTTTGTTTTGTTTACTGCTGATAGGAAGCCAGGAAGTATATAGTAACTACACCATTGTTAGCAAATAACAATTTAATCCTTTTACTGCTTACAAATCAGCCTTTTTTCATCCAAAATCCAAACAATAAACAATTTAGGTGTGGTGGAGTCTTCCACAACATGCATGCATAAGTGTTGTCAAGCAGCCCAACAAGGAGTCTTTATTCATCAACTCTGTCAATGCAACCAGGCAAATAAGGAATTGCATTCTCTTTTACTTCAAAATCCCCTGCAAACATATATAGATATAGTCACACCCTTAACATATCATCATGCTAAAAAGAAAGCCAACTTCTATTGCCTTAATAGCAAGCCTTTTGTTTTAAAGTTATTTAAGTCTAACCTCAAACATGCTAAAATATATAATCCTTTGTTACAAATAGAGAAATCAAATAAATATATATTTTTAAATGAAATTATGAATACCCTGAAAATCTGAAGGTATGCTCAAATTCTGAAAAAAAACAACATAAAAAACATTGCATTTAATAGAACGCAATAAATATTTAGTCAGGAATATCATATTTTGTTACGGATTAAAATGAACAGATCACTCTAACTGGGTCACAGCTTTCAGCTATTTCCCCACCCCATTTCTGATGTACAGTTTCATAATTCCCAAAGTACCGACTTGCGGTTAGGGATTGGTAGTCCTCCACTATATTTGACTTTAAACAAATAAACTGCAGCTTGGAATGGCAATCTCTAAAAATAAGTTATTGTTTCATATTTTTAACTCCAAGTAAGTTCTCCTTCTGTGTGCTGTCAAACCTGACTAAATGCTCTGGAGGGTTGTGATGAAGCCAAAACCAACAGGATTCAGGTAGGCCTGAAGCCAGCAGTAAGTATATATATCCTAAGATAAATATTAGGAGAAACAGATAGAACACGTCCTTGAAGCAAAATGGCAGCAGAACAACATGACCCAGCTATTCTGTTTCACTGCAGCATCTTTTTTTTTTTTTTTTTTTCAATGGCAAATTAAAAGGCAGAATTTCATTTCTTCTCTTTTTCATTTATTTCTTCCCATCTTTCCACACTTCACTTTCAAAACGCCGGTGCTCCGTCACTCACTGTCTGCGGTCTGCTGGGTGCAAGGGCATGTCTGACACATTTCCATTAGTGGGGAGACTATTCAATTACCATAGCTCAAGATATTTAAACCTCGCCAATTACTGAACATCTCCACTTTAAATTATGCATATGTAGAGCTGATAAGACGGTGCACAGTAATTTCTGTTTCTGATACGTTGCAAAATGCCCCGAAGTGTCTGACATGACTCTTCAGAGAGGAAGCTACCTATTTTGTTTGATTAAATCTGCCATGTAAGCCTTAGAGTCATAGTGGGCAACATCTACATGAGTAGTTTTTCTCATCGTGAAAATTATGCATTTTGCCCATGTTAAGAGAATATGAATGTTTTCAAGTTAGATGTTGCTGAATTTACAGGGATGTGAGCCCTAAAAATTACACAGGCATTTGTTAGTTTTCCTATAAGTAAATAGTAAATTTGGGCTTTAATTTTTTTAAATATCACACCTCGCTGATAAATTGCAGGTACTCTGAGAACACCTTATCGTTTTTCATGTCTCCTAGCAACCTCCATTTCAACACAGCTGTAACAATAATTTTTCAATAGTATTGCTGTCTTTTCCACATATTAAAAACTAATTTATTATTGGTGTTGCCAGTTAACTTAAATACCAATACAGAGACATGAATCTCTTCACAAAACGGATTATATGTGGTGTATTCAGTTGTTCAATTGTTCATCAGTCACCTATTTGTGTAGCCATGAAGAAGCCAAAAAGTCCCATTATTGTGATCTCCTATTAAACTTTTTTAAAAGTAAAATGTTCTTTTACATATTTTTTAAAACTGTTTCAATGTCCTGATAATGTATGAGACATATAAATATTGAGTTCCTCCACTTTCTCCTAGTGGTACTATTGTCTTCTGAGAAAATGCACCACTCCCGTTCAGAAACAACCAATCAGAGCCAGGAGGAAGGTCTTATCAACCTTGTGTGCATCCGGCTAAATGTGCTAATGGCAGAGAAACATCTGTTTATCTGCCGTTATTGGTGGCAATGCTAGTTAGTCTGAGCAGTCGTGGCAGGCTCTGCTGATGGAGAGAAGCAGAACAATAGCAGAGAGCAAGCAGGAGGATGTGAGTAGCGTGTACACCACGATGATTGACAGCTGACGATCCTCCTCCTGGCTCTGATTGTTTCTGACTGAGCTGTGCATTTCTGTAGTTAGCACTGGGAGATTTATTTAACATATTTTCCGTCTCTCATTCTTTACTGTTCTTCTGACATACTGAAATACTAACAGCTTTAATAAATAAATCACATATATTTTTATAAAAGCTAAATGCTCCATTTTCTTTTGCTTGTAGTAGTACTAGAACAGACATCTGTGGGTTACATAGCTCTCTGGTTATAGAGGATTTCATCTATATCTTTTTCAATGATTAAATGATTGCAGAATTGACATTTTAATTTGTCTTCTGCATCTTTTATTTGTGATTAACACAAGAAGAATGGCTAGTGTGGTTCACATTACTAACAGCCCTTTGGCAGAAAAGTGGGATCCCTGCAGAGTTAATTGACCTTTACCTTAAATATGAGGTTTCTAAAAGACCACCAGCATTTTCTAATGCAGCGAGACTGATAAAAGACAGAATGGTCCTCTCTGGGTGATAAAGCAGATGGCATAACAAAAAGGCTGCTCTCTTTTTTCAATTCAATTCTAAATTTTTTTGGGGGAACGAAAATATTTTGTTGTTATTAATTGTTCTTATAGATAAATTGGAATTGCTAGAATCTGCATCTGTTTATGAAATAAGAATTATATCCATTCAATTCTAAATAAATAAAATCATATCCACTTTCCTTACCACATTGCAAAACGAGGGTTAATATCAATACTTTTTTCCCATATCTTCTTTTCACAGTTTAAAGATTGTTGTGGTTTCCTGTGGTGAGTGCGCCTATTTTATTGGAAAAAGTTCAAACGTTTCAAATGCAAAATGTCTGAGTTCACCTAGTTTAAGTCTGGCTAAGCAGTTAATTTTTTTTTCCTGAAACACATTTATGCCTGGAAGCACTCAAACTGATAGAATTACTAAAGTAAATCAACAATTTGTTGGTACCTGGAGAAAAGCTTAGTTGGATTACTGTATCCATTCTGCCCACCACTGCAGAGCAGTAAATTCAAGTATATGGAATAGAAGCTTCCACCAGATTGTAAATGACACATCTGAATGCACAGAGAGGTTATTATTCTATAAATTATACATAAATGTTTCCAACATTTTGATATTCCACATACAAAAAGGCCATTTCAGTTTCCATTTGTCTAAATAATCAATATTTAGTCATTGTAAAATGAAACTTTGTATTTATTTCTGTAATTTGATAGTGTTTGTCTCTCAAACCACAACCCCGGTTTAAATAAAAATCACGCACGGATGATCTGTAACTGGGTCATACACTTTCAAAAACAGTAAAAAAAATAGAAAAGAAAAAACATGATGGTGCAGCCGTACGCTGTCTGTTTCTGTGAGGCCTCCGTGAAGCTCTTGTTGCATGTTTCATCCTAACTGGTGAAGACATTACAGAAAGCCTTGCATATCAGAGCGAAGAACAAGCCTCTGGAAGTGCTTATATCAGTGATGAACAGATGAGCCTAAGGCAGGCAAAACTTTCCTGGATTCTTTTAGCGAGGGAAACACTTATGACCAACACCAGCGGGCATCACAGCAACATCATGTAACCTCTGATCTTATCCTACAGGAAATGACAAACCTTTGATAAGAGGGAAGGGGTGACTTCAGGGAAGGAAAAAAGACTGTGCTGATGAAACGTTCGCATTACATCAAATATTGTCAGTGAGCGCCGAGTCCCATGAATTTCTTGGGCTCTGCAAGAATATTCCATCGGCTTGTGAGTTTTTACAAAACAGCAAATGTCATCAAGATCTAGATTAGAGGTGTCAAGCTGTTATGGCTCTAACACACACACACACAGACATATATATATATATATATATATATATATATATATATATATATATATATATATATATATATATATATATATATATATATATATATATATATATATATATATATATATATATAAACACGCACACACACACACACACACACACGCACACACATCAGATTGAGAGTGAATGTCTGAGGCTTGATCTCATTCCAGACCTGTTCAATTACCACTATGGTGACCGGTCGTCTAATAGAGAAAGAAACCACTAGCATACATAGAAAGTTAGAACCTGATAATTACATAATACTGCAAAGGCAACAAGTCTAATAAGCAGGGATAAAAAAAAACTGGTTGAATAGGTGGATTACATTATTTTTTTCTTGTTTTAGGTCAGTGAGGATCTGCTAACTTCCCTGACAATGAAAGATTGATTTTGATGTTTTACTCTCTTTCATTTCAGAAGATCCCATAAGTCCCAATTAGTATCATTAAAACTATTTCTGAAAGTCTTCACTATTATATCATATGCATTTGATAAATATGAAGATGTAAGGAAGAGAATTGTAAGACTTAAATTCCAGGTGCCTCCAGCGTGCCACGTTTGACTGCTCAAATATTTTAAAGAAGCATAATCATCATGGGGAAGTTCTGCCATCATATCGTTAAGGAAGATGAACGGTTCTTTGTGTCAGATATGAAGGAGTTTTGGTGTGAAATATGTGTATCATGCCGAGAATGAAAGCAAAAAAAACCTTGTAAAGAAGCTGAATGAAACTAATAAGAGACCATCATATTAAATACAGTGAAAAGACTCTTTTACCAGCATGAGCTGAAAGGTCACTGTTTGAGGAAAAAATCATTACTCTACAAGCAATTGAAAAATTGTGTGTAGTCAGGGACGAATGCCTTAATTTTTGGAGACGTGTCTTGGGGGATACAAAGACCAAAATTAAACGTACCGGTAAAGGTAAAGGTAATTTTACTTATATAGCACGTTGTCAGCAACAAGGCAATACAAAGTGCTTTACAGGATTTAAAAGGAAATACAAACAAAATAACAAACCAAAGGAAAGAGCAAAAGAAGAAAAATAATCTAATGTTGATATAAGTATGTAAGCTTGGTGATCCTGTTCATGGTTACTAATTATCCTCTGGTCTATTTCCAATTAGAATATTTGGGCATGGTAAGCTATGTTAAAATTGTTAAAAAGAGGCAGAAGTTTACAAGATTGAAAATGCCTTCCTAATTACGATGTATGGTGATGGTAGCATTGTGAGTAAATACCATTAAAATCATATAAGGACAGCAGAACTGACAACAGTGTCATTATATAACACAATAAAGTCACCATGTTACCTGAGGTTGTTGTAAAAATGCTGTAAATATCAAACTCAATTTAAAAGAATTTAATACCTTGAAATTGGGCCTCTGTCTCTTTAAGCAGGAAGTGACTTTTTGACACTCCCTGCTCCTCCTCTATTGAGCCTTTAACATCATTTTGCACTGAAAAGTAGTTTGTATGATACGCTCAGCAGACATGCAGTTCTACCTGGCGTTTGCTAATTGGCAAATTAAAAAAAAATAAAAATAAAAATAAATCCTTTTGCAACCACGAACGGCTGCCACGAGACATTCAAGGATTTCTCAAACATGCGTTAAAGAATCAAAGCAATATTCCAGATATATTTTAGATGAGGAAATAACATAACATGACATAAAGCTCAAACAAGTTGATTTACATAACACTGCCCCTTTAAGAAAGTTTATAATTATCTGACTTAAGTCAGACAGAAAAAAAAACAGTAGTATGCAAATATCTATTTTCAACTATACATGCATACTTGAAGTAAACTTATTTTGTTGTGTTACACCTGACTGGACATTTCAATAAACAAAGTGAGATCTCCCAGCAGACTCATAAATCATTTCAAATGAATGGAGAAGATTAAGGAAGTCTGTCTCCAGCAAAGCAGAAACAAAAACTGAAGCCGAAGGCAATCGTGCTCTCTCATGAAAATCTTATGTATATTATAAGAGAGAGCCAAATGAACTCTGTTATGCATTATTACTTAGGAAATGAAGGAAATTAATTGAATTATTTTCAAGTCGTAAGGGTAATTGTTTCTGAGTCAATGACTGTTTCCGACGGGGAGGCAGACAAGCCGAAAGACACAAACAAGCTCCCAGCTGGAGGGATACAGCCACAAAATCACAGAATCAAGCTAATTGCAAATAGTTTGAAACAAATCTATACCTTGGCTGTATTAAAAAAAACAAACAAAAAAAAACAGAGCTGAAGATATTCCTGTGCTTTTGACAAATGTGTTTTGATGAAAACCATTAGTTATTATCAAAGTCTTATATTGCACACAGTGGAGCAGCAAGCCTAAGCCAGATATGAACACAAAAGAGTGGGAAAAAAAAGGAGTTATCACAACACCGCTACTCATCGCCGAGGTGCAACATTGTGCGCATGTTTGTTCAGAACTGAGCCACGGTCAGCCCTCAAAACACAAATATTAATCCATCCGCTTAAGGAAATTCAAGCAGATTTGGGGTCGAAATCGTGGCGTTACATGCACTGCAAACACAAGATGATCGCCGTGTGCTTTTACGAAGGGCTCCAGTCAAATGTGGGGCTTATCACTCACTTGCAGCACATTGATTTAAGACTGCTGCTTATCCAGCTCATACAGAATCGCTATTAAAGACAGTCTAGAGTATTTTTAACATACAGTTAGGGGCCTTTCACAGCTAGACACTGAAATATTTGGGATTCTGTTATGTTGTATTTGAGCTTATCCATCTCTGCAGACTGTGTGCTACCCGCTTAACAAGGTGGAAATACTCAAAGGGAATGTACAACTGAGTGAGGACATATGCAGCGCCTGTCAGATAACAAATATACCACAGCGATTGTGTATCATCTGTGTAAATCCGGAAACAGGAGACCTTTTTTTTTTGTCTTCTTACCTTCAGCTCACAAAGCAAAATATGCCTTTTGTAGATTAGCATTTCTTGCTGAGAATCTTGCACTACCTTTATTTTATTTATTTTTTTAAAGGTAGGGGAATCTTTCAGAGATCAAATGGTCGGGGAGGCAGTGAGGGGTTTTGATGTAACTTTTAATGTGTGACGTTTTGGTTGATTCAAAATAACTTGTTTCACAGCTGTAAGTGGTGAAATGTTGACCAACTTTGTTGTCTCCTATCTGCTCTGCTCCCTCAATTTTGCATCTCCCTGCAACTGAAAGAGATTCAGAAGTACGGCTCGACTGGATTTTTTTGTAAAGTTTCTACCCTCTCCAGTTAGGAAGTGAACTTGAGAAATAAACTGTGCTTTTACAAAACAAAGAATTCATCTTTGTTCATAAAATCTATTAAGTTTTCCTAAACTATAATGTTCTTGTTATTTATTGTTGTCAACTGGCATAGTGCCATGTAATACTTGGCATGTAATGTTTGGTTCTCTTTTTACTCAGTAACATTGTTCTAATGCCCAGTTGGAAAGTCCAGAGCACCCCCTGAAGTTTAAATTACAACTTGGAAAGTTGGAACTCCCTGAACAGCCCTAATTATTATTTTTTTTTTTCTCAAATATGATTGCTATACTCAAGAACATAGTATTTCCGGCTATTTATTGGCCCATTTGATGGTTTGTATTTCTGATAAACATTGTGCTGTAAAACACTAATTATATTTTTAAGGGACATTCTGTTGTTATCAGCTTGCATTTAACTTTTTGCACCAAAGGAAATTGCATACCCAACAGTTCACCAATTTGCAACTATAATATTTTACCTTCTGACATTGACTAGAGAATATATCAGCTGACTCAATAACTGGGTTGGAGAGTATGGATTTTAACTGCAAACTTTTGCAAAAGTATTACGTTTTTAGAAAATGCGCAATCCATCTCCAATGATTTAGCTTTGTGTGGGCTCTGATCAAGATGAGAGCTCACATAAACAACTCCGGACAACAACGACCTACAGAGAATGTAGATTGGGAATGGTGATAAGCACCCGGTTTAAAGATGACTATCATGTTTGAATAAACTCAAAGGTTGACAAATAACATTTTGAATCTGTTTAAATCCGGTGACTTATTAAAATATTCCACTTAACTGATTTTTGTTGTTGTTTTCAATGATTGTTGGCCTTTTTGAAGTACCTTATTTTGATTCTATTGCCTGAATTACCTGTAGTCAATAATTGCAATCCATTCAGTTTTAAAAGGCATACTAAATGGCATGCTGAACAAAAAGATAAAAAATAAAAAATTGCAGACATTCATAAACGCTTGACTGCAGGATAGGACTAGAGTAATTGAAAGTCAACATAGACACTGGAAAGCTACATAGTTTCTGCAAAGAAATGCAGATGATCATCTAAAATATTGAATCATTTCAACATCTATTTTTTTTTTATAAAAAATACTTAATAACTCCTTTCATGCCATCATATTTTAGGTCTATTTTCATTTCAAAAATTAAGTTGAATATTATGTCTATCATACAGAAAAAGACCAACAAAGATGGAATAATAAATCATAAAATACTGGGAAAAATACAAATGGTTGATCTATTTGTTATGAGATACCAAGAAAAACATGTTTTCTGAAGGTCAGTTGTTGTCATAATAAGATAATTTACAACCAAACATTAAAAAAATATATGTATATTGACAGTCCATTGCATTTTTTAACAATGAAAAAAAAAAAAAAAAAAATTATGTGTTATCCTCACAAACAGAAAACATGCCTTATAAATTATGGTGGCAAAGATGAGCTAAGTGTATCACCATGACAGACTTGGACAACATTGCATTCCAGTACCTTATACATTTTAGATGCGGTTAGCAGAGCAACAGTGCTGTTATTATATTCCGTCTTCAGGTAGAGTTTCCATTTGGCAACATGAGATATTTTCAAAAACTGCATATAGTTTAGTATGCAGCAGTGAATGCAGCGGCATTGGATGTAAACTGCCCGAGCTGATGCTGGACAGTTGTCTTACTGTAGGGTGCCCTGAAGCTCAAACAGTGCAGTCATGGAAATACCAATGTGCTACAGTAAGTGAAAGAGGCTATAAATGCAACCCTCCCTCAGTCCAGCTGTGCAACCAAACGTCCCAGCAGCTGGAGCACAATATTCAACACATGACATCTCTATTTCTTTGTCTCTTCTTTCTAAGTTACATTCAGTGATTTTTTTGGGAAGTTTTTTTGGGCAGTGGCTTTTTTAGAGACACATTACATTTTACTATTCTGAAACTGAGACATTCCCGCCACTATTGCTAAGGTTTATCTACAAAGAAAAGGCTACAAATAAATTATCAAAGGAAAAATATGTAATACTCTCATTGGATCAGGCCACTATGATCACAGCAGATTTTTTTTTCTTTTTTTTTTTCAATGTAGTTGAACAGTGCAACCTTGTGCAAGACTTCAAAGGGGGAATACAATAACATTTCACCATTTTGGATGCCAGTAAACCCTAATTGCACAGAAACATTATAGTTGGTGTAGTAGTAGCAACAAAGTCAGAAATAAAAAATGGACAGGCGCCTTAGGGAGCGCTCCAGAAAGGCCTGCATCCAAAAATGAGCCAGATGTCTGCAAAACCCATGATAGCTGCAAATAAATAAATGAACAGATGTGTTACCAAAAGCGTCTCCCAGCGATAAGTGAAGAAACGTTTCATGCAGATATTTTCATGGCTTTAAAATGACAGCTTAAAATTAAAATGTAAGCATCTGTTTTCGCAAATATTGTCTTCTAATCTTTTTTCTTCGGTGGTTTGCATTTGTTAGCACACCAGAGAATTACACAAATACACATTAAAAGGGAGGGCCTTTGAATATCTTAAAATGGATAATGAAGAACTAATAGAAAACAGGAGGAGAAGCTGGCTTTGTGATGTTAACAGCATTTCTGGCCAGTGACAAAAAAAAAAAAAAAAGAATAAAATTATCAGCTTGATAGTATTAGAAGGCTGCCAGTTATTCTGACCTCGAGACAGCACGGCTCACAATAATTCTTGTGGCAAATAATTAGTTTTATCACACAATGACATGGGTCACCCGTAAGGGCTTGATTAGAACAAGAGAACAATATAAGAAAATGTGCGGTTCAGTGAAGCTCTCAGTGGGGATTGCTTCTTCATATCTTGTCAAATTCCAGATGACATTTCATATGACTGCAAACCAGAAACAATCCTTTTCCAGTGCAAGCTGCCGCCGCTGCCGCCTCGGAGAGTCATTATGTTGAGAGCTGAAATTCCACACTGCAGTGCTTTAGTCTTGACTCTAAGTGCTCTGTTTGTTCTGACACTTAGCAGAAAGCAGGAAGAGACAGAAATCTGATTTTTATAAATCAATGCTGTTTTGTGGGATTCGCTTGAGCGAAGCGCGCCAAAAAAAAAAAAAAAAGACAAAGACGGGAAGACGAAATATGGAAATTCTATGAACACATTATGACTTGCCTCGTTTTCAATTAATCTTTGCCTCTAATTGACTGACAGGACTTATTTGAGGTTCTAATATTTCCCGCTCCCCCCAACGAGTCGTTTCCTTAATAGCTCAACAGACTGTGACTGCCAAAGAGAAAATGGTGTAGCAGACATGCACATTTTGCTGTTTTATTTACTCTGACTCCAACTGCACCATATTGACCGTATGTTGAATACCATACTCTACTATTTCAATCTGGATAGACTCACACAGAGAAAGAGAAGCAGTTAGAGGATTTAATGATCCGGAATTTTTCTTTGGCGCTCGAACCCGGCGGAAGACTTGTGAGCTGAGGATCACCAGGCAGGTGATCGGTCCAGGTTTAGCTCAGGGTAGTCTTCCCCCCGGTCCGAATACTGGTGGTGGAACGGAGCCTTGAACGAAGGAGCAGAGAGGGAGCTATGAAGATGTCCCTGGGATGATGGTGGAGATGGGGAGGAGGTGGGTCAAGTGCGGCTGACGAGCGAGAAGATCCGGGGAGGCTTGTCCTTTGAAGGGATCCGTGAACGACGATTGGCTGAAGCGGTGCGGCGCACCTGTCCCGATTGGCTGCAGCGGGGGCGTGGTGAGTGTCTGATGTGGGACGGCTGTGTTTTGTCTCCCAGCTTGAATTTTCGCCTAGGCTTCATTTGTTATTCCAATTACATTCAGAGCACTGTATTTTTTAGCTCTGCCTGATGGATTTGCACTCATCTAATGTTTGCAGTGCACTGCTGCTTAAAGGACTAAGAATTTGCATTATAATGATTTAGAACACCAATGCATTTTTAATGTTCATAAACAACAGTGTAGCTGTGTTCTTTTTTATTTCCTGCAGAATAGGTTATTCACCATTTAACTGCAGCATTTGGAGCCACTGCTTAATATAATGTTGCTCTTATTTGTATGAGGCCTGTACAGACTTTTTCTCCCCTCTTCTTACAAAAAAAAAACAACAAAAAAACAAAAAACGGGAATACAAAGACAGATGTTTATCTAGAATCCAAGGCATCTTGGAGGTGAGGTGCTGCTGTAAATTACATTGATTTTGGTCAGAGGCGTGCAGAAAATGTGTGTAAGCGTGCCTTTAAGAGAAACTTGTAGCTGTGTGTCAATTATCATGGCGAAGAAGGAGACTTGGTGTTCTTGTGATGCTTATTTTTTCTTTGTAGGATTGTGAATTAAAAGTAAAATGCCATGATGCCTTAAAGGCTTCCACCAAACTGTATCAGACCATTCCCCGAGGTGTTTTTTTTTTTCCATTGAATGCAATACACTTGACCACTTTTATCTTAATGTACTTTTGGATTGGTTCTGCATTCAGTAGCTTTTGATCAGGAGAGAGCAACCTTCCGCAAACCTTTTGTTCTTTCTTATTTTTCTGGGCTCAGGGTATATTAACACTTGTCCCCAATTTTCTGCAGATTGCACACAATAGATTGGAACTCGTGTGGGGCGTTTATTTTGCAATTGTTTCGTATGCTTGCTCCATAAATAAATGTTTAGAATAGAATTTATGTCTGGTGCAGAGCGGGAAAACCAGCAGTGACAGAAACAATCAAACTATAATGGTATTGCTCTGGGATCGCAGCTGTAATATCCTGATTTATACATACAGTATTAGTATTTTTGTCAGTCTGCCAACTGAACAGACAACAACAACTGCTACAAAAGCAAACCAAAGGGAAAATAAATCTATTGTCTTTAAATATTAATTTATAGACTGGTCCATTGCCTGTTCGTTACCTTGCAAAAATCACATAACGTTTTCCATCTTCTCGTGTTACAACAACAAGCTTCGATAAATTTTACTCAGATTTTATCTCCTCTTGCTGCATCGACCACCCAAAATCCAGGAAATGGTCTGAAGATGTGAGAAGGATGAAATGCTGTGCAGTTCTTCGCAAATCACAAACTCTAGTCTCCCTTTTTCTCAGCAGCAAGCAGAGATTACTCTCTCTGAAAGAAAGATGCAACTGAAAGATAATATTTTTGTATCAGTAATTGTGATGTCCCCGATCTACTGCTGCTCTGGGCATGTGCCCATGTGGACTTATCACAAACTCTCTTTACCAAAAACAGCAATAAGTCCTAGTATGACGATAAGATTATATCAAATCAAAATTTCTTGCCTACATTTAAAATGCTGCATGACTCAGAAATAACGCTCTACGCACCATTAGTAAATTGTGATGTTGGTGGCATCACAGTGTTGGGGTATCAAATAAAGGGGTCTGAATCCAAATTTATACCACAGCTACTGGAATTTTTTTCCATCAACTCTGATGGTTGTGTATTCTTTTCCTTCATCTTCACAATTATGCTCTACGTGGCGCTGGTTGGTCACAAAAAGTGTAGCAATAAAAAAAAAAAAAACATTTCAAAGGGCCTGAATAGTCTTGCAACTCAACAAATGCCTACATAAACAAATGCTTCAGATTTTTCTAAAGCTTTCTATCTGAAGTAAAAGTTCACAAAGCAGTCAAATATTTGTAGTTACTTCCTATTTACCTGAGCCGGACAGCTGAAGTCACACAATGGAGCCACAATGAAGCCAACGTAGTCAGACGACTGTGTTCATGTATTAGGGTGGCCCTAAGCCTGTATCTTATCAGGTTTCGGCCCAATGCACAGGGGATGAGGGAGGGTACAAAAGGAAGTCATGCAATTAATTGTCTTCTCTGCTTGGCATTACATTTCAGCACTGCGGAAGGTCTATTACAGGAGCAAGTCAATGATTAAACCTTAACAATAATCACTGATGAGCTTATGCCTTCATCCTCTATGCTACTTCAGGGTCTCCTGGTTAATGGTGCCCAGCCACGACAATTCCACTCAAACGAAATAATAAAAATGCGAGTAGAAGCAAAAAGCAATTTATGATATTTAAAGACCGGGTTTGTCCCCAATAGAGAAATAAAACAATAGCTTGAAGTAATTATAGTGTTTCAGGATGAATCTATCAATAAAAATGGACTACATAATCCCCTAACCAGACAGAATTGTCTTACCAAAAAAGAAAAAGGAAAAAACAAAAACAAAAAAAAACCTGAGATACTTTTGAAGCTGCAGAGAGAAAAAAAATAGGGAAGGTAAAAGTCAAAGGCGAAGCTGTGTGTACGCGCATTACAGGGAGAAAAAAACAAAAAGTAAAACATATGAAAGAGAAAACTCACTGAAAAAAAAATGTGAGAGGTTGAGGGTGCTTGAGAAGAAAATGGCTAGGGAAGCACAGAGGAGGCTAAGGGTGAAAAAGAAGTCTTAGAGGCACAAAAGTGGCAGTTGGAGAAGAGGAGATGGTTCATTTGTCACTGTCAGATCAGTTTGTTTCTCCTTCATAACTGCAAGGACGCGAACTGGCCCACAACCCAGCCCCAGATTTCTCTCCTTCCTGAGCCAACCGCCCATCGCAATGTAGGCTCCAACCTCTGCCAGCACCTGGCCTCGCTGGAGAGGAGGATGCACCCATGCAACAGTGCACATAATGTTATCTGCCTGTGTGGCCATGCTCACTGAGCTTAATCAAATGTATGTCCCACTAACAGTTGCAACCTATAGCCTCAAGTCAAAGACTTTGTCTATGGGCATGTCTAAATAATAGGTTTTTTTTTTTTTTTGTCTTTTCTTTTCTTTTTTTGTACCAAAATTTACAAGTCATGAACCTATTACATTGTCATTATTTCCAAAACTTACATTATGTATTCATTACATTAAAGAATAAATGAATTAGAGTGGGTATAATGCAAATACTGAACAGCTGCTTACAGCTCAGCTTGACCATGGGCCCTCTTCCATCTTTATATGGACCTCCTGCAATGAAACTGGAGGCAGCGTGCTGATATAGCACTCCTGGATGCATCACAGGCAGAATGCAACAAACTTTTATTGGCTGAGTGTCTACCCCAAACTGGGTCCTGTAATGAGTACCGTGGTGGTGCTTCCTCAGTAAAAAATCTCTCAGTTGGAGGTTAGGAAATACTTTCTTTGGCTCAGAAAAAGGCAGTGTGGTTGGCAGTCATATTGCATGTTTGGTCCCTTGTGGGTAATGTGCCTAAGCATCCTTCACCAAGTGTAATTAACCCAAACTGTTTGGGGTGTGTGTAGGTAAGGTAAGGCAATTTCTGCACCTAACCGTGAGGTGTTTCTGCTGCTCCTGCAGTTATCTGAATTGTTTATCCGAATGATAATTCCCATCATGGTGTTTGCTTCCATAAGGATTTCATTATTTCCTTTGGAATTCTTTTTATTTATTTTTTTACTTTTTGCTTTGTTTGAAGGATTTTCCTTCCAGCTGTCTTCCTAAGAAAAACTGCCTCTATTGCTTTTGTGCTGTTCAAGATTCTTTATAATATACCATTCCTCAATGGTATATAAGTGGTATGCAAATAAATATGTTTTTTTCTGAAACACTAAAAGCTACGAAAAAAACTGAAATTATATATAATGCATAATTTAATTACTTAAATTGTTAGAGGAGAAGAAAATCCACCTATACAACAAAAATGAATCTTGGAGGGTATCAAATATTACCTGTTAGAATTATTTAGTTTTCATGCGCACTTGTTTGCAAATTTGAAGTTCTGTAAAAGTTAGTCATATTACATTTTTTATAAAAAGAGATCATGCCATTTCCATTTACTCTGTATGGCAAAACAACAGAGTATAGAAAATGCTACACTGCATTTACATTGTGGGAATCTCAATGACTGACACTCTGTTCACAGCAGCTGTTCTGTTATTCCGTAAAAGTTTTAAACTCGGCATACTTAAGGACATAAGTACAACCAGTTAATGAATGTAAACTGAACTGAGCATAATTGCTTCATATCATCTAGGTAATGTTAGACATGTCAAAATGTCCTCCAGCGACACAAACATTGAACTTGACCAAACTGTCATCCTGTGTTACAATTGTTGAGAGAAGGTCCTTGGTGTTCCTCTAATTAGATGAAACTTTGTGAGAAATTCCAATATTAGTGTCTGCTTCAGATGCAAAGTATTGAGTGTGTAAGAATTAATGGGATTATTTCCTCTTGACGATATCTTTTCTTTCTTTCATTAAAAACCAAAAACAAACAAACAAAAAAAAAAACCCACCAGGGGTAACAGCCTTGAAGTCATCACCATTTAAAATTCTCAATGATAACAGTAAGTTATTAATTCCCATAGTTGAAATGATGGAGCAAAATCAAGCCATTTTTACAAAATGATCACTTATTATAAATTCAGAAGCCACCAGAGGGACAATAATCAGGATTTTCATTTTGCAGATCCGTTCAAAAACCTCTCGAGTGGTGGATCGCATGATGAGAAAATGGTGCTAAAACGACTAAAAAATTAGTCATGCAGACACACTTTTGAAAAGATAATTTTTGTGCTATTTTAAGTAACATGTTTCACAGATCTGTTTACTCTCTCTGCCAGAATTACAATGATTCTATGTCTGTTTTAAAATTATGTTTTGCATATTTCTTTTTGGACTACTGACAATTACTCCAAGCATTGAACTCAAATAATAGGTGACAGGTGTGAAAAAGCTAAATTTGCTCCTGGAGCTGGTGTATATGAACATATTTAAGGTAGTTTACCTTTCAGAGTTCAAAATTTGGAAGAACACGGGTGTTGCTAACAGAAGAGTGCAAAAATATTTGTTCAAAACACATTTCTGACATGTAACGCATATTAAAACATTTATTAATTTTAGTTATCACAACCAGCACCCCTCCCGACCCCACTAGGAACAAGGGTGTTAGAAAATGGATGGATAACCCGCAACTTATAGAACAGCACCACAAAAAGCATCACTAAATTTGCCAATAGAAGAATCAAACTGTGAAACATTGGTATTGGAAGCAAATTAAATTAAGGTATCTGGATCAAATTTGAGACTGATACACAGTTGAAGAAAACAATTCTTGACAGATGGGTTTTATGATTTTACACACTTGTAACACACATCTAAATTATAATGCAGGATGTCTTCTTCAAACAAGAAGACATCCTGTTCTGCCACAAGGTGATATTGGCACCTTGTGGCAGAACATTTTTAGCAACAGGTTTGGTGAAAAATGGGGTTGTGATTCATCAAACAAAGGAGTTTTTTTGGGGGGGTTTTCATCTTTGAATTTGGACATTAACAACTTTGGTGAATGTGAATTGGCCTCTCGCTTATTTTGATCAACAGCTTGCATTCTAGAGATGTGACATTGACTTTGGGGAAAGAGGTACAAACAGTTATATTATTTACAATTGCTTTAGAGAATGATTCTATTAAATCTTCTTCTTTTGGTGCCAGTGTTTATCATTTTGTCCCTATGGCATTTGTTTCTTTGCAGTTTAGTCAATTTATGCCCAACTCTTTTTGGGTACAACAGGAATAATTTTTACGTACTTGGATAATTGAAAATGATTTTCTATGATATACTGAGTCCGCAACAACAAAATGTGGTTATTTGGTAAATAGTATTTGGCAGAAGGATGTGGCTCGGAGTTCCTTCTGTTCTAATATGTCATATTTCATTAGAGTCAACTTCTTTCTAAACATGAATCAGAACGAATGTGAAATGGAAATATGGTGTAATGCAAAACTACAAAAGAATAAAAAATGCATGATATTTGAATTTTTATGTGTCTACTTCACGAATAATAATCGGTAACTCCAGAGACTATTGAACAAGTATCTAATGGCTTAAGAACATGGGTAAGCCCTGGAAGGAGGAAGGCTTGAACATTTTTGCATTTTTGCATTGATGCATTTTTGACCCAAAATCGTTAGTGGGCTTTATATAAGGTTTGTTTGGTTCCGTAAAAAACAGCATTGACTGGTGTTGGAATAACATTTTGATAATTTTTTACTGAATCTCTCTCAAAATGCAGAAAAGTACATAAAAATTACTAAAGAACAGCAACAAAGGTTTATCTCTCAGATGCCTCCTGTAATAAAAAACTGTTTGCAAGTGGCCCAGGGGGTGAGCTCTGGACTCCAAAAATATTTCACGCTTAGGTAACCCTTTAGTTCAGTTCTTTTTCTTTTTTATTTATTTATTTAGTTTTTAAATTCTCAGTGCTAAATGTAGCCAGATGGATGACGAAAGTATGAAGATTTTAATTTAAATATGTACTTTTCTTTTTATAAAAAAATTGGATTTTCCTAAATATTCAAACAGTTAACCTGGATATTGTTTCTAACCCATTTAGAGGCAAAACACACAAAATGTGTGTCATTGGTAAATTACCATTGCATACACAAACTTCAATATATTTAATGGGGATTTTAAATGACAGGCAGACACGCAGTGCTGCATAACAGTTGAAGGAAGGAAAAAGTTTACATGGTTTAATTGTTTCCTCCTAAAAGCTGTAAAAAGAAAAAGAAAAATCACAGTTGACATAGCAATATCCATCTGTGTGACAAATGGCTGTTTAGATGAAAGTGCTAAAATATTTTAAATGTCACTCATTATCACTGTGCATAAAATATGCACAGTGATAATAAGAGCATATTCTTCCTATTAGAAGTATGCTTCTAATAGGAATAGAAGTATACTGTGTTTTAGGCTCAAGCATGTTATGGATTTTATTAATGCATTATACAGTTGGGAGGGAGATGTCATTATGACAGAGACAACAGAGATGAATGAGAGGAAAAGTATGCCAAATGCAACAGAGTTTTTTAGTTAATTATTCTTCAATGACATTTCAAGAATGCCATTGTTATGTTTGGTATTTGTTATAAAATGACACAGCCCTGCTGTAAATCCACCAAGAAAAACTGAAAACTGAAAGTCTGGGCAAGATATTAATTGTACATGCTGCCAAGAGCACAACTGTGACACAGGAGGAGCTGCAGGGATCCACATCTCAGGTGGATCCAGAATCCTTTCTCTTCTGCAGTGTTCGACAATTGTTGACTATCACTACACTGACAAATGCTGCCATTGGAGGCACTCTCCAAAGGTTTGTGAAATACGGAATGTCCTGGCATGAAATAACTTTGTTCTGGTTCTTCCCATCTCAAGTGAAATAACAAACGTATATGTTGTGGTGGAGTATGTGAAGGCCTTAACATATGGCATAAGCTTGAATATGCCTTTGTCACAGTGGAAAATGGTAGTAGCAGCATTATGCTATGAGTATGGTGTTGTTTTACAGAAACAGGAAAGCTGATAAGAGGCAAACTGAGATGGAGCTAAATACAAAAGATTACAAAAATTCTGTGACCTGGTTAGAGATACTTTACAGCAAGTCTCCAACTCTAAATGTACAGAAATAGTTACAGTGGGATGGTCTAGATCAAAGTAAAATCATGCTTTAAAACAGAAAATTGAGGGAGTGCTACAGCGGCAGAGGGGTAAAGCATGACCCTTGTATGGAGGTCTGATGACCCTGGCCACATATCTTCCCTCTCTCATTACCCTCTTTCCTGTCTGACCATTCTCAAACAAAGTCCACTAGGGCCAATAAAGCCTTTTAAAAGCAGATCAGTCATAGTCCAGACCTAAATCCAATTAAGAATCTGCGAGAGGTTGACACTGATGTTTACAGATAATATCCATCAGATCTGCCATATCCATAAGCTATTTTTATTGTGCAAATATTTCAGCACCCACACGTGCAACCCTGGTAGAAACACACCCAAAACGACTTCCAGCTGTAATCGCAATTCCTAGTAGTTTAACAGTTTCGAAAACCATCTATTATTTTAGTTCAACTTTACAATGTTTGCTGCTGGTCTATCATATAGAATAGAATGCTTAAGGCGTATAAATACTCTAGCACAGCACTGTATGTAGTAAAGCTGGGCTCTTTGAAGGGGAGAGGAGGGCACGGTTGGCAGCTTTACCCAGCTGTTAATCCAAACATGCCCCCAGCATACTTCACAGAGGGCTGCAGTCAGAGAGTAGAAAAACTACAGCAGGATGACAGCAACAACTTGCTCCTTTTACTTAAAATTTCAAACTATTCTTTGGTCCAATTAAATAGCAGATGTACAAGTCATTAAAATGTGCTTGTGAGAATTAATTTGCCGATAATGAGAATAAGTTAGCTGTTAAAGGCAGAAAAAAAGCCCCACCAAAAACGCACATCAAATTAATTTTAGTTAAGAAATTAATTGTAGCTCCGCAAAAAAAGTTTGTTACAATGAGAAACGCTGAAACAATGCTAATTAAAATCTTTTCATTAGGCAGTGCCTAATGTAAAATAAATAAATAAATAAATAAAAATAAATAATTGGTTTACAAACACATAGCACCGTGCCATCAAGTGCACACGTCTGCAACAGCTGAACAAATATTAAAATCTTCAAAGAGAACAGTCTGCTTGAAAGTATGTCAAAGTATCCCTATTTTCACCAAGCGCCCCAGAAACAGCAGCCAAGTCAGTGATTCACCTTTGACATGATTTGGGATTTAAATGAAAAAAAAAAAAAAAAATGTCCCCATGAAAAAAAAGAAAAGAAAAAAAATGTGTCTGCCGTTAGAAGATTTGGGTCAGGCTCATCAAACATAATAAGCGGCACACTAATCACATGAGAGGCAGTGTGCGGAAGCCTCACAGCTGTATGCAATTGTTCCAATCGAAGGAGGGTGAACGAGCTCCCATTAGCTGGAGAACATGTTCAAGCAGTTACAAAAGCCCCGGAGAAATCTCAGCTGCGATCTGTTTATGCTCAATAATGCTTATGCTAATTTATATTTGTTGCCGTACTGCACGTTGTGAGATGGTTTTCTAACCAGAAAGTGCAACCATATAGGTGTACAGAACAGATGTCGAAGTAAGATGTAGATTGATTTGAGGATCGGCAAAAGAAAAAAAAAAAGAAAGAAAAAAAACAAAACAAAAAACGAGCATGCAGTATTGTGATGGGAAACGATGCTTTTCGGGTGACCGTGTTTGACAATGGTCATGTTTTGGAAGAAGCGCATGGCTTTTTAATGACAAATCAAATGAGTTTCACATCATATGTAACTGTGCACCTTTGTGGCTGAGTCATCTTAAAGGTGTCTGTGGGCGAGAGCTCTACCCTAATGGATCTTAATGGGTTTTATGGTGCGCTGCAGGCTTCTAATGGGGGTAGTATGTCTGATGGGGATGCAGCCCTCACTCCACTCCCACCCCTGGGGACCTGTCTAGGTTCCTAATGTCACCTGAAGAGAATAAAACATAATGTTCTGCTGTTTGCATAAGTAATTGCTAAAAAAAAATTCTAATAAAAAAATACAAATAAAAGTTTCATTTTTTGGAAGGGCTGAGGAGTGGAGTGTGGGGGGAGTGGAGTTAGAATATGTTTGAGTATAAAAGAAGCCCAGGAGTTAAACCAGTGGGGAAAGAAATGGCATATTATTGAGGGACACTTTGGTGCTAAGCTGCTTATTGATAAAAGCACTAATCTGCCTGGCAGAAGGTAAGGAGGCAGGGTGGTGTGGTGATATAATATCTTAGCTACACGCAATATCATCAGGAACCTGAGCCTCCACACAGCCTTGCCTAAAGGAGTTACTTTATTTCATTTTTATTTTACTTTTACCTGAAAGGTGGAAAATGGCCGACTTGCTGGAAGCATTGAGCCTGGGGAAAAAGTCGGAGCAGATGATTGTGTAAACCACCGGCTTTTCATCGGACATTTCATCAGACGTGATCAATAGGCAGAGACAATTGTCTCTAATATGTGTATGGATCACTTGCATCACTTTAATTATTTTCCTTCTACATGAAAGAGCAAGTCAGCGCAACTGAGCATTTTGATGACATTAAGAGTGCTCATGGTTGGCAGCCCCTCGACACACAGAATGAAGCAATTTTCATTTCTCTTGAAGAATTTAGTCCAACCTTTCTTTTTATGATCTAATATACCTGAACTCAGCCAGAAACTCACACTAATTTGATGGTAAATGCTTTCCAGTGTGTTGCAGAGAAATCATACAACTTATAGCCATCAACAAGTATTTCAGATAATTCTGACTGGATATTTGACCACTCTTCCTCTACAATATAGTAAAGCTCAGATTTTTTTTTTTTTTTTTTTTTTTGACTTCCTGGTATGGACCAGACTTTCACAAACAGTTCACAGATCTTGAGTAAAAATTGAAAATTATGTTTTTGTTTTTTTTTTCATTCCAAAACTATTGCTGACTATTTTGACCACAATGAAAAGAAGATTGTTTGTTTGTAGAAGTTTAGGTGAGGCTTCCAGAACAATATAACAACTGCCAAGTTTGACAGTCGAAGCATTATGCTGACAGTTTGTTTCTTTCCGAGCGCAACAATGGAGGACTACAGTGGACACCCACCTATTTGTAATTCGGTATTTGCAGATTCGCCAGCTTGTAGATTGTTCTGTGGACTGTGATTCAAAACGTTTTGCTGAAAAACTGCAGGTTTTTAAATTTTTTTTCCACACAAAACATATTTTAAATATTTGAACAAAAAATGCAGGTTGGGAAGCTGAAATACCTAGCTGCAATGCTTCTTCACACAATTGGCTAGAGTTTGAAAAGTAGCAAATCAGTGCCATTTGTTTTCTTTGACACTGATTGGTTGTAACCCCAAGAGTGGAGAGAAGGAAGGCAAAGGATGTTAACTCCATAATTGGTGCAAAGACAGTTTCCACAGTGGATATTAATGCATCTAGATATATATATTATTAACTACTAAAATATGCAGTTATAGACCATTTTATTTTCAAGTATTTGCATATTTTAACTATTTGCAGGTGATTGTGGTTCCTAATAAAAAGTGATGGCACACTGCTGTCTTGAATTGTTTAGATTTATAAAAACTCAATAACTGCGTCCTTGCCAGATAATCGTTAAATTCTAGTTAGGAAGAAGCATGTGGTTTCTGTACAACTCAATAAAAGCTATTTCATCAAATTAAATACAGGGTATGTGTGTGTATGTATGCATTTGGGCTTCCTTGTGAACAAGATGAAATTCAACATCATAAAAAGTAGGTTTAAAAAAACATGAATACATTTTTTTTTTTTTTTGCACAAAAAAACAATCAAATAAATCTTTAAAAGCCCTACATTATTGTCACATTTCTGCTTATCAGTAATTTATGTTAACGTCTAACGTAGATGACAAGCCCTTTTTATCACAAATATTCAAAATGTAATGTCCGTGATGTATATGTGTGATTTTCATCAGCTGCGAGGTGAAGACATTTATCCTGGTGAGATGTCATTCCGCTGCTGAAATGTTAATCACGTTGTCGTGTTTCATCATTCCTCGGCTATGACTCCAGCGAATCCAGTTTAAACAACAGGCAAACTGGAAGTAACAAGTGTCACATCGTGTTAGCACACAACACTGGCACATCCTCCAATTCTTGTAAAAGCTTGCTTTAAAATAAAAAAAAAAATAAAAAAATACTGAATACAGGAAGAAAACCACCTTTCGCCCCGCTGCAGAGAACAGTGTGATGGATTTTAGGTAGCGGCATAGAAACTGCAAAAGAAAAGATTACCTGTTTCACACGCTGAAAAGCTTAAAACTCTTCTTGAGTAAATGTTTGTTTTTATCCATTATCCACAACTGTCAATTGTTTACCAAGGCCAGCTGATCTCAAAGGACCAACTGTGATCATTTGGTGTAAGAGTGAGGCACAAATGAAATCAATGGGTGCGTCCTAGTTCAGCAGTCCGCACCTTCGTTAGAGAGGCTTGTTGATTGAAGACGTCCATTTTTATTGCATCTCTTTTCCTTTCTCTGTTTTGATCTCCATCTGAAGGGTTTCATCGGTAACATCTAGAATCTATGCCGAGGGTCTCAACCTCTAATTCTTCAGGGCCGGTGTCCTTCATTCTTAAGATGTATCCCTGATCTATCATGCCTGAAACAAATGGTTGAATTAATTTGTCAGTACGTACAGCAAGTACACCCTCATCTATGCCTTTTTTTAAGCAAGCAATTTTTTTTTTCTTTTTGAATAATAATTTTATGAATAAACCAGGTTTCAATTTTAGGACAACACCATAACTTAAACCAGAGATGCACTGATCAGACATCCAGTAACTACAGACCATAACATTAGCTAATTTGTGTAAAGGTCGTTTTTAGTTTAATTACTAACAAATACTAACAATATAAGTACAACCAGATATACTGATGGATATAGTTTTGAATCCAACAGAAATTAAAGGCATGACAAGTTTATTTCCCATTGAAACATCAAAGATCAATCCAACCTTTTCCCTGATTTTCACTGAGAAACTGTCAGAAACCTTAGAATTAACCATGTATGAACACAGTCAGGTTGCACTGCAAGCCACACTGTGTAAAAGGGTGTTATTGAATGAACAACACCAAGCTTGTATTGAAAAGAAAAAAAATAATTTCATACACCATTACACGGCACGTTTGCTGGGATTTTATGCTGTGAGAGAGTGCTAGAAGCTTTGCAGAAAACAGGAAGGCTAAACAAAGCACAATAAGTTGTTTTTTTATCATTTTGATGCACATAATGGCTGGGACTTTATATGCGTCTTTCCTAACAGCAAGCTTAACTTAGCCAACTGGTCAAGGAAGATTGCAAAGAAACATTTAAAGCCCTGTTTTTGTTGCTCCCTCCACCCCTTGCCCACACACAGCATAATGTTGCGTCCACTCCAAATGTAAATAATTAATACTACACACAGCAGAGGGGCTACAACTAAATATTTTCAAACCTTTTGCTATGCTTTATATTTCTATAACAGAAGATGCAAATTAACAACACAGCTGGTGGTCAAAAACAAACAAACAAACAAAAAAAGTGTTGTGTTCTGTGTTTTTCTGTGTATTTATTTCTAGTTTTCTTGTGTGTCTGAGTCTCTGTGTTGTCCTGTCTCCCCGTGATTAGTTCCCAGGTGTGTCTCGTTCCCTGATTACCTCTTGTGTATTTAGTGTCACCTGTGTGTGTCTGTCTTCGTCGGGTCCTACGTCAGTGTCAGTCAGTGTACGTCTTGCTTCGTCCGTTTATGTCAAGGTACGTCTAGTCCTCGTAAAACCTGTTGCTACCTGTTGTGAGCTTTAGCCTTCCGCTCGTCAGTGCTGCCAGGTCTGTGGACTGTATTTTCTGTTGATTTTTCATCATTAAACTCCTCACCTCACCTCATCTGGGTTCTACTGCGTTTGCCTCACCACCACCACAACACCACTTCATGACAAAAAGATCTGAAATCCACCATAGAAGTTAATCTATAATTTTCACTAAGCTAGAATACACAACATAAAATACTATTCAATGCTTTTAAAATTGCGACTTTTCAATTTTGATGCATTTATTGAACAGAAGAAAACTTTTGTCTATTCAGGGTTTGAACTACACAAAATAAGCTTATTTTGATCACACATTGACTGAAGCAAAAAAAAAAAAGGACTTGTTTTAGTTTATGTCTAACCATAAGCACTAAAATACTGCTGTAATTTTCTATTAAAATAGTCTTTTTGCTCTATCAAAAGTGCAAAACATTTTTCATGTAAAAGATGAACAATTTGTTTATTGTGTTAGACATGCTGAGCAAGACTGTGTGGGGAATGTTTATTTCTAAACAGAAACTGTAACCCGAGTTCCAACAATGTGGGGGGGAAAGCATTCCCTGCTTTTTCAAATTGGGTATTTTGTACTCAAAATACCCAATTTGAACTTGTCATTATAGTACATCACATTATTTAAACATGCTTTTCATACAAACCTGCCAGCTTTCGGCATTAGAGGCAGTCTGTATGTACAGCAGGACTGTCTTACTTACATCCTAATCCATGGATTCCGACTTTCAACCAACTAAACCCCACAGTAAGCCAGGCATTCCATTGGACTCATTGTGTAAAGGCAGAATTATGAGCGTTATTTAGATGAGCATCTTCTGCATTAAGTAGACTTACAGTCCAAATTAAAGAAACAGCCTCCCTCCAAGTTTTGACACTTGATTAGCCTTTAAATAATGAACACATCCTGGAACATGGCGATCTTTTAGGAGTGTACAAGGAACCGACAGCGACACGGATCTCGCAGCTACTGCCAAGAACTTGTAATTGTGCTGAGTGTAGCAGGTGATGTATGCATACAGCGCGTCTGCATAAACCTTGATTATTGAGCCGTGCCATCTTTTATAATGTGCCGAGCCAGACTGTAAAGCTGACATCCATCTCCGTCTACTGTATCTCAAGGTAACGCACACACACCTCCTCTATCCTGGCATGATAGCCTACTTCAAAGGATATCTGCAGATGTTATGTGAATAATATTGGCCTCTCTTTCCACCTGCTTGGCACAATTTTTAATAGCAATGAACAGTTACAAGGATGGAGATACAAATGGGTGGAGTCCAAGGATGTAAGACAACAGCTGGCTATTTTTACCCGCTGATATGATTACTTAAGCAGTGAAAATACAGCAATCATTCATATGATCAGTTTCGTGTGCCTAGAATAATCTTGGAGCTATAATTTCACTGACTTGCCAATTTGGGAAAATGTCCCGCAGAACAGGAAAGATTTTAATTTATTTAACAACCACTAAAGCTGAACTTTTCCTCCCACCTAACACGCTTTACAGAAATTCAGCACCTATCGGTTTTTGGATGAGATGTTGCTGTTTCAGTCCCGCTTCGGGTGCTGTGATGTTGACTGACTATTTCTGTCAGCAAGCTAAATAACTTAAAAGATGCCTTCTTGTCTGCTCTGGACTTACACAGGCTTGGCTGCGGGGAACACACAGCAGCAAATCCAGCTGGAAGGTCAAGGACGAACTTTGATTCGAAAGAAGACTTGAAGAAAGTGAGTCAGAAAATCTCCCACAGGCAACCTAAATACAGTATATGCTGCATGCCGAATTACTGCATGACTATAAGTGTGGCTTACTAACTTCGTTACAACTGCAGCTTTTCTATAACTAATATCAAAACCCTGTGAAAAAAAAAAAAAAAAAAATCCCCAGAGCACATGGGGATTTTGTGAACGTACTTCTGTGCCTGTCTCATGTTTTGACTTTGTTACACCCCTACCCTGGAAATTCAAATTAAATAAAAATATTATTGTTATTATATTCTCTCGGTTTTTTGAGACTTGTGGATCAGCTTTTAACATTAAACTAGTACCAGCTTTAAAGGCATTATGCTCAAATGCTGTAGTCAGTTTCCAACAACGAAGAGTAAACTTTAACTAGAGCATCCTTCATGCTTAAAGGTGTGGCATGTAACTCTTATAATATATATATATATATATATATATATATATATATAGTTGAAATTGTCACAGTACAGTATGAAACAGATAATCTGTGAAAAAATCAAGCTCTTCTGCCTTGTCCCAGTGCTAACTAGAACAAACCAATCATAGCCAGAATGATAGTTTTAGAGATGTCAATCATGCCTGTGTACGCTGCACTCATTAAGACATGCTTAATTAGTAAACCACAACTTTTTAATGTGTAAATAAGAGTTTCATAAATATCCAATTTCACTGGTCACTGGTCAGATAAGAGAATATACAAAAAGAGTTTATCTTTGTAAGCCAGAAAAGAGACTGCAACTTGTCCAGCTATAGAGTCACTAAATACAAAGAGAGAATGTTACATCCATTTTTTTTTATTATTTGCACTTAGTGTGGAACATCATTTCCAGTGTTGAAAATATGTAATGCTGTTTGGCTGCTTGTCTAGCTGAAGCCCAGGAAATGCATGGTGCCATGAACTATTTAAAATACCTGTACATTTTAAGGAAAAACTATAGCAGTATTTGCCAAAAAATTGAAAATGTATCCACACTAATTATTAAGAAGAATCTCCTGAGAAAAATCAACATTTTTCCATAGCCATCTCAGTTCAATGACCCTAAATATTGTAGAAAACCTCTTTAACTTCGGTGAGCTAAAGAGAAGAAAGCAAAACAGAGAATCCAAGACTCTGGATGACTGATTTCATTACGGTAAGAGGAAACATTCACCTCTCTATATACTACAAACTGATGAAATATAAATAAATCTAGGAGTAATCTTGAAAAAGAAAACAATTGTTTGCATGATGTGTAATTATTTCCTCACTGAATTCAAACTAGGTTTTTCAGTGTGAGATTATACTACTGCAAAGTCATTTTAAACTTCATCATTTAAGGAGCAAATAAATGCAGGGAGCACAAAATATTACAGAAAAATACTGCAGCACAACCAACTGAAAATCAGTTTAGATATGAATAAAAGATATTTGAATGTCTTAGATTGTTCCATTCTGTTATTTTCTTTTAAATAAAAATTCACCTGCACTGAAATGCTTGAAAAAAATACTAATTGCCGTCTTTCTACAAACCTTTTATTGGTATGAGTTGGCTTTTAAACCATTTAGAACTGTCTGAAATGTCCTCGTTATGAGGAAACATGAAGTGTTTTTCTTATCACTTGTGCAATTTCTTGACAAATAAACAAAGAGAGGATGTTATTTTATTTTTTTTCCCCCCGCTGTTAAATATCCGCAAATCAGTTTTAGGATGCATGAAGAATGTTTCGGGGATGCCTTAATGTAATTACTGTCTGCCGGGGAAAGTTGCCAGTTGAGTTTTTGTGTTCACCCATCCTAAACAAAACAAAATTAAAAGCATACAATGTTTAAATGCAAGGCTCTGGCACAAAATAATGAAAGAGCTCTGGGGTTGTTGGATTCACTTTTTTTCTTCTTTTTAATGGGAAACAAAGTGAGACAGCAGCAAGGGAGCAGCTCAAACACTAACAACCCACAAGACCTGAGCAGCTCAGTGCTGCATTGAGTTACATTTAGCATTTTCTGTTATCCAGAACATGACTGGTGACTGACACTAAGCCCATTGTTGCACTGACAATTTGCATTGTTATCTATTTCTTTCTCTGGTTGTCTAGAGAATACTTGTTGCCAAGATCTTGTCAAAATTACACTGTATTTGACTCCCAAATGCATCTACATATTCGAGTCTTCAATCAACTCCTCAGCTTCACACGCAGATTTATGCAGTGTTTGTACTTCTTAGCTTTTCATTTTTTTGTCACGTTACAAAAACAAACTTCAACGTGTTTTATTGAGATGTCTTGCAATGAGCGAGTGGAACGAAAACGGTTGTGGATTATTATTATCTTTGTGCGTCTGCCAAAATATTCAGTTTTGACATAATCTGACCGGAGCGGAGCACCTTCTTGCATGTTTGCTGTGTGTCATACATGCCCTTAAATGAATTCTATGAATTTGTTACAACTATGGCTTTCATCAGACCACTTTTTCATATGAGGTAGATCTGTATAGTTCATGATGAACAGCTGTGATCTCAGCTAGCTTCTTGCTACTTCTTAGGTGACAGGAAAGGTCTTATTTAAAGGAAAACAAAAAATTATTGGCAGTTGAGTCAGACTGCCTCCATTTTCAAACGATGAACTGAGAAATGTTGTTGGATTTTAGACACTGGATACTGGAAATCCAACTTTTGGGAACTCAGCGTAAAGAGGGCTGACGTGAATAGAACACTAATACATTTTTGTTTTTATTCACCATATATGATTATATCCACCCTTATTAACAAGCTGTTCCTTTTCTTTCAGTTCACCAAAACACACGAGTATCTGTAAGTTTAATCATTTAAACCCCACAGACACAAATTTAAATTTGTGCCTGTACAATGTGAAAGAGTTTACAGTGTATCAGTACTCTTGCAAGGCATTAAACAGGAATAAAATCCACTGAAGCAAGGCTTTTCTGTCCTATTCATCTCCACACAGTCCATTTTTTTTCCCTCTCTCTTCCATTTGCCTGCTGTTTGTCACTCCCCCTCTTGCCAATGTCTGCCCCTCACTGCATCTCACCTAACCCTATCACCTGTCTGCCGGGCCGATCCTCATCATCAATTAGTCCAAGCTTTTGTGGAGGGCAGCTCACTGCCAGGCTTCTTTGCTTTTCTGCAGGCCAGTCCTCTTGTTATATATTTGTCTGTGACAGTGCCTGCCCAGCATCTCTTTGGCTGATGCACCTGTTATCTATGTGTCAGCATCTCTCCTAACTGCCACTTTTTTTTTTATTATTTTTTTTTTTTTTTTGCCAGGTGGCCTGTCTGTAGCTCTTGTCTTTGCTGTATTCCTGAAGCCCCCCCCACCTCACCACGTCTTTCTTTTTTTTTTTTCGTCTTTTTTTTTTTTTTTTGAGGATTGGAAGACTGGAATTATTCCAACACATTTTAACCCAAGCTTCAAGTGACAGTTACCTGCGAGCCTAAAGTGTGATTTGGACGTTACTAAAGGAGCAAGTGGAATCTGGTATTTATGGAAGCTCGTGGGAGGAAAGCAAGATGATGTAAGAGACGCCAAAAGGCAAACGCGTCTCTTGTGTACATTATTTTAAACCTTCATGTTATGTGCTTTCTTCAGTAGTAGATTCCAAGTAAAAGAAAAAACAAAAAAAACAAAAAAAAAGAAACATTGACTCAGATCTATGAAGGGGTTTCTCTTTGAAATTTACTCATGCCATCTTTGGGACTATGTTTGATCTAGTCGTGCCCTGCAGGCTGGATCAAAGAAAAGCACATCTACTGCTCGTAAGGCAGCATTCCAGAATCCACTTCAATGTCACAAACAAGTGATTGTGAGTACAAGGTATGTCTCTCCTGCCTCATATATGAAAGTATTTTAAATGTGCAGTCATATTCATACACTTTTAGAGTATATACACTGCAGAGTATTGTTTCTCAGATAAAAAAAAAAAAAAGTAATTTAAAAATATTTACAGACTTAAGCAACGTGCAAAGCACTAGATCAACTGACACCACCCAGGGGCAAATGAGTGCCTTACATACAAATTAGATGTAAGCTAGAATGTGGAAGCAAAAAAAATATATATATGGATTCAATTTATATGATTGCAATAATCATGAGTACTGATTACTTTGACAATGTATGCTCAGAACCTTGGTGATGTACTGCCGGTGATAAAATTCCACCCTGCATTGATTTCTGATGTGGTAGTTAAATCTAAGCCCTAACATTATATTTCTTCTAATGAAAGTAACTCTGAGTATGCCACTGTGTTCGTCTACAGCAACTCGTTTTCAGGAAAAAAAAGAATTTGTGCATTCTTTGTGTAATTATTATGACAAATTATGACAAATACACCTATTTCTATCATCTATACATTTGTGCAAAGATAGATTAAATACAACTGCATATCATCTGCGTACATATGAAATATGTCATGCTTCTTTATTTCACCTGCTAGAAGGAATATATGGCAGCGGAAAAGGACAGAGTATTAAGCTGTGGTATGAGAGGTTTGAGATGGGCCTGCAGTTACCAACCTCAGCATTGTCTAAATAATAAGTAAATAATTGAAATACACAATTAGCCATATAAATAATATATAATACACACCTACATATTGACCCTTGGAATGGAGCGCACTTGGTAATCTAAAATGCTTAGTGTGCACGTAAGCATTTGGAAACAATGTAAAGATGTGAAATGGCAGCAGTATTGGAGGCTAAAACAATGCAGAGCTATTTTTCAGTCTAATGTAGTGCCAGTGCAATGCACTGAATCACTCTTTGCCACCAGAAAGCAAAACATACAACACAGACAGGGTAAATTACTCCAGCATTACCTCACTTTCATTCCAGCTTCCCCTTTTCTGGGTAATCAGCTCGGGCAAATATGTGCAGTGCAAAGAACTGTGAATGTGCGAGTGTCTGCATGCATATGCATGTGCGTGCATGTGGGTGTGTGTGGGTGTGTGTGTGTGTGTGTGTGTCTCTCATCTGAGGAAAAAATACCGGAAGGCAGAGTGGAAACAGAGATAGGGAAAGATCGGGCGAATAAGTCGGCTGCCCTCTGTGCTTACCTGCGAATGTGGATGACATATCGTCAATGACTTTTTGGGTTCCGCTGGTCTTGAGTGCAAGTTAGAGTGAATAATGTCACATTCTTGTAGAACAAGTGCAAATTTTGCCTCTGGCTTTGTCTGAAATGCACCTCTGCTGACTTCAAACAGCTGCATTGAAGTAAATTGGGCTAATCCCAGCTCAAAGGGATGCCTAAAGTTCACAAAGTGTGGGCCCTGCTTAACAAAGAAGCAGGTTAATTAAGACTCACACTGACTCATTCTGCCCAATTCCTGGCTCAAAGAACCCACTGCACTGGCTTAAGGTAACTGCAAACAGGAATAGAAATGAACGAATAGCCCCAAGGAAGACCACACTTATTCATTGTGGATGAATAAAACATTTTCAATTGTGTGTCTGTTAGTGTGTGTGTATTTTGAGAGACTTCATCGCACATTTTCACAGAGACGTGATTGCTGTGCAACGCACGAACTTTGGCGCTTCACACTTTTGTTCAAATGCAGAATTCTCATTAAGTGTGGTGTGAAATAAAAGGTGTCAGCTCTCGGACCCAAAAGGGCTAATTATCAGCTCTAATGGCTAGAGTCACCGGTTTCTTGAGCAACCGTCATGCAATATCACACATTCAAAGGTGATGAGGGGTAAACAAGCACAATGCACATTTCTAAAACCCTTTTTCTTGTGCCGATATCGCTATGCAGTATGCACTATGATTTCTACATGTTATGAATTATGATGGTGCTCTATTTTTAAACTACTATCACTGTTAGACGCAAGGGGACACTAAATACTGTCAGTTAAACAAAGAATTACAAACATTATGCTAATTGTGATATTTGTTTTCAAGGACTTGGTGACATTTAAACTTATTTAGATTTTTTAAGTGGTACAAAAATTACATTTTATAGAGAGAGAAAGGGAGAGACAAAACAAGAGCTAATATGTGCAGTTTTATTGCTATTTCAGGGAAATCTGTGCAGTAACATGATATATTAGCAATATTTTCCGAAAACTCAAAAGCTTTAACAACTTCAGTCAATGTGTCAAAACCAAACATAAAAAGCTGTTTAACAGAATTTGATTTGTGTTCCATTATCCAGATTAATTTTAACAGGCAACATAAAACATGCATTCTGATGCAAGTAAATTGAGCTTTGTTGAAAGCCTGCAGTCAGTTCTATGCAGACATACACCTTGTAGTTTACTAACGTTATTTATGAAACAGCTTACTCCAGCATGTTTTCGCTCATATAAGGACGTCTTTGAATTGAAGTAATGCTTTAGTAAAAAATGTTGGAGAGATTTTGATGCTCCACAAACTGAAAAGCTACATGTCATAGGCTGCCATTGCTTGCTTATTGTAAACAATGTACAATAATGTGCCATAGTTACATAGCTACTTTCACATTTTCGCTAATGCTCATCAGTTCAGAGACTGTAAGCACAACATTTTCATATGTTTTTGCTTTTGTGTAGCTTTAATTTTCATTTTAAGTAAAATAGATTGCTCCAAATCATTCTCACATTTGGAAGTAGAGTTACATCAATTAACACAAGTTGTCACTTGCAACTGCCTAAAGTAGCAGCTTATGAGTTTAAAATTTTAAGCAACTACCTTTTACCCAGTGATAGGTAAACATTTAGTCATGAGTGATGATTTATTTATGCAAATGAAGCAATATCTGGATATAACGCAAGGTAATTTTTCAATCATGGTAATAAAGGGGTAAATATTACCTTCCTGAGTCAACTTTGATTAGCTACACAGAACACAAATTGCCACGTGTTATACATTTATCCGGCGCAGGATATTTCCCAACATAATTATTCCTTTGAAATCAACATTTTCTGAGATGTGAATGTCTGCCCAGGCTCAATAACAAAATTGTGACACACACCTGAGAGCGGTTCAACTTGCCAAGACCGCAAGGAAAATTCCCAGTGTCCCGGCTTTAATTACAATATTACCCAAACAGGTGCAGGCAAATATGAAAGCAACCGTAAGGGCCTCTGCTGAGATTTAGGAAAGCTACACCATTATTCTAAATGAGACCAGTCTTCTTTTTTTTAATTTTTTTTTTATGATTTTCTAAGCGATTGTGGGTTTTCAACTTTGATTCTTTTCACCAAAGCATGTGTAGTAGTTTAAATGTATATTTCTTAATAGTATTCTAACTTTTCAATGGTTTGAAAAATGTCACCCACACAGGTATTTGTAGTAATATGTTTTATTATGCTCCATTTGCAAAGAGGCTTTAGCTCAGTAGGCAGAAAATGAGCTGTCCATGGTGCTGAATTGCATTGGTTCCAGACATATACAGTGCATGAAAGCCATTGATTACAGCTATGGTAAAAAAAAAATAAATAAAAAGAGGTCTAGTCTAGTTTTATATTCTATTTCCTACTTCCATGAAGTTTGTTTATTTGCCTGATAATGTATTTATTGAAACAAATAATCCAAAGAAAATGATTTACGCCATTTGTTTTACCTTAAGGCTGTAGGCATACTGCACCCTGCAGTCTCATTTAGAGGGAAGTATGACTTTTGTATAACACTATGCTATACTCCAGAAAACACATTTCAAGAAATCTTTGTTTAAGTGGGTTAGTCTAAAGCAATTAGATGGTGGAAAAGTTCTCCATAGAGTCTGACAAGATCAAATGGTTCAACATTTATGGCAGTACTACTTCCTAGTGCTCGGAAAGAAAACAAAGCCTTTCCTTTGCACATATAGCTGGCACATGCTTTGATAGTACTGTGATCTAATTAGGACATCTAACACATCTGTTGGGGCTTTGGCACCCTCAGCAAGCCTTTCTTGGCTATAAAGTATTTAAATATTCAGCCTCGGGCTTTCCTCTGAGCCAGTATTCAAAGGGGAGATGCAGCTCTTAAAATTTAGAAAATCCTCTGGGGAAAATAAAAAGAATAATAATACAAAAAACAACTGTAGTATATTTTGCTTTGTAAAAGGAAGACTGCACATTTAAGTGTGGATTTTTTTTTTTTTTTAGGTATTCATATAAACTACCTGCAGCCTATTGTTTATATAGCCACCACATATTAGTCAGAATGCATTATGGTATGCATGTTTTCACTTTAAAATATCTCATTATCGTGACAGATGGACAATATTACTGTTATACATGGGACCTCGTTCACACATTAAGTAAACCATTATAAACAACTGATAAAGTTCATTAAATCAGTTGCTTAATAAGCCAGAAACATGATATCAATAATTAGAAAGATATATCAGTCTGATGAAAAAAATATAGCTATACTGTCTTGCCAAATAGTGCAGTGATCTTACAGAAAAAGTATAGTCTATGACGATTGTTGTAAAAATATTCTTTCAAATAAACATGTTTATTAAGCATGTTGCTTTTATTGTGAAAAGAGCTTTGACATTTCCCATTCAAGGCAAGAAGTCTGTGTACATGTTTTTCCAAGCGTAAGTGTAGGTTTGGCTGTTATGCACATGTTTTCAAATCCCCCCACCCTCACCCTGTCATTTTAAACCTATAACAGACTAAAGGCTAACACCTTAATGATCAGACCTGACAGATTATGACAAGTCGCTTCTTGCTCCAGTTTTGCTCATACAATACAGAACCTGCTGTGTACATGCCTGTTGTACACACCGAATTTAACTGATTGAATCAATATTTAAACACTGCATTTTGTATTTATGGAAATTATTATTGTTGAATATTAAAATTTTGTTTGATCTAAAATATTTAAGTGTGACAGAAATGCAAAGACATAGAAAATCTCACTGGGAACAGATACCTAATTTAGAGCATCTACAAAAGTGGCAGATTTACTACTATGATTTTTAGTTTTGCACTGTTATGCACTAAATTAAGCAACAACCCTCATCTGCTTACCCTATTTGAATTTTTCTTTTTCTGTGTGTGCCTTAGTTCCGAAACTGGAATAAGATCTTCATTGTTAAATCAAGAGTGTCAAAAATAAACACACCAAGATCATTGGTCAACAGTAGAAAGTAAGATGAATTGAGCAAAAATGGACTATTACACTATCCATCATTTTTAATATACTCTGCTTGACATCCCACTTAAGCTAGAACTCCAATAAAATCCGTGAAGATTAATTGTTACCAACTTTAAAAAATGCTCAATATTCAATCACATGCAAATAAAGATAACGTGCACAAATGTCCATGTCACAGCTTTTATAAACCTGGTATCTAAATACAAATGCAACTATGAAACTGTACTCTGAGCTTTAGAGGAAGAATGAAAGGATTTTCAGCTTCAAATGGATTTAGAGCTAATAAAGTTGAATTCAAATCCTTTTGTGTTCATAATCTGCGAGCAAACAAGCAGTAATTTTTAGACATAATGTCAAGAAATGAACTGTGCCTCAAACCCAGATGCCTGATCACATTTCAAATGAAAAGCCATTGTTGAGAGCAGCACAGTTAATTAACGCAAGGGCACGACTCTACATCTGTCACATCACTTGGCAGCGACTTTAATTATATATTTTGGTCAATCTGTTCTTCCTGATGTGAGAGGGTACGCCATACACGAGACAACATCTGCTGAGGTATGTCACATGAGCTCCAGCATCTGCCTGTTTTTTTTTTCTTTTTTTGCACCGACTGTCAATCACTTGAGCCATTCCTCATCCGTGTTTGTATTTATGAAGTTGAAAAACTTCATACGCAGCACTGTCAAGAGCTGAGAGCTTACAGCTGTGCCGCAGCCACAATTAGCGCTGCTCCAACTAAGCAGCAAGCCGACACACACAAGCCATTGAGATTGGCACTACACACAAAAAAAACCAGACACACCCTGTGGCTTGCAGTCATTTTGGTCCCTTGTGCTGTCCGTCAAGCAGACAGTGGTGACTCTTCTCCAAACTGACTCCACCCACCAAAAGGCTTGTGATCACCTAAACTGTCAGCAAGCATCTGCTGGAACCACCACCCAGTCAACTGTGAGGCTGGCACTGAAGATGTCTCCACAGAAAACGTGTCACATGCACATGTTCAGAACTCAGTGTCGCGTCTTCGCCTTCTATTTTTGCTAATTTTCTTTTTCTTGTTATTCTTTTTTTTTTTTTCATGTGGCAAACATTATCTCCAAAGCCTCAGAGAGTGTCAAACTGTTTTGTACCTGTGACACTGCGACGTGGGAAGCATCTTGAAAGCCTGTGTCATCTTGTGTTGGGTGGAAACAAATCAGTGTCAAACATTTTCAAATAATGGCCATCCTTTAAAAAAAAAAAAACACCGTGGCAACATGAATACAACATTGTTAGATCTGGTTGTTGTGTGATTTTTAAATATATTGCTGGGTGTAGTTCAGAGATGTCAGTCAAATTAGGTTGCTAATTACACTCTATTTGCAACTGTGGTTGTTTATGCAAAAAGGCCCTATGTTATGCGGCCTTTTGAAGCAAGGCATGCCTTTTTTTGTCTTCTTTTATCATACTGCAGCAAAGTTCAGTGATGTATAAACTGGGAAAAAAATGGATGAGTTTCAAAAGCTCCAGTACGGTGTGTTAAATGGAAAGGATCAAGACATCTGAACATTTTGCTGCATTATATACCCCATTATACCATTTGAGGATAATAGTTGCCTGCATAATCCCCATCATGGACTGCAAACTCACATGTACACACATGTGAGTTTGTTGTGTGTTGGACCAGAATGTCGTGTGTCTGGTCCAACACACAACATTCACACAGTTGCAAATGACACAAAAACCTAAAGACAGACTAGCTTACCATCCCTAGACAGTACTTTTTTTTTACTGTTTGTAATCCCCTCTGAGTCTTAATATTAATATTTTCTGTTACCATGGCAATTTGAGTCTTGCCAAATGTTGTCGAGATAAGAGGAGATAAGAGCATAAGGAGCAGGGAGATAAGAGCAAGTGACCTGTAGAGATCCAGAGCACTGGAGGTCGGGTGCAGGAGCGGAAGTAAGTAACAGAAAAAATGGACCTCGCCTGCTCAACTCTGCTGCCAGTCTGATGGAAAAACTAAATATGACAGGCCACAGCAGTCCTCTGGAGGTACAGTAAATGGACAAATAGTCTCCATTTCCACTTTTGAACCCTCAAGGGAAAGTTACATGGGAGCAAGGCAGGATGTCCCTGCAGCTGATATCAAAAGAAACATTTTGACCGGCATGGGCACCCGGAATGGATACGCATTCAGGATGCCAAAAAACTGAAAGGTACTGCGTATTCTTACAAAACCAGTGCTAGCTTCTAAATCAAACTAAGCAACAGCAGCATGTCTGTTTGGTCAGACCAATGGACTAAGTTTTGATTCACGTTAATGAACCTCAGCTACTCTCGCTAGCATGCCTCAAATCCTTTCGTTTGTCCATGTTGCTGCTTCTAATATATCAACGATAAGACACAATGTCCAGCTGCTGCCTTTTATGTTACACTGATTAATATGCACGATATTTAAGAGAAAATCAGTGCTGCTTACTTCATCTTTCTTGGGTCATAACATTATGCCTAACAAACCTCATTGCATTTCATGAGCCATGAGTAAGTTAGAACACATTTCATTTATCTATTCTAACTTGTGTTGTTCATTAGCTCTCTCATCAAATTACAACACTGAGACCTCAACTGAGTAATATTAAGAAAGACTGGAGGAAATGACAAGAACAAATCAGAAGAATTTTATTTTTTTTATTTTACTATTTATAGCTCAGAATGTTAGTAATAAAATATGTGCAGTCAACATCTGTTAAGATGTTACTTTCCTTTAAGTAAATCATAATAATTGCCAGGAGCTTACATCCATGCACAAATCATTCACTCCTCTATGGCCCACCGCATTCCAGCTGACCTTACCTGTTTGTTGTTATACTTGGGTTGGCTGGTCTTGTAGCTGTAATCTGAGTACTGGTCTGAGCCGGTGGAGTTGTCATCTCCTCCCGTTCCAACGAAGGTGTTGGCTGCAGGGAGGTCCTGCACAGCCTGGTGCTTCTGAGAAGCTGAGGGGGATTGGGCTTGCAGTTGGATAGAAGGTAAGGGAGAGTTGGACCGGTAATGCCTACCGATGTCGGGGCTTCCCGGGGAATATGTTAAGGGCAGGTGTATGCGGGGACTGTCGTTTACTCCATCAAGATTAAACTTTAGGCTCTTTTGTAGGCTGACCTCCTCATCTTCCCCAAGTGGCTTTGGGGACTTCTGTGGCTTGCCTTTTCGCCCTCGTTTGCCTTTGGGGTTTTTTGGTGCTTGCTTGGGAGCATATAGGTCTTTTGTTTCTTTTTTACCCGCTTGATAGCCACTCTTTGTTTCTCTCTGGATGCGGTGGCGAATAAACACCACCACCAAGATCAACATCACAACTCCCGCCACACCGGCAAGGCTACCAAACAAAATATTACTGCGATGGGCAGCGAAACCACTGTCAGGATCACCGGCAATGTCCCTGTCTAGTGGAGTGTAAAGACTGTGTCCAACTAAGGCTTCCACTAAGCTGACATTTGAAATTGTTTCATTGACATAGATGTGAACCAGGGCAGTCGCATGACGTGGAGGCTTTCCCCTGTCACTCACCCGTACTACTAAACGATGCAGCCCCCCATGTTTGCGGGTCATCTCTTTTGCCAGAGTGATCTCTCCAGTAGTGGGGGATATGCGGAATAATTGGTAAGGATTTCCTCCAGCAATATTAAAGATTAACTCTGCATTGGGTCCACTGTCCAGGTCTTCAGCCTCCACCACCTCAACATGGCTGTCTGGAGATGCGAGAGGTGATAAGCGCCTGAAGGAAGAGTTGGAGGGTTTAGTGATGACAGGGTCATTGTCATTTTCGTCGAGTACATTGATAGTGACACCAACATAGGAGGACTTGGGTGGTTCTCCCCCATCCACTGCCTTTAGACGGAAAGTATAGCTGCTTTCTTTTTCTCTGTCAAAAGAGATACTTGAGAGAATTGTACCTGTTCCATTCTGAACTACAAACTTCCCTCCATCGGGTTCTACGGAGAGGTGAACTCGGGCATTCTCACCTTTGTCCATATCTTGAACTGTTACCATACCCACAGGACTTAGGGGAGGCATGTTCTCCAGTACTGAAAAGCTGTACCCACTAAGCATGAACTTTGGTTCATTGTCATTGCGGTCAAGAACTTTTACCACAACTGTTGCTGTTCCTTTATGGACAGGTGAACCTCTGTCTGCAGCTGTGACCCGAAACTCATACCGCTCTTTATGTTCACGATCCAGCGGGCTTCGAGCTCTTACTTCACCTGAGTTTGGGTCAATCTCAAACAAACCTTTGATGGTTGAATCTGCAACAATATCGTACAGGAGTTGGGCATTAGTGCCACTGTCAGCATCTGTAGCAGTGACATCCAAAATCCTCTCCCCGGGTTGGTTTTCTTCAGCAAAGTCAACTTCAAACAGTGTTGGGGAAAATATTGGAGAGTTGTCATTCACATCAGTCACCTGAACTTTTAGGGAGTTTGTACTGGACAGTGCTGGGTTTCCAGAGTCCACTGCGACAATTTCTACTCTGTAGTCCCTGACTCTTTCAAAGTCAAGAGGTGTGGTTGTCTGAAGAAAATATTTTCTTTTGTTATCAGTGGGAGAGTCGCTGGCAGGGCGAAGCTGAAAGGGCACATCTCCCGCTACCACGCATGTGACGACCGCGTTCTCTCCTTCATCCTTGTCAGACACTTGCACTAAAGCAACAGCTGTCCCCACTGGCATGTCCTCCGAAATATTGGCCACTCCGTCACTGTGAGTCACCAGGCCAATTCCACGAATCTCCACAGCAGGAGCATTGTCATTTTGATCAGTCACTTCAATCGTTACAAACGTCTTAGAGCTCTTAGGTTGAGGACCCTTATCCCTTGCCACCACATAGAAAGACAAGCTGCTGATTTCCTCCCTGTCCAGTGGTCCCTTCACATAGATAATGCCAGTAGACCGATCAATTCGTAAGAGTCTTGGTACTGGGTCCACAGCTTGGTGAATGGTGTACTCAATTTCTCCATTAGGGCCCATGTCAGAATCATTTGCTTTGACCTATAATCAAAACAAAAGACATGGTTAAAAGCCTGGACAACATGCATCAAATTGGGGTCAAATCTGAAAGGAAACAAGTGATGTATTATTTTATTTTTTTTTTATCACAAAAAAATGTATGATTACAAAACTGAATGAATAGATCAAGGTGCGTGTGAAAACTACAAAACACACCACATACATTTTTTTATGGCCTTTCTACTTTGATCTTGATTCTTGTGTCACTGCATCTATTTTGTGTCTTGATTGCTTTTTTCAGATTAATAGGAAAACATATGGTATCATATTAGAACAATTTCCTTTATGACAGTCAGTAAAGATTTCACAGCAATATGTTCAGAGAAAGCTACACAGAACATCTTACGCCTACATCAAGACACTGTGTTGCTGTTATTTCAGGATTTGTTTTTATAAGAAAACAGCACCACAGCAAGCAATGAGCAGTATAATTACCTTTGAAACCATACTGTGCTAAAGTTGTGTTGCATAATGTATAGTGGAATGACGAAAAGAGTTAAATGATGGTATTAAAGCTTATATAAAAGACTATCAGAAAAAGAATCACAATTAATTCAGAGTGCATCCCAAATTCCCAAAAAGTTAAAGAAAAAAAAAAGGAAAAAAAAAAACCTGAAATCACACAATGGACATAGTAAAATGTTCAAATATTTAAACTAAGATTATTTGAGGGGGAAAAAAGTATTTTTGAAATTTGAAATTAGTGACATATCTAAATACACAGCTTTAGACTGTAAACCATCCCCTCTTCATTTCAACATCTCCTATTAAAAGTTGAAACTAGTAGCTAGAGATTTTAAAGGTGAATGACTTTTATGTTCTTTCCTTGTGAAAGAATGGGGGAAAAAGAAGAGTGCCATAGCTCGAATCCCTGTGATGTCATATCACTACAAAATATGTCGTTCGTCAGCATTTTGCTTTCTTTTCCCTGAGCAAGCAATGCATCGCGGGAACCTTCGTATGTGACTGCCTTGATATTGCTGGCTGTGTAAGTAACTGTGTCTTCTAAGAAGCATTGGACTCAAACCACAGCAAGGCCTGCTGTTGGAGTAACTGGTGATTATGGAGTGCCCAAAAATTAGACTAGCCACCTCAAACTGGCTGCAGAACAAATCTCAGAATATATTCTCCAAGATGAGTCAGATCTCTGATTGCGTCCAAAGTATAGCAATATTTTAAATAACTTAAGTATTGTTTATTTTATTTTGTTTTCATTGTTTTATTTGAAATGTTAATATCAAATGTTCATATGAACATTTGATATTAACAAATATCAAATGTTAATATCAGTTAAAAAAAATATTTTTTACTGTTCAAAAAATAAATTGTTCCAAAAGCTGAGCCAATTACCAGATGCTATCAGTGCAAGCTGAAGACTGGTGAAGAGTAACTTTGCTCCTCTGTGAGCTTATTAGTGAGATTATTTTAATTGTTCTGTCTTTTGATTTCCTTTTCTTTTATTAGCACAAAAATATATGACTGCAAAGTCCGTAGAAACTGGTAAAGACGGCATTTGCTTTCTTAGCTGCTAATGTTAAAGGCCTGCTGTTACTAATGCTAAAACCATACCAAAGCTAAATCTACCATTAGTTCAACTGTCTTACAACACTCTTCTCTTCGCACTGTGATTGGCCGTAGCATGGTGCCAGCACTCACATTAGTATTTTTTAGCGGTACATAAAGGTACATAAAGGTACACGTAAGATTTAGAGAGTCATTTATCTAAAATGTTATTGATTTCTAATTTAGTAAATAATTATTGAACCATGATTTAAAAAAAAAAAAAAAAAACTATTAGAGCTGGTGGTTTGAGCAGATACACATCTTTCTTTGCTAGTTTTAAAGCTGATTTGGTCTAATTCCCAAATGCCTAAATTACTATCAGCTTTTATTTGTTGGTGTTCTATGAACGTAATAATGGCAAAATGTGTAATATCTTGATTCATACACCTATAAAAACAACTATAACTAAATTTAGCTGTTCTTCGTTTGGTATTTTGTTTCAGTCTAATCAATATAAAGCAAAAGTGTGTGGACAGCTTTATTATAACTTTAAAAAACAAAATATTTTCTATAAATCCATGCTTTAAATAAAAAAAAATATCACAGCATTTACATTTCAGCATTTACAAAGGTGAAATAAAGTAAGTTAGATAAACATTTTATACTGACCCATGGCAACATACCACTTGCTTTTACAGCCTTATGTTGCTTCCCCTTCCTTTTGAAATTGGAAAATTTGCAAGTTTAAACATTTAACATGATCGACATTTTCCATTGTGGTTAAAATGTGGGTCAATGAGGTAAGAAAATTACTCCATTCTATTTTTATTCACATATTATACAATGTCCCTTTTTTGGAATGGAGAATGAAAATTATATTGAGACAGAATCTGAAAATAAACTAAGACAAACACATTTTTAGCTATTTATATTTTCTTGTTATTTAAAATCATAACATTACTCAAATATAAATATTCGAAAGCAATCTCACCTGTAACACGGAGTGCCCGACTGGACTGTTTTCTAAAACTTCTGCGTCATATGAAGTCTTTTCAAACTTAGGGGCGTTATCGTTGGCGTCGGTAACAACCACTCTGAGCAGAGCACTGCTGTAGCGTTGAGGGTTCCCTCCATCCACCGCCTTTATGGTGAGGTCATAAGAATCCTTTAACTCGCGGTCCAAATTACCGAGGACGATGAGCTGTGGGAGTTTCCCTCCCCTGTCCTCCGCCACTTGTAAACCAAATAGAGTTGCTGCATCTGGACCCGCAGTCAGAGCATAGTCAGCCACTCCATTCCTCTCAGAGTCCCTGTCAGTGGCTAGAGGTATGGAGAATAATGCCCCCATGATTGTGTTCTCAGGTACCGAGATGGTGAGCACAGAAGAGGGAAATTGCGGGGTGTTGTCATTGATGTCCTGTACTTCAATACGTCCTTCAATAAGTCGTGGGCTCTGGTTTTGTATCAGGTCTGTTACCGATACTTCAAATTCCAAGTAGCACGGCTTGCCCTTGGCCAGGGACCGGCAGTCCCGGAGGGCCTCTCTGTCTATTGGAATCTCTGTAGTGAAAATGTCTCCTGTCTTCCCATCAACTCGGAGATAAGGGGCGCCCACCTCAAGCTTGTAGAGGTGACCTGAATCTGGCAGCCCCTGGTCCGCTGCCAGACTGCCTATGAGAGTGTTGGGGGGCTGCTCCTCCTGGACTCGGTAGAGGATACTGCCATCGACGGAGCCACCGTGCAGCACCACGACCCAAAACAGTACTACTCGTAAATTCAGTTCCATTAGGTCATCAGAAGATCTGCCTGTAAAAAGGAAGAGAAGAGAATTTGGGTCATGATGATGAGGATTTCTCTTAGAAACCCCACTCCAGCATTTTCCTCTAGCCAGTTCCCTAATGGAGCAAGTTTCACAGGAAATAATTACATATTTTATCTTAAAGTGAAATGATAGGGCACACATCAGCAGCTCTTGCACTCCAGAATTTAATATTTAGTCAGCAGGGAAAAGGAGAAAATCATTACATTGTGATCTGGTTGCTGTACGCTTGTAAAGTTATTATTTATTTTTTTTTTCTTTGTTAATACTTTGTAGAAACCTAAGCAGACCTAGAGGCGATGGGAAAAAAAAAAAGAAAGAAAGAGTTCCTTTTTTTTTCTGAAAAATGCAATAATAACCATATCCCACAATGGCTTTGTTTCTTTCCCAAAGCTTCAAGAGCTTCAATAAATATCTTGACTTTATGAATTCCATGCAGAAATTAATGTCAGAACATGAAATTAAATCTCGCAAGCACACACATAAAACAAACTGAAAAGCCAGTGTGGATTGTTTCAGCTGAATAATCAAATAAAAATATAATATGAAATCTCACAACCAGAGAGACTCATTATTTCTGTATTATACCATTAGACATTGAGTGGGGGAGCTATGCGAGCGATGTGTGTGTTTGAGTTTGTGTGTTATGGGTAATTGAAACAGGAGCAAATCATTGAGGTTAAGCATCATGGTCTAGTGCTTTGGAAAACTTAATGGCGGAAACATTTTTTTAACCGCTTTGCATGTGCAGTGCATCAGGGGAGTGCACCACCAACAATCATCACGTGTTGTTCATGTTGACGCATTCAGTACCTCCTGTGAGTAATACAGTGGGTCCATGTTAGTGATGCACTGTTTGAATATACAGATCAATACTCGCTCTTACAGCTGAGGGATTAGTCAGGCTAGACCAATCCATAGTCAATACTGTTGCTTCGCCAGTATCTTAACAAAATAATTTAATTTCCTCGTTCTTACTTGAGCTGATAAAATAAAGGAAAACTAAAGGCTGCATAGCCCATTAAAGGCTCTAGGCTATCACATTTTATCAAGAAAATCAAAAGGTTTAAAAGGGTAAAACATGAATGCATTACAATTAACCTCTTAATTGTTTTCTAAGCATAAGTGATTTTAAAGCAATGTTTTCGAAAGCAAAAGGAGCCTCTTAATGCAAAGATTTATTGCAGTAAACAGATTGGAGTATTTCTTGACAAGAAAAAAATACTTTTTTACAACAATTTATCAAGTAGATTTATGGTGGTTTATTTGTGACACATAGAGAGGATTTAGTGAGCACTTTTTCTACCAGGAACATCTGTGCGGAAAATGTGGTTTACACTTTTGGATATGAATGACCATCATTTTTGCAGTTCCTGCAAGTAGCACGTGTCTGAAGAAAAGGCACACAGTAAAAAAGCAAGAAAGTGTGTAGGTACGATCAATGTTTTGTCGGAGCTATAGTTTTGTGCCGGCCAGTATGAAACTCTAGAAGTACATGATTTTTAGTGTGGTGTGATGCGCGTTTTAATCTTTTTTTGGTCATTTTCTCTTAAATAAAGTTCATGTGTGGATATTGTTTTCCAATTTTCGACTGTATTTCATTATCTTTGGGTAAGCAATAAATTTGTAATCAATTGCAAATTTATTGACAGAATCTGACTTGATATTGTTATTATTATTGATTCTATGTTGCATTGTATTTTTTGTGTTTGATTTGATGTAAAGCTCTTTGAAATGCCTTGCTGCTGAAATGTGCTATACAAATAAAGTTTGATTTGATTTGATTTGATTTGTATGAGGCAACACTGCAGTCGTACCATCTTCCCCACTTTCCAATTTACATTAAGCCCATCGAGGATCAAAGCAGTCGTGAGTTAGGTGATCTTTTGCGGACTAATATGCAGCTACATGTGAAAAAACAGAATACTGTGACAAAGTTAAATGTTTTTCTGTCTCACATTCTCTTCAGAAAATGAAAAGATTTAATACTGGAAATTTCTAGGACTACATTTACATTACCTAATTAACTCAAAACACCTGCAAAGTTTTCCGAAGTCTTTAAATAACCTCTCAGTCTGGGTCAGTAGGCTATGCAATCATGGGTAGGACTGCTGACATGACAGATATCCAGAAGACAATCATTGACTCAGAGTAAGCCACAACAAGTCAATGTTAAGGAAGCTAGTTATTCACAGAGTGCTGTATCTAAATTACTAGAGCAACGTCAACTTGCCATACGCCTCAGCACTACCATGGACTGATCCCCTCCATGCTGCATTGATACAGTAATTTATGTACATGGAAGCTCAACCAAGTATTGAGTGCTTAAAACTAATACTTTTTAAAACATTGACATTTCTGTTTAAAATATCCCATGCTATTTTTATTGATCTTATGTAATTTTCCAATTTTCTGTGGTACTAAATTTGGGTTTTTATTGTCTGTATGCCACAATCATCAAAAATGCATCAAATAAAGACTTAAAATATATATTTTTTTCTCATCACACATGTAATGAATCGTTGTAATGTATAGATTTCTCATACTGAAAGAAAATTATAAAACTGATTATCACTATTCTCATCTGGGATGTACCTGTAAATCTGTGTATACAACCATTTGAAGCAGACTAAGTAAAATTCACCTCTCCATTTACATGAAATGACAAGCTAGAGACGAATAAAATGTAAAATGTGAATAAAATATTATTAGACACCAAAGCCAAAATACAGAGAAATCCGATGAGAAATCCCATTTCCTTTTGAATACATTGAAATTGGAAGTGCTGGTATTGATGCACTAATTGCTCATGTATTGATGTGTAAGCTTTTACATTTGTGGGGGGAGATCTCTAGTCAATGTTGTGTGAATAGTGAGGGCTGTGTGTGCGTGGGTGTGTGTGTGTGTGTTCATGGGAGCATGAGGAACAGACAGGCAAAATGACAAACACACCAAAGACACTGTGGAAAAACAGTTCCTGTAGTTTAGACTAACATTATTATCGACACTGTAACACTTGTGACACCATTTTAGAAATCGTCACAGATGGTAGAGTGCAGCGTTGATTATATCTGTATGTACCTCCCAAAAGAATTATAAGCAATAATTTCCAAAACTTATTTTGAAATAAAAAAGGCCTTATGTAAACAAACCTTTTTCAGAGCTGCTGTTTCTTTTGCACTGAATTAGACTTAGTCAAAATATTATTTTTTCCCTGCTTGTTTAGCTTTAGGGAGAATCTGCATGAGATGTTTGACTTGAGTGTTCTTTGGAGTTTTTCCAGGTTTGGATGTCAGAGGTTCTGCTTTTAATTTTTAAAAACATCTTTGCATTTGAAGATGTATTTGCGGCTGAGATGGTGTTGCTCATGCCCATGCTACTGTCAGTGGGGACAACTTTACTTCAACAGAGTTTGGAAATGACCATTGTTGGGTTAGTATCTGAGATTCTAAAACCACAGGGTCATCTGTGAGGTGAAAGTTCAGAAGCTTCCACCTCACAGAGATAAATGCAGCTCTCACATCCAAGTAAAATGTTGCAATTGCTAAAGCTCCAGTATTCAACTTTTATTACATATGTATATATATATATATATATATATATATATATATATATATATATATATATATATATATATATATATATATATATATATATTTACATATATTTACATACTTGTTGAATCTATTATGTCTTGACAATATGGTATGAGACAGATAATTTGAGACAAATATCATGCTCCTCTGCTTTTTCCCCAACTCTCCCACTTAGCTGTTCCTTCTCCCCCTCCCCTCTCTGCTATCACAACAGTTTTTCCCTGTTAACAGATCCTGTTGTGAATGCTCAGGCTAGTTAGCATAGCCACTACTGATAAATGGTTTTGCTGCAACGCTAAGTTGTTTCTCCAGCATAAGCACATTTAGCAGTGAGAACATGAGGATGAGTAACAGCGTTAAGACCGTTCTCCCGGCTCTGATTGGTTGTTTTTGGTCAAGCGTAATGCATTTCTTCAGATGGCAATAGTCACACAGGGAGGAATTGGAGAGGATCGATCTTTTCAACATTTTACATCATATTATAATGTCATGACATTGTAATGGTTTTAACAAATATGTGAATAGCATGTTCTTTACAAAAGTTACACACTGCAGCTTTAAAATATCTCTTCCTCAGTTTCTATTTAATATTGACTATTGAGTTTAGTTCTTTACAAAATGGCCATTTAGACATAAAACCTCTAATTGATTTCATTATGTTTTGTTTAGCTGGAGCTGTCCCTCAGCTATTACAGCCACTTCTAACATGAGCAGGCATGCTTTGATAGTGACATGATTGTTACGGTAGATGACACTCATGACTTAATGCCTTCCAGTTGGCCTCATGCCTGTCTTCCAGATGGCTCTGTGCCTGGCAGCCCAGTGAATTGGTGTTTTCTTTTTCTTTGTTTACATTGACGCTAAAATTAATGTTGTTAGTGAAACATGCTACCACATAGCAAGAGTTTCTTACAGTAGAGGTTCACTGAAACTATGTCTTTGACATTTTATTTCAGGTTTTATACCTATGAACATTAGACCAAAAGCTTCAAAAGTATAACTTTTTTTTCCCCAACCACTGACAAAGAGTAAAGAGAATTTCTATTGAGGCTGGTGTCTGCCGAATTGTGTCAGACTTCTAGACCTGCTATATGTCTCACAAAAGTTCGCTACCTGAGCAAAAACAATTCAGAAGTTAGAAGTGCTGAATACGACCAGGAGTGGCGTTTCCTGCTTCTCAGCGCTTTTTTCCTTAGAAATGCTTGGTTATCATCTGCCAGCCCAGATGGTGTGGAGACCCATAAGACTTACAAGCTGATTCGGCCCGATCACAAATCAGCATAAAATCAAGAAGAGGAGCAAGAGGTTAGTTATTCCGTGGACCGCAAATGTGTTTGTCTTTTCAGAGTCCCGACAACACCCCTTAAATCAAATGTTTCATAGTGAGTTTCGAAGTAAAGGTCTTAGCTTCCGCTTGAATAAAATGTATAATAATGGGGACAGTGCCTGCCATGCAAGGCAAAATATTTAAAAATATTCAGGAGTAAGACGGAGAAAGAAGAACATTTTAAGGCTTTCAAAACTCAACCTGAAAATGCCCAGAAGCAGTGGCAAGAAAAAAAACCCACTTTTTTGCCATCAGTGAGCAGCCCATTTTGAGTTGAAAATTCTACCAAAACTTTTTTTTTTGTTGCTGCACCACAGGCAAACCTTGATCTGAGTAATATTTGAAAAAACAAAAAAAAAAAAAAAAAAAAAAAAAACTGAATGCAAAAGCAGTAAAAGTGATGCATTTTCTGTTAACAGTGTGTTGTCTTTTTGGAAAGTTGTTGTGGTTCCAGAAAGCCAGTATTAATTGTTTGTCCATTCACTATTTACCATTCTGCTAAATCTGTTATTTCCTTTTTAATGCTGAAAATGCAGAGAAATGTACTTATCGAAACACCTCATTAAATGTGACCAGGAGATGGAGGAATATTTCAGGAAGTAGCACTTCTAATACAATCAAGCGATCTACAGTCTGAGCAGGGATATTAATTTACCTCTAGCTCTAAAGCAGCACTCAGCAAACAGTCACATGGTGTGATCAGCCAACAGTCCAGATGGTTTCAACATAGAGGGAAAACTGAAGGCATCCCACAACACTGTGTGAAAGTAGGCCTTCAAAAACAGCATCAAACTCCATGATGGGATTGTTGCCTTCAGAGAGGAAAGAAGTATATAAGAAGGGACTTAAAGCTGACTATAACTGCCAAGATTCAAGAACATCCCCTGTTAAAATCCAGATTATTGAAACTATTGCAAGGCCACTCCACAGAGAAACATCGTCATGACTCATTCTCAGCGTAGCTGCTGATAAACAAATATGCCTTCACAAGTTTAAGATAAATGAAAAAAAATAGATTTTACTGTTTCTTACAAAACCATCTTGTGGTCATACATTCAAGCTTTAGGAGAGTGTAATGTAGAAGTGAGGCAATGGCCAGTCACTAATATCAAGGTTGTAGATGTTATGGTTTTAAAACCTTGAAAAAGTACTGCTATATTGTTTTGACATTTCAAAGAAATTCTAAAGGCATGTCATAGAAAGTGACGGAGTGATGAGACTGTGCTACGCCCGTGAATTGGGTGAAAGACATCTGCTAAATACTTACAAGAAAGACAAAAATTGCTGTACCTTCAGTTGAAAAATCTCAGACAGTCATGGTGAAGAAAGTAAAGGAGCACCAGGCATTATGTGGTTTAGAATTAATTATGGCAAGTTATGGCAGCTTGACTGTTACAGAAGCAACTGCGTTTAGAAGCCGCTTAGTCTATATTTGTTTTTTAGCCTTGTAAGCTAAAACATAGATGACCGTACCATGACTAGAAAGGCATCCTTTAGGATTTAGACTGCCACATTTTTACTAAGCTTTTTTTTCTCTTTTGGCTGATTTGAGATCTCTCTTTAGAAACTATGATATAAGAAGACACAAAAATGGGATGTGCTGTGGTGGCGCAGGGGTTAAGCACAACCCACATAAGGAGGCCTTAGTCCTTGATGCGCCCGCCGCAGGTTTGATTCCCGGCCTGGCAACCTTCGCTGCATGACTTCCCCCTTCTCTCATCATCCACTTTCCTATCAAATAATGGCCACTAGAGCCAATAAAACCTTAAAAAGAAGATGCAAAAATAATTTTGTTTAATAGCTTTCCAGCTGTGAGTGGTCAATACTTAGTTTTAGTCGCAGAGTTTCAAGCTACTTGAGAGAAAACAATGAGCTCAGCATTTACAATTTTAAACATAAATAAATATTTTGAATCATCATTTATTTTACATAGAGACAAACACCAAGTTCAGAAAATACTTGAATGCCTTAATCCACAGCAAATCCTCAATTCTCCAGCAGAGAAAGAGCTTAGTGCAAAAAAGTTTTGGGGTGTGTGTGCGTGTGTGTGCGTGGGTGTGTGTGTGTGACTCAAGATCTCACTGGTTAAATAAAAAGGGACAGAAGATTTTGAGAAAGTTGTAAGAATTTAAAGAGAAACTGTGCAAACAATGATGCACTTTTCTGTATCCCATTCTATTGTCTCTTCTGCTGAGCTCTTCCTTAGCTTGCAGATCTACCAGTTTCCGTCACTGCTTTTCAAAGACAGCATAATCAGCAACCACTCCTTCTCCGTAAAGGCTCAGCCAGTACTGATGTTGCATTTTTTGGTCACCGTAAAGGAGGTGAAAGACTTACCCTGCTCCAGATGAAATCTACACAGCGTACACCACCCGGCTGACCCCAACTGTTCACGAGAACACGTCAAATTTCTGAGTCAACGTCCCTGCCCCGCCTCTAAGTGTGTGGCTGGTCTCGGGAGAGCCTGCTTCTCTGCACAAATGAAGCTCAGGTTGCCGAACTCCGCCACGGCAATGACCTGTGAAAAACTTACTACATGCTAAACTTATTCCTACACTAGCCACAGGAAAATAGAAATATTTTTAGCCCTGCTGAGGATCAGCTCCTGTTCATTCATCCTGACTCTGGGTCGACTTTCCTAAAACACCTCCACATGCGTGTTGCTACAAAAACCTTTTCGCTACAGGCAGCTATCAAAAGGTGTTTGGAAATGATGTTTTCAGGGCAAAGCTAATCATCTCATCATGAGAAAAAAAAAATGCTGTTTTACTATTATTAGCACTGATTAATACATTCAAATGTGTAAAAATCCATCTTCTGATTCCACCAATGGAGTTCCAACAAATTCACAGAGGGACAAAGTAAGGGCCTTCATGTATTTCATCAGGTAGTACATTTGAAAATCAATACAATCATCAGTCAAGTGCAATTCCCATCATTTTTTATTTCATTTAAGCGGGGTAAAGACTTAGGCAGTGAAGCTAAATGTTTTGCATTATTTTAAAGGGTTGTTGAAGATCTAAAGCACTTTTCCGGATTGAGAAGCATAAAGACTTTTAGTGGCTTATTAAATGTGTGTTATAATACTAAATATGCAAAATGCAGATAGTTAACACGGAGGAATAATGTAATTGTGTGGCTGCGCATGTCTGCTCTGGTTGCCATAGAGACCGACTGTGCGCATCCTGAGTCAACTCAGTGACTGGGTGACATTTGCTCTTTAAGTCGGTTCCTCGGGTCCAGCAGGAATAACAACAACAACAACAAAAACTCCAGTGCAGAATGAACCCAGGCATCACCATATAGATGATGTAGCATGCATGAAGGAAAATAATAAAAGGCAGTCTTTAATAAATAGATTACTTTGATCTTAATGCCTTGCCCTGTTTTGCAACAACAGCGAGAGGTGATTCTAATCCCACAGCAAAGCTGAACCCCCTGGCTCAACCTGCGTCTTCACCTGTTACATGCAACAAATCAAGGCCGCGAATTCTCCCTGTAGGATGTGCTCATCGCTGCTTAGCCAGCATGGAGAGATAACGGGTGATTTAATGATTTTCTCCACTGATGTGGTTTGATGTATCGGCTGACTCTGCGCCTTTAGCTAGTATAACAGGTAAAATCCATTACCCTCCCACCTGCATGATTTATGATGGGTAGTATCAGAAGCTATGGGTCCCCCTTAAACAGCTGATCCGTCCAATAGAATTTACTGCAAACTGTTATGGCTGCACATTTGGACTGAGAGCAGAACCTCCCCCCGGCTCCCTCAGCCCTGTAGTAATGAGAAAGTGATGGCCTTTGGTTGGAGAATATTTGCTAGGTGCATTGCCATTTCGTTCGGTTAGATGTAATCTGAGCTACACAAAAAAGCACTGATGGAGGGTCCTTGCAATCAAATGCAAAAAAAAAAAATCCTATTAACTACATTGAGATCAAAGAGGCTGCAATCAGACATTACACGATTCTGTAAAGAGAAGAATGTGTATAATGACAGTTCATGGTATTCATATTCCTGCTTCCTTATACAGACCAGATCAGAACAGAGTCGGACTGAGGCAGAAGCAAACTAAGCCACTGCTTAGGACCCCAAAACCGTCAGAGCCCCTCGAAACAATGGATAGTCTGATTAGATAGATAGATAGATAGTTAGATAGATAGATAGATAGATAGATAGATAGATAGATAGATAGATAGATAGATAGATAGATAGATAGATAGATAGATAGATAGATAGATAGATAGATAGATAGATAGATAGATAGATAGATAGATAGATAGATAGATAGATAGCCTTATTTTTGTAGCTAGCTCAACTCAGTGCTAGCTAAGTGCAGCGTTCATGCTTCCACCAAGCCTTTGGTCATAACGTCAATATGGATAGACAATAAAGTACATTGGTAAATACTGAATACTAACTTTAATATCCCTGAAAAATATGTGTGTTCTCTCTATGCATATTTGACTTCATTTTCTGTGTTCACTGGCTTTTCCTCCAAGATTTAAAACATGCCCTCGGGTAAGAGAAGGAATTCCTTCACTTATAACATTAGCCTTTTTCTTTGCTTAGCGGTTAGCTCAAGCTAGTGTCTTCAGCAGTCACGTTTTGATCAAAGGTTTGGTCAAACTGTCATTATGGACAAACTATGCTCTATAAGGAGTTTTAAAATTGGGGTCTATTTGCTGTCCAAATGTAATTGCTTGTCAATAAACGTCTTTTTTTAAGCATGTTAGGCTGTTTTGCTGTTGGCTTTACTGTTGTGCACTTGTTAGCTCCTTATCTTTGCACCAAGAAGGTCCTGGCTTTGACAAGAACTTAACATATTATTGGTAAATTTTTGTAGAACTTTGCAATGACATCAATTGCAACGAATGCACGTTTCATACAACTCAAATTATATTCTGTCATAACTATGTTTTTAACACACCCTTTATGATTTGGGTCACTAAGATCTGTAATGAGCACTGAAGAATACCTAAGAGAGCAAATATTGACAAGCATGGCACCTGAAATAATAAATAAATATGACAGACAGATAGATAGACATATTCTTGAGGTAGTCAGGAGTGAAAGTGGGTTATTGTCTTGTTTTGATCTGCTCTGTTCTCTGTTTCAACGGCTTTGAAGACTCGCCTACAGTCCATATGGGAACTTGAACCGCTATCACTATGTGGCTCACAGACTATTAAAATGTGCCTGGTGGTCGGTGGAGTGGCGAGGAAAGAACAACACCCCTGACTCTCAGCAGAGAGGATGCGCTGATCAAAGATCTGTTCTTCCCAATTACGAGCGCGATGCCTACCCCCTCCGTAGGAAAACTACACTCGACTCTAGTTATCGCTCGGCTTTTTATTAATATGCGCAGAAATCTGCCCTGCACGGGGAAAGAGCGCCAAATTAAGATCCCCTCATACCCCCCCACCCCACCCCCCACCCCCATTACTAATGATGGCGATTAGTGTGGTGTTTGCGCCTAGATCGAAGCTAAAAATAAATAAATAAATGAAAATCACAGGAGAGAGGGGTGATACAATTGGATCGCATTTTCTGCTTCACGGAACCGTAATGGTATTATAAAAATGCAATCAGCCCATCGGATTGAAGACTGAAGCGCATGCACTCGTAATGTCGCTCAAGTGCGCTGATAGGCAGACTTAATGACTTCATGCCATCACTCACTGGAGGCTGGAAGTTGGATCTCCTCGGATGTGTCTTAATTGAAATGCATCGTCTAATCAGTCATGCGGCGGATGCTGAATGTGGGTGACATATCTGGACTGCTGCCTCTCTCCATCAGCACAGCATCTTATCAACCTGTAACACCAACCAGCTGCAGCTCATTTCACTACACGGTGGACAACTTGTGGCATTTACTAAAAGCGTATCGAACGACTCGAAAGCATATGCGAAACCTCGCCAGGGGAACTTCATTTGGAAAATAAAAAACTTTGGAAAAAAAAACCCGCATATTTTGTTGTATTATAAATACCTGAGCCAGAGACTTGTGCGTAAGCGTTTGTGGCAGCTCGTTGGCAGCCTGTATGTCCACAGAGGCAGGTCTCCAACCCTCAAACCTCCGTCAAGGAATCACTTTTAAAAAAATCCACCGAGCTGCAAATCAGAACTTTCTTCATCAAATTGAGGCGATCCTGCGCCCAGTCCGTCGTCTGATGGATCTCGCAGAACGGACAGTGGGGAAGTTAAAGTGCAGCAGTTCGTCTGAGAGCTGTGGCTGTCTTTTTTTCTCTCTTTCAAAACAAACCTAAATGAAGATTCTCACTCCGTATGGCCATCTTCAGTCCTCAAAATAAATGTAGGAAAAGAAGAAGAAGAAGAAAATAAAAACATGATCCCTGCCAAAATACGCACATTCCGTTTGGTCCAAGTTTCTCCGGAGCTCAACACGCACTCTTAAGGACGCACAGGATGTCTGAACGGCAGCGGCAGGAATTGCATTTCTGCAACGTTTTTTTTTTTTTTTTTTTTTTTTTTTTTTTGCAGCTACTAGAAGGAGCCCATCCGAAGTATTTCCAGAGAGCAAGTGATGAGATACTGTGGGTATGTTAGTTGCTCCCCAGCTCTCTTCTCCTGCCGTCTCTCTCTGCCGCCTCTCTCTACTCATCGGAGCGTGGGAGGAGGTGGGGCTCCCACATCCACCACAGCACACACAGCAACTTCACACTCAACATCACATTATGAGCCACGGCTGTGTGCCCGGAGTAAAAGGAAGAAGAAGGGAAAAAAAATCCGAGCTATTCCATAGTTTAAGAATATCTCATCAAAGTGGGTCACATCGGAATAGGGGCGGGAATGCACCTTATTAAATGAGTAGAATCATTGCGTGAGCTCTTTATTATTTTCCTTTCTGCAACAAGGTAATGCACCGTGGTGTAACAGGTAGGCCGCGCACTGACAGTTTACTTGTTGATATGCATTAAATGTAGGAATGACTGGTCTAACATAGGAGCTGCTTTGACACTGTTTATTCATTTGGCGCCACCCTCAGGCGCTTACGATAAGAAAGACAGGAAGTATCTGGTGGGGGAAATTAGAGGAATGGAATAGAGGTGTTGCTATACAAATGCACGCATTACAGTATAGCGTCAGGGGTGTGGTCAAACTGAAATGACCTGACTCCGGTGCCAAAGATTAATTTAGCCTTTCAAAATAAACAGAAATTTTCCTTCAAATCAAAAACTTCCATATTTACTGGAGTTATTTAGTTATTAATATTTATGTAAATATATATATTTTGCAAGTGTAGAATTTGATTGAATTAACCCAGTACCGAAACCCAGTACCAAACTGCATAACGGAACTTCCTTGACTGTCCCACACCGAGGTCATTTCTGTGCAACAGCAACAAAAGTGACAGGAAATTAAAACAAGTAGATTCACACAGAGACAGAACATGAAATTAATTAAAACAGAACAAATAATAAAAAAAGACATACTGTACAGTAAGATCAACATTTCAACACACAAATTAAAAACCTCAATATTTCATATTTTTATTGTTGCAGAGGTATTATTAGATGTACTAAACTAGTGATGAAAATAGTGTTTTGGTATTTTGTTCTTCAAAATGAAACTTTCAAAATTGCAATGTTTCATTAGTTGTGATTGAAATGGTGATAAAAAGTTTTGCCTTTCAAAATAGAGCTTAAAGATATTTACTCAACCATCTACATACTTCCCGACTTTTAAATGAAGTGTCCTCTCTTTAAAGTAAGGTAAAAATAAAAAAAATAAATAACCTTACATTCAAACATAAAAACCTTTATATTGCATGAAGTAGATTCCTGCAAAAGCAGGTTCGACATTACCCAAGGCTAAACCAGCCTTTCAAAATAAAGCTTGATGGTACTATTTCAAAATATCGAGATTTACATCATTTTCTGGAGGCACCCATTGCACACTATTTGTCTCAGTGATGACAAATCGGCAATACGCTAAATGTAAAGTTACATGTTAGTTTGAAATACCAGTCATGTCTGACATGAGTTAAAACTGCAGAGGAGTGTAAAATAGTACCAAAAAAAGAGGAAAACAAAAACAATGCTTTGCCCAGGGCTATATATTAACATGGCTCAGCGGGGACTAAAATCCACTCCATGCTACAGTAACTCTTCCTTTCCTCCCATAAACACTGACGTCTGTGATCATATCTGTTTAAGCATAAAGCAACGGACCAGGAGCATTGTGGGGTGTGCCACCAAGGAAAGCCTTAAGCAATGCACTCCGGAGAAAACTTGATTTCCTGTCTTCCTGCAGCTATGTTCTGCTGCAGCGAGAGTTTATCACAGTGCCTCCAGTCTGTGATCCTTTACACTCCTCCCCCATCTCTCATTAACAGCAAACACACAGCTGTTGGGTTACCTCTCCAGGGCTCCCATTAAGGGCTGCCACTCAGGCTTACAGTGTCCCTGAGCCAATCATATTAGAGCTCCCGCCCACGCATCCCCCGCTGCCGTGCTCCCATTCAACAGTCATTTTAATAACATTTAGGTGCTTTCACAGGTGGGCCCAGAGTGGTCTGAGAAGAGTGCAGAAACAGAGCAGAGGAGGAAAAAGTAACTCAACCCATAAAATAGTAATAATAATAATAATAAAAAAAGAATCAACTAATGTCTGTAAAAGTGTAAATAAGTGAAAAAATAATTTAATGTGCTAATGATATTTTAAATCAATAGCTATATTAATAAGTGTCAAAATAAATAAAAAAAATACATTATTAATTCATAAGCTGTACAAAATAATACATAATTGTCTCATGGTGTCTGCAAGCAAAAAAAAAGAAAATCTATATTTTTTTTACATGTACTTCATTTATTTTTTTATTTAATTATTCATTAATTTAGTTAATGAATTAAATAAAACTCATAGGCTGGTCTACAGTTTAAAACATGGCACAGTGGATATTTGCTCAGGAACAATGACATGTTTAAAGAAATATAGCAATTAAATATTTATAATTTCACTTACAATTCTAATTTATGACTCAAAGATTGATTTATTTCATGATTTATTCAATAAATTACAGACACATTTAAATAATTTATACATTTAGCTATGTTTCTTTCAATGCATTCATTTTCATTTTTATGTAAATGGCTCCACCGCTCACAACATATTTACTTTTTGACCTATTGATTTGATTGTGTCACATTTGACTCTTATAAAAAGAAAAGGTGGGGCTATTTCTATATCATGTAAACAAATAAAACCCAATGAGGGAATAATTAGGATACTTAGTGCATGAGTGAGAATCGTAACAGAGTGACCAATAGGCCAGAGTGGAATTAGCAGCATCATCTGTGTGGTTCATATGTCCTGGCTTTTGACAGAAACAATGATGGATGTCTAATTAACTATCCGTGCCTCTTAAATTCAACAGATGTATCTCCATCCCAGTGATGTCAGCCAGAGGATCTCTGTCGAGTCCATTCACATTTAATCAAAAAGGCATACAAGGCATAGAAGGGAGCGGCCAGGCTGCAAATCAATAGCGGGTTTGTCCACTTAAGGAACTAGTGTGAACCTGGATGCTGTAGCATGCAATATCTTTATTAGCCAGCCTAAAGAGCACAGTGTGAGGTAATTCGCCCTCCCCTCTTTCTGGTGGTCATCTTTAGAGAAAAGAGGGGGCAAAAACTGGAAAATGCACGGGTAATAGGGAAAAGAATATCAGAAGAAAAGCCTAAAATCACCTCGGACTCTCAAATTCTTCTAAAAGCTTTCATACCTTCCGTGCTGTATTCAGCCAGGAAATCACAGCCTCACACTTTTCTTCTTCTTTTCTTTTCCAAAACTTACTTAGGCCATCCAATTCATTCACTAAGTATCACGTTTTCTCAAAAAAATATATATATATATTTATATTTACGTCTCATGCACATTTCTGCCTATTGAAGCTGAAACTTCAGAGTTCGGCAGACGAGAAGACTCTCCGGAAAGATTGAGTATGAGAATTCTAAGGTCATGGTTTGTTTGCTTTTACAGCACAGCGCACAAAAATGTGATCGATATACATTCACATCCATTTTCTCACGACATACCCCACTCTGAGGACCTTTCATTTTCCTATACTTATTTTACACATGATATATTCCTAGAGAAAATGCAGGCATGAAGTTGAGGTCTGAAGCAGAGAAACATACTGCAAAAGTTTGAAAAGCAAATCCAAAGTAAAATGAAGTTGATAAAAGAAACAGAAGTAACATTTTTCACTGGTTCAAGGTATTCAAGCACCATAACATAACATAATCACTCAGGATGATCAAACTCTATGATAAAATCGCAGTGGTAAACTAATAATCACCAGGAGTAGTTACGAAACAATTAGAGCAAAGAAAACACATCAAGAACAAATTTCTCACTAAAAATATAAATGTAGCATATCCCCTAAAAATGTAATTTTGCTAAAGCATTCACAATTATTTTGTCTGTTTGTCTCTTTAAACACACAGCTAATCTTTTGGTTTAGCTTTTCATTTAAATAACATTTCTGACAAAAAAAAAAAAAAAAAAAATGCTGGCTACAGCAAGCATCCCTAAAGATTTCCCTGCATATTTTCACCTATGAACTTAAAACACACAAGTTCACTTTGACTAGCTTGGATATCCCATGTGCAACAATTTCAGACAAGAATATCTACTATGACGCCATGGCGTGTGGTCTGAAACATTCAGGCCTACAGGCTTTAGTGGAGCAGCAGTTCTCTGCCACAAGGAATCTGGTGCAGATCTGCTCTTTAAATGTCACCGGGGGGGAAAAAGTAAGCAAATAAATAAAAAAGTGACACATTTCTGCAGCAGAGCAAAAAAAAAAAAGAAAAAAGAAGTAAAAACAATCTTTATCTTCCCTGAATTTTCTGTCTGTGCTGACAATGAAGAATGTGTTGCTTTACTAATGTGCAGCAAATCAACTCGTATACAGTTGGAGCTGTAACAAGTGTTACACCGGCGAAAGTGATGAAACCTTGATACCAGGATGTGTAGGTGCCCTTATTTTCATCGCAGTCATTGGCGAACGTAGATAAATACAACACGTAGTGCTTTGCAAAATGTACACACCCCTTGAAATATTTCACATCTGGACATGTTACAAGTAAAGAATAATTACGAACAATAAATAGCCATCAAAATTATTTACAAATAAAATAATTTAGCACAATTTCATGTTCAGTAGCAGCCTCCTATGCAATTACAGCTGAAAATTTTTAAATGTACATTCATGCTGGCTTTTCATATCTTGATACTGAAATTTGATTCATCGCTGTATTATCTTGGACTGCATTGTGATAATCATGTGTATAATCAGAATATGAAACTGATCCTCATTATTCAATTAGAGGGACATGTATAAAAGCTACACCACCAGGACAGCATCCAGGTAAGTTACGTCGTCATGTAGAGCGCCGTGACACATTTACTGACATATCTTGGTTGAGCAAACACAAAGCTGGCACAAATTATTTTGGCATATTGACTCCTATTACAAACAGAAGCCATCTGGAATATGTACAAATTGAGCAATTGATGTCATTTCTGAACACAAAACATTCTATGCTGTCACAATAAAGTATATTGTTATACCAAAATATTTACATTACATTAGGTTGCAATACATTATTATGTATTATTGTCATTATAAAAGACGGGTGGTAAATGGCCTAAATGGCCCAAGACAGATTAAAATGGGGATATGTTCCTGCACTTTTTATTTCGAAGTTAACATGCCATAACATGGTTTTTATTTTCCAGAGCCATATTAAAAGCACAATAAGCAAAGCGGTGCTAATGTCAGTTTAACAATTGTGGGTGAGCCAGGGCGGTGATATACGCCGGTGTATTTTAGAGTCATGGCAGCAACTAGACTGCGCCAGCGAAAAAATTTCCACAGTTTTTTCCAAAACAAATCAAGTTAATTGAGTAGCTATGCAGTGGGATGAAGGAAATGTTAGCTAAATGATGACTAGTTGACCACGTTTAGCTTGTAAACAAGAATACTAATGTTGTTGCCTATGTTCAAAGGCGAGCTGTAACTAGAAGCATAACTTGAGTCACTTATTTTTTTTTTTTTTTTAAGTACTTTTACTTCTGTGTGCTTTTCACTTTTACTTGAATAACATTATAATGAACTATTGCTGCTGTTGCTTGAGAAAATGTCTGGATGCTCCAACCAGTACACTTGACTTCAATAAAGAAAGAACAAACACATTATAACCAAAAATGTACGACACACAGACACACACCTACAGACCTGTTTCTCTTTACACAAGATTTGTTGTTCTAATATTATTCTCTATCTGCTTAGCCTGTTGTACCATTGGGAGATTAATAAAATGCAGTACACATTATATATTGTCACTGGAAGTACATTAGTCTGTTCTGAGTTAGATAATACTGTAAATATTAATTTGATATAAAATTCAGTATTAAATAAATGAGTGAGAGATTTTTTTTTCTTATTCATTTGTACAGGGGATCTGAAGTTTGCAGGAAATGGGTCAAACCCTGAATTGATGACCAGCCAAGAAAAGAGAACAACTCTGCAACCATGCAGTAGCTCCAACATTCAGTTAGTGTCATCAATTAATAGAAGATATATAATGTTTTGATTATGACATTTAATTGGAGTATCCAGAGAAAAATAGAGTCACATTTAAACCACAAATCTTGTGTAGCAACAGTATAAACCTGTTTAAAAAAAACAAAACAAGCAAGTAATTTTGATATTTTTCATGTAAGTGAGACAAAATAAATAAATAAGTAGGAAAAGAACTATTATTATGAAAAGGTTGAGGTAATCTTGCAAATGAAATGTGCAAAGTGATCTAACTGCTGGAAATATGTTGACGGACAACAGATTTCCTGCTGGCAGACTGGCATCTGAGGAGATTTAAAAGAAGTGCGCTCATAAAGCTGTCAGCAGAGCATGAGCATTCACCATCATTCCTTCCATGATTTAGCTCAGCATACGTGGGCGTGTGCAATTACAAAGGCTCAATGATTTACACTCATATTTTCCTCCAGCAAATGTCAAGTTTGTTATCGTTTAACACCATTTGCACTTATCTTTTCCATACAACATCATACTTCAAGAAAGGCATGGCTGATTTGCACAAAGAAAGAAATAGATAAAACTGCATGTGGCAAAATATAGCAAAAGCAATATTTGCATGCACTGTTTAATCAAATATATGACCTTTTTGTTCCCAAGTACTGGCTCTGTATGAGACAAACAATTCTTTTTTTAGGTTCTGTCATGATTACCAAAGTCATTTTATGTTTAAATGCCTGAAAATGACTACATATATATATATATATATATATATATATATATATATATATATATATATATATATATATATATATATATATATATATATATATATATATATATATATTTTTTTTTTTTTCTCCAGAGACTAGTGTCTCCTTAAACAATTTGGAAAAGCCTAGATGATGATTCCATGGCTTTGTTAGATTCTGATTCTGATGTAAGTTAAACAGATACACTTCTGTGTCAAAAGAAATTGCTTTGGATACAAGGATGACAACTAATGAGCTCCACAAGTCTGGTCCATCCTTGGTTACATTGTAAAGATACTTGAAAATGCACCATTCATCAGTTTCGACCAATATTCAATAAAAATAACTGCATTAGAAAGTTAAGCCATCATAGCGTTCAGGAAAAAGATGAGTTTGTTATCCCTGAAATAAACTTGTTTGGGATGAAACAAAAACACAAGGCAATTGGAAGGAGCCGGTAAGTTATCATTATTAATTTCCACAGTGAAACAAGTCCTATATTGTTATGGGATGAAAGGCCAATCAACAAGGAAGAAGCTGCTACTCCAAAATGAATGGAACAATGTAATAAAGCAAGAATTATTACAGTTTGCATCTTAATTTTTTGAGATGTTTCATATCGTCTGAAGAAATGAGACATTAAATAATTGGCCCTCATGACCATCATTACATATGGAGGAACAAGTGGAAAGCTTGCAACCTATGATCACCATCCCAGCTGTAAAATATTAGATTTGATGTGGGGATGTCGCAAAATAACAGAACAAATACTATCATGATGAAATAGCAATACTTTAAAATATTGAAGAGATAGACAGGATGCCAGGAAACTACTGAATGATGCTTACAGAAAAATATCACAACAACCCATTTGAGCCAAATCATACAACTTAAAAATGCAATGTCTACTAAATATTGAATAAATAATGTTCTGATTTTATTTATTTTAATTAATGTCATGTTTCTGACATTTAGTAAATATTGACTACAGTGAATGAAGGCTGATGTCATTTTACAGAATCTATTTAAATATCTGGCTTCAGCTGGAAGTATATGCTGTTGTGGCTGAATTTCACTTTGCGCGTTTCCTCCAAAAGTATTTGATCTGACCATTAACTCTCCTCTCTTCCAAATACAGTATGTGTTGCAGTATATCTCTCTTGTGGATCCTCTGATGCCTTTTATTTATTAGCTGGAATGTACTGTGAACTTCAATCAAAACAAGAGAGAGCATTTGGACTTATGTTTGGACCCATGTGGTTTGGTTAATTAACAGAATGGGCTCTCTAGCAAGTGGAGTATTAGGAGGTGGGAGGATTCATGTTTCTCTTCCCACTTGTAGAAAATGCACATTCTGAATTCAAGAAAACATGGTGGAAAACTTGCGTTCATCTTGAGGAACGAACGTTTTAGTAAGTACACACAGTTTATTGCTTTGTGGGAGAAAATAATCTTATTAGTGACATGTAAATACGTCTGCGTGTTATCTTAGACATTCCCATTTTGCGCAGTTCATTTATTCCTGGTTGTGTGCAAATGGGTTAGGATATTGGTATTTTCATCACTGCAAATGGATGTTCAGACATGCCAGGAGCCACTGTTGTTTGCATTCCTTTCTTCTTGCATATTGTCTACATCTGCCACTGGGTCAGGATTATGTATTCACACAAACATGACAGTTAGGGATGCAATAGCAGCAACAATAACATTTCTCTTTGAGAAACAGTACGCTTCAAACACTCCTGCTGTCATTTGCTCCAGAACATAGCTTCTAACCCCACATATGGAAGAAGGGAAAAAAAAGGAGAAAGAGAGAAAAAAAATAGGCGACTTAGGCTTTTAGTCTTGCTAAAAGATTAAATTATGCTGAAAGTCATAAATAAATGGTATATATTTGAATGGATTAGCAAATGGTAGCATTCATCTAATGCTGCATTCAGGGAAGCACTAATTGAATTATGAAAAATATCCAAACCTATCTTTTTTTTATTTTAGTTTTTTTTTTTTTTTTGTTTAACTTTTAATAATTGTCAGCCAAGCCATTCAGTTGATTACAGAAAAAGCTCCACTGGCTGTGAAAAGATTATAAAGTTTTAATCTTCTTATTTATTTCATTTCAGGTTTTGTAAGCTCTCGTTTGTGAGTCTTAACAAAAAGTACTTTCATGTGTGCGATTGCATGGTTTGCTTACAGCGCTTTGAAAAAGTACGCAAACTCCTCAGACCTTTTCACATGTCATTTTACTTAAGTTTAAATGGATTTGAATTGGATTACAATGTGATAAAGTAACACAAAGTTTTGCATGGCTTTAAAGTGAACATAAGTGAATATCAAAATAAAATCAAGGACAAACAGCCCCATTCAGATGCCAAAGAAAGAGCAAACAGAGTCCTCCTGCCTGCAATTTTATGCTGCAGGCATGAAATTGCCTGCAGTTTAAATCCAACTATTCTCTTGAAGGGCTCAGAGATTTCACAAGCACTCTTTAGTCCATTGTTTGAAAATGGAAAACGTGTGCTAGCACTGCAAACAACCACAACATAACTGTCAATCTAAATTGTCAGTCCGGGAGAGAATTACCAACCAAGGAACTCTCTGGAGGAGTTGTAAATACCGATATCTCAAGCTGAAGAATCTGTCCACAGATCTCTTGCTATATCATCCACAAATCTGGCCTGTCTGGAAGAGTGGTGGTTTGGAAGATGATAAATGCAATATTTATGCCTGTAAAAATACATGAAAATATTTTTGTGTTCTGCATAATGGCATAGTTACACTGCAAAGTACATTTTTGTTAGGCAATATTTTCAGACTTTCTACTGTCTGAAATAATAGATCCAAATGTTGTGACTTTTCCAATAGTCTACATAACCAGATATTAATCAATATGTAATATATGATCAGTTAATGCAATCTTAATAAATACCACAAAATACTTTGCCATGAGAAAACACAAGATTTTATTAAATGCAGTTCAAGACTTCATGCGTCAGAAATACATTTCGCTAGTATAGTCTAAACCTGAATGACAGCAATGTCAGGAGAATATGAAAAGGCTCATTTTTATAAGACAACAGAACAACATATAAGATAAATGTTACTAGCACATCATAGAGATTTGAGCAAATTCTAATAAAATAATCTTTGCTTTTGCTGTGCAGTAATTTTTCTGCCTAGATAGTCATTGTGTGAAATCTTTTGTTCTGTGTTTCACAGACACCGGATCAATGCATCATCAAGGTATAGCATAAATTCATATATATTTTCATAAAAATAGAGAAACTTTTGAAGCAGAAATGGCAGGAAAAACATGGAAAATGTCTGACAAAAGATTGCTTTTAAGACAACAGAGATTCACTTTGGAACTACATGCTTTCTGACAAGGTCTTAACTCCTCTCTTAGGTCAGAACATTGGTGTGTTTCGCCGATCGAGAGGCCTCTGAGGATTGCCTGACAAAAGACACTGATTGCTAATAATAATTCTACTAACGCCCACTTTTAACAATTATCCCTTTTCAATACTTTAAGTGGCTAGATATTTGCCCCAGGTGTCACTGTAGAGAATGCTGAATCAAGTTTAAAAGTACTCATTAGAGTCGACCTAATTTGTTTTTTTCCAAGAAAAAGTACTCAGTTATGCTTTTCCCATATTAGATTCCCATTGAATTATGACTCGATAAAATCACTACCTAACACATATAAATACTGGCTCAGATTTTGCTCATGTTCTGCAGTTGTTTCTGGTTGCAATGTTTTTATCTTGTCACTTGCTCTCTGTTGCTCTCTGTGCTGGAATTTCACTGTGGGAAGAGCTCAGGGAGTTCTGTAAATCTACACACATTGGCACATGTACATACAGTAGCAACAACATTCACCAGGGTGAACTAAAGGTAACATCTTTTTTTTTTCTTTTATATTATCTGTAGAAGAGTAGGTAGTTGATAATGTCGAAAGTTTAGAATACGGATAGGCAATACTGTATGCAAATTCAAGGACTTCAAATTAAAGTAAAACATTCACTCAATACTGCCAGAAGGTACTAAAGTAAGTTGTCAGGAAGGAAGCGGGTTGTTTTTCAAGAATAACAATTGGCATTGCTGTTCTTACAAGGTGGAGGTTCTCAGTCTTGAGTGATTCTGTTGCCAAGAAGAACAGAAAGTTGTTTTGCAAAGTCTCTTGAATGTCAGTGTGCAGACGTAACTCCCAACTTGAGTGCATTCTGGTTGCAAATCTGAAAACCAGTGGGGATTTTCTGTTTTGTGTGGCAATAATTGCTTCTGGCTGAAGACCCTGGTAGCAATGTACTTTTCTCAAATTCATGCATTCAAACGCAAACACCTGTTTAACTCTAGAGTCAGCTCGACAGAAATCTGTGTGACGTAACTGTCATTGGCTGTACCCGGCCTCTAGGGACTGTTTGTGATCTCCCCCAGACGTCTGTGTGCATCCCAGGCTTTGTGGCCACATAGGCTGTGCGTGCCAAGTGAAACAATACTCCCAGTTAGACGGTAGCATAAAAAAAAAGAAACAAAGATAATGCAAGGTCTAACCATGAGCAACAGCACAATGTTGAAAGATATTATTTTTCTAGTAAAATATAAAAATTTAGGTCTCACAGACAATAAGGATACAAAACTTGTGTAACCCCCATATATGGTTGTAATATTATTGTGGGTAGGATTTTTTATTTTGTTCTTATTGGATTTTGTCTTGTAATTTAATGCACCAGCAAATCGGTTTCTATTTTAATTTTGGGTTTTTCTTTTTTCTACCAGAAACCGCCTGTAGGTGGCTTGTGAGTTTACACTCTAGTTAAGACAGCAGAGAAAAAAAATTGGAGCAGAAGAAGGAACCGTAGCTGGCTGTAGCACGTTGTGCTGAGCTATTGCACGCTAAAAGAAAAGAAAGTGAGATATATATTCAATTCTGATTAATTCTGGTAATGATTGACAGAAGAGAAGATAAGTGACCCGATCCTTGCAGTTAAATTTCTTTTTGCTGTGATTTTCTCCGGTGAGTGTTGTATTTTTGCAACTTGAAATGAAGCTAATGCTAAATGGCGCCACAGGCATTACTGCTCGTTATGTTCCAACAAGAAAATAAAAGAAACATAAAACCAATCGGAGAAACATGTAACATTGGAATATTAGAATGATTTTCACTGTATTATATTTTTGTTATGTATAAACTTAAAAAAAAAGGTTTGCATACAGTGATATTTTTTTTATGCTTGCTATTAGTTAATTGTTATTTTTGTTATAAATGGGATTCATTACTCCTGTATACTTTTGGGACTTTAATAGTAAATTAAGTTCTATATATATGCAGGTTGGTTTTTTTTAGAGCCACATTCAGCTTGGAGTGCTGCCCAGCTGCATACTACCGCAGGCCTGGATTGGGATGTGCTGAGCTCCAGGTTCCAACCCAAGACCTGGAACTGCTGGAGTCGCTGCCTGCTTTCACACTGGATTAAGATAAGATTTTGGATCCAAAGAAATACATGGCCATTGAATTGACAAAGACTTGACTGACTGACTTAAATTTCAAATACTGAACTAAAGAAAGGAACTGAACAATAAGGAATCTGGACTAAAAGAAAACACACTACCTGATAAGGGTGGACACTTTATGTTTAAAGACAAATGTTACAACAATGTACTGTTTAATTTTGTATTAAATAGTCTGTTAAATTTCTTTGACATTAAGGTTGTTTGTGCTTATTATCCTCTTTTTTTGAACTTAGCAAGAAGACTAATTGTGAAATCTAAATTTCTCAACTTACCCGTTAGTAAGTTACACAAATTGGTTACATAAGTGGCGAGCCAGCCAGGAGGATTTTATGCTATAAACAACCATTATAAAGAGTTGCTAAGTAAACATTGTGATTTTGATGATAACCAGGAAAAATATGGCTTCTGTTGTTGACGTTGGGAGAGAGTTTGGTGTAAATGCCAGAAAATCCATTCTTCTGAAGGGCATACTTGATAATGACACAGATGAAGATATTTCAGAGGTTGTATCATTATATGGCAGCGTCAGTAAAATAGTGAGACTTGAAGACTTTCAAGTGATTGTTGAGTTTGACTCAGAAGAGTCGCTAAAGCTTATCAACTTTCCTTCTGTAATACAGTGTCCTAAGAACCCGGTCTCAAAATGGTGTTTGGATAGAGTTGAGGTTTTAACTACCCCCACACTGTCCCCCCCAGCCATTGACGAAAACCCCGAAGCCACATGTTCCTTTAAAACTGTGCAGAATGAACAGGGTAGCTCAGATAGTACTGGTAGTGAATCAGACAGCAGTGGATCATCTATTATATTCAGTCCTCAAAAATCACAACCTCCACCCAGTAAGCCATTAAAATCTGTCCCCAAACCGCAAGGTGAAACAGAAAAGCTTAAGAGGACAAGTAAGGGAAAGGCAGTACGACCAAAAGAACAAGCCAAGGGCACCACCACAAGCCTAGACTCTGACATTTTGAACCCACCAGATGTCCAACGAATAATAGTGGAGCATGTTATTAAGAGTGAAGCCTCGACAGGTCTAGGCTCCAAGAGACTACGTTCCTTCTCAGGGAGAGTGCCTAAACCTCCTGGTGAAGTGGATTTTGAAACATGGTGTTTACATGTTGAACTTATGTTTCAGGATGGCTATACAATGGACATGCAGCGACTGATACTGGAGAGTTTACTGTCACCCGCAGCAGACATTGTAAAACAACTGGGCTCTCATTCACCTCCTCAAGACTATGTAAAACTTCTCCAGTCAGCCTATGGTCTTGTTGAGGATGGGGAGGAGATCTTTGCCAAGTTTCTCAGTACTCATCAGGACGCAGGTGAGAAAGCATCTGAATACATCCAGAGACTGCAAACACTCCTTAGCACTGCGGTCAGACGGGGTGGTGTAAGTGGGGCCAATGCTAATAGACAACTTTACAAACAGTTTCTGGGGTTGCTGGGACCAGACTTTATTGTTGACCCTGCAACAGAAACTGAGAGGTGATCTTGCTCCAGATTTTTCAGAGCTTCTTCTTGAATTAAGGACGGAAGAAGAAAGAAGATCCCTTAAAGTAGACAGAATGCAACGTCACCTTGGAGGATTTAAAACAAAACCCCTTGCTCAGTTTCATGGCATTCTAGATCCCACCCCCACAACTAATCAGGACATAGATCTAATGCAGAAATATATAACAGAGACCGAGGACTTAAGGAAACAAGTGGCTGAACTTAAACTACAGTTAACTGAAAAAGAGCCCAAAGACGAAAGAAACATGAACAGAAACGTGCCACTGCTCCAGAACCCCAACCAGCACATTTTGCAGAACTGCAAGTACATCAACCTGTACCCAGGTCAGCTCCAAAAGCGTGGTTTTGTTTTAAATGTGGTGAAAATAACCACATCGCCCGAGAGTGCATCAATGCTCCAAACAAAGACCTTGTTGACAAAAAGTACAAAGAATTAAAGGCAAAACAGCAAGAATGGCAAGCCAAATATGCACAGGCTTTAAACTGGACAGGGTTTCAGTAGGGGGGCGCACTGAGACCTTACCAGGGTTTAGTCCCAATTCAAAGCAAAGTCCAAAGCCAGCACAAGATAACCAAAAAAACAAAAGACCTAAACAAATAAGTGACAGTACCCATTTCTGTTCAGCATTATCAGAGGAGGCTCTTTTGAATGCTCTGGTTGGATCAAAACGTACTGTCAACTTGACTATTGATGGAGTTCACAGTGTGTGCCTTTTAGATTCTGGCTCCCAGGTAACCACAGTATCAGAGACATTTCACAAATTACACCTACCTGCACGCCCGATTCAGTCTGTGGCCAATTTGCTTGACATAGAGGGTGCAGGGGGTCAGCAAGTACCCTACTTGGGTTATATAGAACTCAGCTTGTGCTTTTCAAAAGAAGTTACTGGGAGACCTGAGGAAGTGAACACCCTAGCACTCATTGTACCAGACTGTAGATCAAACCAAGAAGTTCCAGTTCTCATTGGGACAAATGTTTTGGATGTACTTTATGAAACATTCACATCCTACAGAGATTCAGACACAAGTGTCAGACAGATGGGCCATGACAGCATTCCATTGATCCAAACCATGTACAATAGAGTCAAAGTGGATAAGGGGAGTGGCAAAACAGGAAAAGTTAAGCTGTTGAGCAAAAAGTGTGTCCCAGTACCAGCTGGCGAGAAAGCTGTCTTGACAGGCTATGCCAGACGTGTTGACATAACCCCAGGTAGCCCTCTGTTAGTAGAATCCATAGCATCAAGCTTACCTGGGGGTTTCCTATTTTGTAACTATATTATGACAGCTCCCTCAAAGGGTTCTTTTAAGCTTCCTATTTTGATCAAGAATGAAAGTGCTCATACAATCAGGATCCCTGCTGGTAAAACATTGGCTGAACTGTATGCCCCCCTGACAGTGTGCTCTTTAGCTTCGGGCTTGAGTACTAACACAAAGACTACCTCTCAGACTCCAAAGTCTGCTGCTGAGTTTGATAACATCAAAACCACTGCAGCTAGCCCACTTAAGTTTGACTTAACTGACACTCCTCTCTCTGAAGAATGGAGGCAGAGGATTATAGATAAACTAAACTCAATGTCAGATGTTTTTGCCATGCATGATTTAGATTATGGACACACAACTGCTGTGAAGCATCGCATACGACTTTCGGATGAAACTCCATTCAAGCAACGACCCAGACCTATACACCCCTCGGACTATGAAGCTGTCAGACAGCATTTGAAAGAACTTTGTGAGGCCAACGTAATTCGTGAATCTGAGAGTCCATTCGCATCCCCGATTGTGGTGGTTAAAAAAAAAAATGGGGCTATTAGGTTATGCATCGATTACAGAAAACTAAACAACCAAACCATCAAAGATGCATACCAAACATTGAAGAAGCTTTTTCAGCCTTAACAGGCTCAAAATGGTTCTCTGTTATGGACTTAAAGTCTGGATATTATCAAGTGGAAGTTGAGGAAAGTGACAAACATAAGACAGCATTTGTTACTCCCATGGGATTTTGGGAGTTTAATAGAATGCCCCAGGGAGTCACTAATGCGCCTAGCACATTTCAACGTGTTATGGAAAGGTGCATGGGAAGTCTTAACCTCAAAGAGGTCCTAGTCTTTCTAGATGACCTCATTGTGTTCTCAAGTACATTGGAGGAGCATGAGGAGCGTCTCATGCGTGTCCTGTCAAAACTCAGAGAATTTGGACTCAAACTTTCCCCTGATAAGTGCCATTTCTTCAGGAAGTCTGTTAAATATCTTGGTCACATTGTCTCAGAGAAAGGCGTGGAGACTGACCCTGAAAAAATAGCTGCCCTCACCACCTGGCCAAAACCCAGAAACATAAAAGAGCTCAAGTCATTTTTAGGGTTCGCAGGCTATTACAGGAGGTTCATCAAGGACTACTCTAAAATCGCAAGGTCCTTAAATGATCTCACTGCAGGCTGCTACCCCCCCAGAAAGACTAACAGAGCAGGAGCAAAGCACAACTCCACCATAGACCCAAAGAGACCCTTTGCTGATAAGTGGACTGCAAACTGTGATGAATCCTTCAACACTCTTATACACAAACTGACGACAGCTCCAGTCTTAGGCTTCGCAGATGCTAAACAGCCCTACATCCTTCATACGGATGCAAGCATTCATGGACTTGGTGCAGCTCTTTACCAAGAGCAAGATGGACATCTAAGAGTAATAGCTTTTGCAAGCCGGGGTCTGTCAAACTGTGAAAAAAGATATCCAACACACAAACTTGAGTTCCTTGCCCTAAAGTGGGCAGTAACGGACAAGTTTTTCGACTATCTCTACGGTGCCAAGTTTACTGTTGTGACGGACAATAACCCTTTAACATATGTCCTGACATCCGCCAAATTAGATGCGGCTGGTCACAGATGGTTGGCTGCACTTGCCACCTTTGATTTTCGTATTCAATACAGGGCTGGAAAGACAAACCAAGATGCGGACGGTCTCTCCCGCAGGCCTCATGTACAAGATGAAATGGACAACTCTGCTAAAGATGAGGATGACCGTATTGATCGGTTCATGTCTGACATTACTAAGGACATAGCTGTCCCTCCAGAAGTGGTACGTGCAATATGCCAACGACACATTGTCCACTCAGATTCTCAACCACAGTCTGAGTCACCCTTCCTTGGCTTTATTGAGTGTGTTGCTATGGATGCCAATGCTATTCCACCAGAGTACAGCCACACAGACATTTTACCTGGCTCATGCACTTTACATAAATGTCTCAACACGACTGGGCTTTAGAGCAGAGGAAAGACCCATCCATAAACAGAGTCATCTCCTTGTTAATGGGAGGAAGGAGACCACCTCACAGGGCACAGCAACATGAAGACAGGGAGGTCCAGCTCATGTTACGGCTATGGGACCAATTAGTTATGAGAGATGAGGTGCTTTACCGGAAAAGACTTCTGAATGGTGTACCATCCTTTCAACTAGTTCTGCCGAGCACTTTTCGAAATAAAGCTTTAGAGGCTCTACATGACTGTATTGGGCACATGGGTGTAGATCGCACCACAGATCTAGTTCGTGCACGCTTATTATTGGCCACGCATGCTCACTGACATAAATCACAGAATACACACATGTGAGAGGTGCGTCAGACAAAAAGCCAGAGCTGAACGTAGTGCCCCTTTGGTGAACATTTGTACCAGCAGACCACTGGAGCTGGTCTGCATGGACTATCTGTCCTTGGAATCTGATGACAAAGGGTCAAAAAATATACTTGTAATCACTGACCACTTCACCAAGTACGCAGTGGCAGTGCCCACAGTTGACCAAAAAGCAAAAACCGTGGCCAAAGCTTTGTGGAATAATTTTTTTGTTCACTATGGCCTGCCAGAGCGATTGCATAGTGATCAGGGCCGAGATTTTGAGTCCACCCTGATCAGAGAGCTATGCAATCTTCTTGGAATAAAAAAAACAAGAACGACGCCTTACCATCCACGTGGCAACCCTGTGGAAAGGTTTAACAGGACACTCCTTGCCATGTTGGGCACCTTGCAAGAGGAGGAGAAGTTAAGGTGGAAAGATTTTGTGCAGCCATTGGTGCATGCCTATAATTGCACGAAAAATGACACTACAGGATACTCACCTTATCAGCTCATGTTTGGGAGACAACCAAACTTACCCATTGACATTGCATACGGACTCAACAAGCAAAGTGGGAGGGCGACACATTGTCAGTATGTGAAAGGCCTCAGAGCAAGTTTGACGAAGGCTACAAAATTGCTGTTGAACATATAAAAGACTGCCACTTACAACAAACAGAGGTTTGACACTACGGTCAGGGAGTCTAAGCTTGAAGTGGGAGATCGTGTGTTAGTGAAAAATGTTGGTCTCCGTGGTAAACACAAAATCTCCAACAAGTGGACTAACACTGTTTACAAAGTGATCAAACAGATAGAAAACCTCCCTGTTTATGTAGTAACTCCATTTGATGCCGAGGGTCCAGAAAGAGTCTTGCATAGAGACTTGTTACTGCCCTGTGGTTTTCTGTCAGTTACAAAAGACCAACCTGAGCCCAGAATCCAAAACCAACTGAGGAAATCTAAAAGACTACGGTCAAGTGCAACAAACAGAGGCGCTGGAAATGAAATTCCAGAGGATTTGCTGTCGGACAGCAAGGATGAAGACGCCGAATATTACTACTATCCTCCCATAAAAATGGTGACTGATGTTGGAACCAGAACCAATGAAGAACCAGACGAGGACATGCAAACTGAACCTGAACACCATATGTTGGACACAAATGAACTTGCCGGTGAGGGAACAGAACCTGGCAAAGCAGGATTGGATGTGACAAACGAACATGTTTCAGTGCCACCACTTAATCCTGAAGCTTCACCATTTGAGCCACAAGAGCCAAAAGAGACCATCTCAGAAGAGAAGCAGCTCAGGAGTGAGTTGACGCAGTCGCCCATACCTCAGATGTCCAAACAATCGCCAGACCATGTAGTAATAAATATTGACAGTCCTGAAACATCCACTATTATCCCTGTTGGAACAGACCACCATGAAGAGAATGTTGAAGTGAGGAGATCTACAAGAGAAAGAACCCATCCCAAGAGACTGACCTATCCATCCTTAGGGAACCCCCTTGTGGTAGTTATGCAGTCTTTACTGGGTGGCTTAGACAAAGCACTACAAGTAGCCCTTGAAAGTGACTTGTATGCCCCTGTGTTTGACGTTTAGTAAATGTTGACATGCAGGGACGCATGCAATTAATGGGGGGGAGGATGTAACCCCCATATATGGTTGTAATATTATTGTGGGTAGTATTTTTTATTTTGTTCTTATTGGATTTTGTCTTGTAATTTAATGCACCAGCAAATCGGTTTCTATTTTAATTTTGGGTTTTTCTTTTTTTTCTACCAGAAACCGCCTGTAGGTGGCTTGTGAGTTTACACTCTGGTTAAGACAGCAGAAAAAAAAATTGGAGCAGAAGAAGGAACCGTAGCTGGCTGTAGCATCGCCAGTGCTGAGCTATTGCACGCTAAAAGAAAAGAAAGTGAGATATATATCAATTCTGATTAATTCTAGTAATGATTGACAGAAGAGAAGATAAGTGACCCGATCCTTGCAGTTAAATTTCTTTTTGCTGTGATTTTCTCCGTGAGTGTTGTATTTTGCAACTTGAAATGAAGCTAATGCTAAATGGCGCCACAGGCATTACTGCTCGTTATGTTCCAACAAGAAAATAAAAGAAACATAAAACCAATCGAAACATGTAACATTGGAATATTAGAATGATTTTCACTGTATTATATTTTTGTTATGTATAAACTTAAAAAAAAAGGTTTGCATACAGTGATATTTTTTTTATGCTTGCTATTAGTTAATTGTTATTTTTGTTATAAATGGGATTCATTACTCCTGTATACTTTTGGGACTTTAATAGTAAATTAAGTTCTATATATATGCAGGTTGGTTTTTTTTTAGAGCCACATTCAGCTTGGAGTGCTGCCCAGCTGCATACTACCGCAGGCCTGGATTGGGATGTGCTGAGCTCCAGGTTCCAACCCAAGACCTGGAACTGCTGGAGTCGCTGCCTGCTTTTGCACTGGATTAAGATAAGATTTTGGATCCAAAGAAACACATGGCCATTGAATTTGACAAAGACTTGACTGACTGACTTAAATTTCAAATACTGAACTAAAGAAAGGAACTGAACAATAAGGATTCTGGACTAAAAGAAAACACACTACCTGATAAGGGTGGACACTTTATGTTAAAAGAAAAATGTTACAACAATGTACTGTTTAATTTTGTATTAAATAATCTGTTAATATTTTTTTGACATTAAGGTTGTTTGTGCTTATTATCCTCCTTTTTTGAACTTAGCAAGAAGACTAATTGTGAAATCTAAATTTCTCAACTTACCCGTTAGTAAGTTACACAAATTGGTTACACTTGCATTGCTGTGGTGGCGCAAAACCACAGTGCATTACCTGCACTGCCAAAGGGCAATGGTGAAAACTATACACCTCTGAATACAAGGCATTAAAGCAGTAGTAGTAGGAGTGTTTAGTTTTTGTTGAGCTCCAAACAGTTTGCATACATAAGCTTCTATGTGTTTACTTGTGCACAGCCATTCTTTCACTAAAGCTATCATAAAATCCCTAATTTCAAGTTCAAATATATGATGAAGACACGTCTTTGGGAAGAGTAGTTTTTAGATATGTGCCCCAAATGGAAAAAAAAACCCAAAAAACTTGACTCAATTAATGTTTCATTGGGTTTATAAATGTTTCACCCGCTAATTGCTGAAACTGGCAGTAGATATTGGCTGAAGAAAGAATAAATTATCTGCTGATTCGCTCCCACATAAATTCATACAAAGACACTGGAGACAGAGAGAGATACAAACTTTGCACTTTGGTAAAGTTTTCAAACGGCTTCTTTTGACCTTCAAAGCCACCAACTTTCTTCACTTTGGTTGAAAAAAAATGTATAGCCTTTTGCAGTGTCAAAAGAGGAATGCATTCATTCAATCTATACTTTTCTTCACCCATTCTGAACACTTTCAAGCAATTTAAAATCCCTAAACTACATAGAATTCACAAACTCTGTATCACAAATTTTATGTCTTCAACCAACTGAGAAATGTTTTAATAAATTTTAGTCAACCAGACGAGAGACAAGTAGTAAATAAATACACAAATGAAAAGATCTTGCAATATTATTCATTAATTACTTCAGATGAATATAAAGCACAGTCAGAATCAAGTATTGTCAAGTTGGAAAAGACAGATTTGAAAAGAAGAATTGTTGTCCAAAAGAGTTCTGTGGTCCAAGGTGTGTGTCATAATGTCAGAATGAAACCTTGGTGTGACTGGGACAGCAAAGTGTGACTGGGAGTGAGGTTAAACACCCCTCAATACGACAGCAAACTGGTTGTGTATCACATGGGAATACTGAACTTTTTTCCAACATAGTTCCATGGTTACAGTTTTCCTCAGTGACTTTAACACATTTCTCAGAACAGAATTGAGATCCTTCTCAAATCTTCAAATTGTTGTGCCGCTTGTGTACAGCCAGAAAGCAGCCTCTGATTCCTATAAGCACGTTGCAAGTGGGTGAACTACAGCATGAAGTCCTGGCCAAAGCAGTGCAATGCAACACTATTATGGCTTTATATCCTTGTGGCTAGAGAGAGAGTGAGTTGCATTACAAAAGACACCAAAGACACGATTAACAATAGAGTGAACTGATGCTTTTTGTGCATTAACAAACCTTCAAAAATACAGTCTTCAGACTCCAGTATAGCGAAGAGATAGAAAAAAATTTAATAAAAATAATAATAATAATAATAAATGTAAATTTTATTTTTCTCGAAATGGTAGGATTTTGTGTTTGTTTCTGATTCTGTATTTTACAGTTCTGCCATTAGTGCTACTATAGGGGTCGGCTGTTTGTGTGGATGTCAAAGAGTGAAGGCGTCGGCATTGCTTTGAGCCAAATGCTTCTCACCATCAGTGTACAAATGGCTAAAAGGCCATTTCGAAGATAACATGGAGTCTATCATTCTGCAGTGAGACAAATTATTCAAGTGTAAAATGTTCAAGATGGTTAACATTTTTTTACTAGTGAATGTGCCGGTAAGGTGGACCTTGACTTGTCAAAAGACAAGCCAAGGTCAATTGACAATGCTAAGTGACCTTGGCTTACTTTGGTAAGCCAAGGTCACTTTACCATTTAAAGTTTACCATTGGTAAACTTTAAATGGTAAAGTTTACTTTGGTAAAGTTTACTTTACCATTTACTTGCCATTATGCTTTTGTGTCAGAAAGCATAAACGTTGAACAAAAACGTTGAACATAATTCTTGCTTCTGCTCACGACTGACTGATAGACATATAGACAGACAGAGACAGACAGAAGCATGCTCTAAATGGGTTAGGGTTAGAATTTAGGTGCACCTCTGCAATTTTTCATTACCTCTGTGTTGCCAAACTATACAGACCTCCCTTTGCAGCTGCTTAAGAGGCTATTTCTTTCACTTTAAAAGGGTTTTCTCATTCAGGCTAAGATGAGCAGCTCAGCAAAGTGGACTTCTGAATGTTTTTTTCTTTTTTTTCTCCGTCTTTTAATGCTGACCATGCTTTCATAAAGAGAAGAAAATCCTTCATCTTCCCTGTGTCTGGTCATTTGACAACCCCTGTGACTGTGGATAATAGAGCGGTACTTATGAAAACCCCAAAAAATATTTGAAAAATGAATGCATCAGCTTTTTATGCACTTGGGTTTTAGGCTTTTAAAAAATAAACTAATGAATGATATAATGTTCATACTGTTAGTGTTTATTTTGACATGAAGTCAGAAAGGGTGGTGACTATCTTCAAAGCCCAGAGTTAATGTTGTATCTCTGCAAACTCTGTTTGCTTTTCTGGAGAACAATCAGTTGAAGATCTGACATGGATAGTACATTGCTACAGTATTAGTGAGAGTCTCACATAGACTCACAGCCATTTCAATTCCAATAAAATTTAAATCATTTAAATGATTTGAAGAGGAAGACATTTATGCTGATTAAGAATTTTTGTAAACTTCTTACTGGGACTGCAGCTCCACGTATGATTTCAATTATCTGTGGTATGGATGATGTAAAAAAAAAAAAAAAAAAAAAAGCTGAAATTTCAGAACAGTAAAGATTAAATTAAAGAAACAGTAAAGTCTGATAATTTGCTCTCACCACAAGATCCACATTTTACTCTAGTTGCTGTTGGGGCAAAATGTAGCAAAGTGTGACTGGAAAACACATCTTATATATATATATTTCTGGGCTTTATATTGAGAATACCTCATGAGGGGAAATGGATTACATCATCAGTGTTTGACAGCATGCAGGACTACTACACAAAAATGGGGTAAGTGATATTCGATTAACTGGAGCACAAACTCCCAGGGATTATCAACACTGAGCGAATCCACCCAAATATATCCAGAACAATGTTTTTTTTTCTTTCTTTTTTTGTGGAAAAGGGAGCAAAACCATTTAGATCAGTACCTCGGAGGTTGGCAGATCAGAAAACTATGTTCCTGTTTTTATGGAAAACCCTCTGCATTCAGGAAAAAAAAAAAAAAAGTAAACAACTCTTGCATTTTAATAGGCTTAATTATTTAAAAAAACTATCAGAGCCTTGGGACAGTAACAAGCAGGTTATCTTTTTTTTTTCTCCCCCCCCTCCCTCCCCAGATCCTGGCAGTGTGCTGGAGCATTTTAAATGAAAAAAAAAGGATTAAAATATACCCACGGACGGCTGAATACTTTATTAAAACTGCCGAGCTGTTTCTGGAAATAAAACGGGGTAAATATTTTAATATATATTGGATTCGTAATAAAGCTGGTAAAAAAGGGAGTCATGCAGTGCCACATTGACATGCTTTAACTTCACAAAAGAGGCTCTGCAGGATAACTATTTGGCTTTGGTTGAACTTTTATCCTCTGCTTGCCTCAGTCAAAAATATCTGAATTGATTGGCGCAGATTCATTTCATCACCTCCCAACATGGACTACAAACTACTGTTAAGGAAAGGAAGTTCCACACCAATGGATTACAATTTCTAATCAGATATATAAAGAAGTGTGAGATGAAAATCTGGTTGGTCCATGACGATAATCTAAAGAAGTTTAAAACATGGTTTAATAAAGACATAATTAATATGATAAACCAAGCGCCACAAAAACAAGGAATTAGTTGTATCTGTTCACATTGTACTTTTCTGTTTAGTCAATTCTTTAAAGGTTCACTTTGACCTCTTCTATTAAATTAACTTTGTGTTTTTAACCTTAAGTGCATTACAGCAGATAAGAATGGCTGCAAATGCTAACGACAACCGTAAGCAATAAATTAAAGTCGTCAATCATCAGGTTTGATTTAAAAATTTCCTCCAGTTCAGTCATAACAAAGAGGAGAGATTGAGATCATAGTCACCGTTCTTGTCTAGTCCAAAATTATATTCGTAATTTCTCTTCACAGCTCTGCTGCCAGTTCAACTTGAATGCTGCTTGAACAAAAGTGCTGTATTTGAATTCATTCAATGGAAGCAATCAAGCTCTGTCTGGAGAGATATCTGCTAAGTGTTAAAAATAAAAATAAAAAAAATCGAAACCTTAATTTTAATACACCTAGCTGAAGGAAATGCTCAAATACATACAGATACATAAAACAATTTCAGTCTACCTAAGATATTTGATGTACAGCTTAATTGTTTTGTCACTCATTTCTCCTTGTTCTTTGCTATCTTGTTTGCTTGGTCATTACCTAAATGCACAAATATATAAGTAGACCATGTTGTTCCACTGTATTGTATTAAGTCAATTTATATATTATCACAATTATCTAAAGTCTGAAATTAAGAATCAAATCAAGGCACAATATAGAAATAAATGAATAAAAAAAATAGAAATAACATATAAAACTTTTTCTGTTGCTATGACCTGCTGTCCTTGTAGTTATTTTGTTTCTTAAAAAAATAACATATCAAGGGAGCTAGGTAATATCAAATTTTAATAAAGTGATTCAATTAGCTTATTATACAACACAAACATCAGTGTTTTGAGTTTTTCTACACAGCATCGAATCAAAAATAAATTAAATAAAACTTTTTTTTAACAATTCTTTTATATCATGAGCAATAGTGTGTGTAACACACCCACTAATTAAACAACCTGCTCTGGCACAATTTTACTTTCTTCCCTTCTTCCTCCACTTGTCAAGCATCTCACCAATTAGGATATACAGAATTTTGTTAATTGGTTACGTTGCAGATCCCTGTTCTATTTCAAAAGTGAACTACAAAAGTGGGTGACTAAATTAATGCTACTGCTTTGCATTTAAATTGCTTGTTAAAGGAAGCAACTTGGGTTTCAGAGACGCCATCAAGCCATATTTCCACATATGAAGGAGCTCAGAATGGAACTGCCAACAATGAGCCACCCCGGCATAACACCTGGTTTATTTTTAATGAGGCAAATTAACAAGCGAAGAAACATTTGAAACCAAGGTTAGCTCCGCTTTTGACTGAGGGAGAATAACAGGGGCTTTCAGAACTTTTCCGTGGTGAACCCGAGGGCCGCAGATCAGCAGTTTTGTTAAGCCGGTGGCCTTTGAAATCCATTGCGGGAGTCTTCAATTACCCGTTGTGGACCCAAAAATGTTTTAAAATCGAAAACCTGTAGCACGGGGTCACTTTCAGGGAGAGGGTCATGCGGTTCTTTTGAAAATTTAAATGTGAAAACGGCAACTTTACTCAGCCGTGGCACAAAGACGTGTTTGCAGGAATTCTCTGGTACTGAAATAGACGGGCCTTAAAAGGTTCTGAAACAAGATCGTGATTGAGATTTCCATTACTGTGAGGATTGTCACATGCTGTTTTGAAGTAGACGCCATGATATGGAGGAAATGAGAGGCTTTTAATGTTTAATTAATAATGCTAATGAAACCTAATTAGAGCATCTTATGAAAAATGCATTCAAATGAGAGATGAGCTTTATCCTTAAATAACAAGCCTCCTGTGCAGGATTTGGTGTCCTATTACATGCTAATTAGACAGCACTGGGGACTGTTAATGAGCATAGATCATTTCATCTTTACTACTTCATGGTCTTACCAATTGCTTGTGACCATGTTTAATTGCCTTGCAAAAGTTTTCATACCCAATTTATATTTTTCACATTTTGTCCACTCAAACGTCAGTGTATTTTGGGAAGAGGCGGGTTTTGTGCGGCAGACTGATGCTAATTGGTGCTAAATTGTGAAGTGGAAAATGAACAATGCATGGTTTTCAACATTGTATATAGCAAGTTAAAGACCTAAAAAGTGTGGTGGGTTTTTGAATTCAATCCAGCTCTAATGTCCTAAATAAATGACACTTTGACACAGATTCTAAATTTGTTTTATATCTTTAACTGGGCCTTTGTGACACAAGAACAAACACTATTTTGCTTACAATATTCAGTCATCTGTCTGAGTATACATATACAAACTTGAGTGACATTCCTTTCCCAAACCATAGGATTTAATGTGGTATCAGCCCCAATCTTACAATCTCTAAGTTGTGAAGTCAGACGCTGATCTTGGGCAAAAAGACCTGGCTCATCATCTCCACTTTAATTCATTCCATTGGTGTTTCATTGACTCGAGGTGTAAGACAATTAAGTTCTTCCACATGAAATGTATGTGTTTATTCCTTTATAGCTCTTGTTTTGTGCATTGCTGTGCAGCCATGTTGGAACAGGAAGAAGCCATTCTCAAATTGTTCCCACATAAGAAAATGTACTCTGGAATACTGGCAAATCTCTGCTAATTGGAGAAAACATGCCTTTGCATATCTTCTATGAAACATTCTCAGAAAATGTCTTTTCATCCTTAATAATCGACATTTACACAATTCCAGCACTGAGAACAAGTAGCCTCAGAGTATTTGGGCATGCTACAATCCTCTGGGATTGCGTCTTGAGACAAAATGCTTTTTTTTTTTCTTTTTCTTTGCTTCAGGCTATTGACTCGCAGTTTAAAATTCTAGAGTAAAAAAAAGTACATTCAAATAAAGTTACACTATTTTTCTTCCTTCTTCAGAGCTACATTCCAGATGTGTTTTTGCATGCAATCTTTTATGTTTCTCGTGTAAAGTTTCAGCATCGTGTGTGCGGCAAAAAAATGTCAAAATGTCAAACATAATAGATTTCTAACGCAAAAGAGCACACCTTTTGATGCACGCTGTGCGCAGTAAGTACATGGAGGGTCTTTATGCAGGGAGACGCTGGTGAACTGACAGAGTGTGTGCAATCTTTGGCTTTATAACAGCGTACTAACATCACAGCTCAATTGCTGAAAATGTCTGTATACCCTGCAGGTAAGGGTCTATTAAATCCTCCTACACTGTGATCCTGCACCCACGCCTGATTCTATCGCAACCTGGAAGGCTTTTGGTCACTAACACCGATTGCAATTTGCTTCCCTTGAATTCCTCCAAATTAACCCTTCCAAAAAAAAAGAAAAAAAAGAAAGAGACAAAGTAATCATTGATTTAAGGCCAACATGTGACCATTCAGGATCTGCTAAATCTGCTGTAAGATGTGTACACATGGGCTAATTAACTATATATTCAGTGTCGTCTTGCTGCTACAGAAAGAGAGGGGGCTGGATGAATGGGTGGATGTGTGTGCTCTGTTTTACACTGTCAATTTGGCAGACGCCTGCAGGGGCTGGTGTGTTGCCATGGTGATATGAGCAAGGCATGAAAGAGCAGCAAGGTTTGCCTAACAGTACCAGTCTTATAAGGACTGATAAGACGAGGACCTTTCTTTAAGCACCTCACATAAACTACATGCCTATCCAAGACTAACTAGAGCTTCACTCCTAACCACTCAAAGAATGTGACAAATATGATGAAGACCAGCTCATTTCCTGGTGGCGCAAAAGTAGCTCTAACTACAAAAGAAATTTTCTGATTTTAAACTTTGCATACTATAGAATAAAGGTTTGTCTTATTGGTAAACAACTAACATTTGGAAGAGAACAGCGGCTATAATAGCCAGTCAAACTGCAGATTTTACCTTGTGTCTTCCCTGTTTTTTTCAGTTAGAAACAGTAACAGTGGGAAGAATGTATTGGACAATATATATATATATATATATATATATATATATATATATATATATATATATATATATATATATATATATATATATAATTAACATATATAATTAACATATTTACTTTTGTACCATTTTGTTAGACAAAATGTGTGACAAAATATGTTTTTAGCTTTACATGTTTTTATAATTAATTTTAGATTAATTAAAGTGGCACATCCAGACTGTATGCTAATGGTGTTTGTCCTGTGGGTTAACCTGCACTCAAGACATTAACTTTTTTTCCCACAAATATTCTTCTTTCTTTAGGTCTATTACCCATTTCTTCCTTAATCATGGTAATAAAAAACTGAAGTGGTGTCCTCATGGTAGCACTGTATGTTCTTCCTCACATGAACCATCTGAAGGCAAAAAAGGTTCTGATTTGGATTTGTTTGACAAAAAAAAACAAAAAAAAAAAAAAAAACTTCTTCCACATTTTTGCCCTGTTCTCTACACCAAACATTCCCATCTACTTAGTTGTTCAGTACCAGGTCGAAGAGAAATAGTACGAATATTGATTAATTTTTATGCTATTGACAATCAATCTGTGAGAAATATTTTATTCTGAAAACTGGATCTATCCTTTATTTCTTGTCTGCTAGCTTTTGCCATTCTGCAACCGGCAAAAGGTTGGGGGCCAACGCCCTGTGTAGCTTGTGGAAAACTAAATGGGACTACTTATGACTTTAAAATTCCCAGAGCTTTGTCTTTGTGATGCATTTTGCTCACATTCTCCGACAAATCTACCAGACCTTAATCATAGTGAATCTATGTGCAAGTTAATGACGAAATGTGATTTTCTGCAGTGTTTTGCAGACAAAAACTCAGGTGATCTTAATGACATATTGTCCTCATTTTATGTCCAAAAACAGTCGAACGTCTCATGTGTTTGTTGCCCAGCATTCGCAAAATGGGCAAATTAAATGCTCAGCGACTAAAACAGATAAAACACATCACACCAGAGAATGGAATAGAATGTGGTCATTTTCAGAGTGTACCTTCAGGCTTTTCTGTGAAGAGACCTGATTTATTAATGCAGAGTGACCAACATGACAGAGGAAATTGTGCCTGACATCTTGTGTCGGGGAAAAAGCAGGTGTGAAATCCGAAGCACTGTTGTATCAAACACTTGGAATGAGAGACAAGTGAGATTGAAAGTTTGCCTGAGAAAGAGCGACAATGGAGACACACACAAAAGGTGTGACATCTTGTTTTCTTTGATTTAGGGGACCGATACGACTTGAACAGAAGCATAAACATAGTAGTGAAATGATAATAAGTTGCTCATCCAAACTGATTTGATTTTCATTTAACCTACCCTAATTAGTTTAATTCATCCGATTGTCCTCTCATTATGGTATTGTACACATTTCTATTTTGATATGCTTTTTTCTTGCTCATCTTAAAATTTGTCTTGATAAGGCATAATCAAAAATCTTCTAAAGTGTTTAACGAATGCATAAACAGCGACATAATATGAGATGTTGATGTATGTCTTCTGTATAACTGAAGGGTCTGAACCACTCAGATCATTTTACAGTGTTTTGGACCTTCCTTTCATTCTTATTGGCAGGAGCGTTTAAGCTCGGTCAGGCTGCATGGGGACTGTCAGTGCTAAGCCATTTTCTGCTCCACAGAAAGGCTCTCATGCGTTTAGGTTCACACTCTGGCTGGGTCACACTTGATCTCAATATTGTGTTTTCTTGGCGGTATGTTTTTGAATCACTGTCCAATTAAAATGCAAAAAAAAAAAAAGAAAGAAAGAAGAAGAAGAAAAAAAAAAGTTCTGAGTTTTGAACTTTGAACTCATTGGAAAAGGCTTTTATCAAAACTTCCCAAGAATTTTTAGCATGTAGCCTGCCCTGCCGCTTTATTAGGTACACTTCTTCAGTTTGTTAAACCTCAGCATCTGGGCCCACCGTTGTGGATCTAAATGTACGATTTGCTGAAGTTCAAACCAAACATTAGGAAAATAGAGAACAAAGTATAAAATCTGTTGCCTTTGTTAATTATCCTCAGTGTTTGGTAAAATGCAGTTAAGATGAAAAAAAAATAGTAACTATAGACCAAATGCGATTAATCATGGTCACCACTAATGGAAAAAAATACTTTACTATATGATTCACTTCTGCTAACTGACTCAATGGGCTGTCATGTGCATTTCAGTGAGAGATGACCAATCCACCGTAAAGACTCAGAGTTGTTCATCTGTAATTCTCTTCCATTTACCTGAATGATCTCAGAATTAACTTTATGATAATTGTAAGTTCTTGGACTCTAACATACTCTAATGTAGCCAGAGGTACAAAATATATGTGAATTTTATTTGTGAAAATGATAAACATGCTTAAGTTAACTTTTGGTGCCTTTCCTCAGATTACAGTATATCATCCTGCGTACAATGCCTTCCATCTCATGCATTTTCTTTCTCTCTACCTTCAGAGCTCTTTTGCCTTTAATTTAAGGGAGCCTTTGGGCAATAATTCGTACTACCTCTAAATTATTAGAGATCATGAGAGTTATCCAACAAATGACTGCAGACACATTTCAGATTCAGATATTTACACATGGGTGGTGTATACAGTCCTGAATCAATAAGTTGTAAGGATAATTCAGACTTTCACAAAAGGTTTCATCTTGCTTCACAGCTAGTTTATCATGCTTAGTGTCAGGTGGGTTTTTGAGAATTTGATGGAAGTAAATTGATAGGGAGTGTTTATTAGCTGGTCGACCTCAAAAAGACTAAGAAAATGTATTTTCCTTGTTGGACCTACATCAGATTGGATGAATGCTGTCTTTCAACTGATTTGCAATTGGATTCAGGCATAAGCTTTGACAGAGACAGTCTAACACATGAATATGATTTGATCTAAACCATTCCATGTAATTTTGGTGGCATGTATGAAGATTAGCTGCAGTCTCAGATCTTTTGCATCTCTTTAATATGAAAAACACCAGTCGTTTTGGAGTTTTCATTATTTGATTCTTGTTCCATTTTCATTGTGTTCCTTTGTTTCTTATTTTGCCTTGTTTCTATTTTACTTTATAGCAAAATAAGAGAGCATTAGTAAAGATCTCTGAAATTGTACAATAATGAGTCTAAACATTTGCTATTCTGTTTGCTGGAAGATTTACGCTATTTTTCTGGGTATTCCACCGGGACTAAATATTCAGCAATGTTTTACCCACACAAAGCCGCTTTGAGCCAAACATGCTGGGATGTCAACAATGTTACTGCCATTTGAGGCAACCTAAAAACAAGTAAACACTTTGCAACTGTCCAAGTCGTTCCAGACATCCTGGCACAATCCCAGAAAGAATGCCATCTGACTTGGCCATACACCCTCTCCAAATACAACTGAAATCCCGTTCAGACATAAATTTAGCAAAGGATCAGAGCCTCTGCACTGCACTCCAGGCCCCCACTGGTTGAACCAAATGGGATTTTTAAGGAGGGAATAATGTGCCGTGGACATTTGGAGCTCAAGTCAAGCTGTCAGTGCCTCTGTCATGTGAAAAGATGCAGATGATGTAACCCCATGCTTATGTGCCAGGCTCACACCTCTACATGCAAACACAGGGAGTAGCCTGCAAGCATGAACATATGGCTCACTGTGTAAGCCGTTACCTATGGGGATAGAAGAAAAAACTTATATATATATATATATATATATATATATATATATATATATATATATATATATATATATATATATATATATATATATATATATATATATATATATATATATATATATATATATATATATATATATATATATATATATATATTTATATATACCGTAAATAAAATGAACAGACATACACTTCTTATAAAGTATACTACATATAAAGTTAAATGTACCCAGGTTAAAGCAAAACCAAAAGACATTGCAAATGCATTAATCAACAACTGTTATTTTATACTAAAAATAAAAAATAAAAATAAAAAACAGTCACATTATCTCTACTTAATAATGCAATAATTCTGTTACTGCAACTATTGTTTTTTTTTTTTTTGTTTTTTTTTTGAAAGACCAGAGTAATAGATATAGTGATGATGCTTTGGCAGAACATATCAGAAAAGTAACTTCATTCATCACTGGACTTAAAAATATGTAATGATAGATAATGATATTTTCAGCGTCAGCAGGATACATTTATCCAGCAACACATGGGAGGGAAGTGGCACCTCTCAAATCTTTTAATACCGAGGCAGAAGGGGGGCTTTCCTGATAAATATTTGTGATTCTTTAATCAGCAATGCCTCTCTACCAACACATGTTTGATCTCTATGGTAACCATTTGCTGTGCTAGCCGATGAATGGAGGCAATCTCCACCACTTCCATTTATTTTTCACACAGTTTTTATCACCGCATCATGACAAAGGTTTCTGAGCAGACCGTTGTCATCTATACATGCAATTTAGCTGCCAGTCAGCTAGCGCACTTGGTTGGTTTCAGAGATGTTGCTATGGAAACAGAAAAAAAAGCACAGCAGAGTCTGGGAGGCATGAATGCTGCATGTGTGATTGCAGCTGTAGATATCTCTCCATTTTCAACTGATGAAATTTAGATCTGGCCTGCATGGAACCACACCACTGCTGTTCTTTGCTAGCCGTTTCTGCTACTACAGTGTCGCATTGTAGCGCACAAACTGGATATAGCCATTCTTGAATCAATAAGTGTGTGCCTTATTTATTTATTTATTTTTTTTCTCATTAGATGTCACTTCACAAAGAGCTTCCTAAAGAAGATTTATTTTTTTCGATCATATTGAGTTTGTATTTGATTCAGTGTGCTGGAATTTTATTTTACATGTTCTTTCTTTTTATTTTAATTCTCTTGTTCTATCCACAGTGCACGCTGTCTAACAAAGAAAATTATAAGAATGTCCAGTTCTGTTTTTCTTTTTTTAAGCTCATTTAAAATAAATATAAAATAAATCATTGTTTCTTTTCTCTTTTAGCCTCACAGTAATAGAGAACGTACAATTCTCATAAGCGATTCGCCCCATTCACGTCATTTTTCCAAATGACAGGTCAGTGTATCCTTTGGGTGAGCCTAACTCTGTTTTTTTTATGCTTGAGTTCAGTCACAGTTTTAACAAACAGACATGGCCTTAAGGGAAAACCATACACTCTCTTATAGCAACCTCAGAAATCCATAAATAAGGATTTCCAGCCAGGACAAACACTGGGGAGAACCTCAAACTCACTAACAACCCCTGATAGAGTCTCTGATATCATGACTGAATCAGGCTTTTGTAAGTTTGCGGAATGGCCTCCTAGTGTAAAAGACTCTCCAGCCTTATACAATCAAACACATGAAAAGGTCTAAATTGGATGTTCCTAGGGTTCAGAAAATATTGATAGATGAGGGCAGTTAGAATGTTGGATCAATCACTCATGGTGCACACAGTAATGACTAATACAGCCAAGGACTCAGAGCTAAGACTTTTCTGGAATTGCTATCTCTTCATTGGTCATATGATCTGTGAATACTCCAGGCTCCAGAAGGCATCACGCTCAGCCACCTCCTTGTGTCAGCTATTTTCAGCTGTGTTTATCTAATCAAACCAACTGTCACAGAAGAAGAGGAGATAGTCTGGACCAACAAAAATGCTCCAAAATGTTGTTTTTTTTCTTTCTCTAAATTTGATAAAATTACTACATCAAATTAAGAAAACTGACAGTGTTTGAGCTCAAACTCTTCTCTAATTATCACTTACAAGAAAAAAAAAATATACCTTCAATGTTGAGCATCTGTGCAAAAGTTTTCATATCCACTTAACTTTTCAACAACGTGTCTCATTACACCCATAAACCTCAAAGTATTTCACTTTGACTTTATCAGACAGACCAACAAACTAGTTGTGAAGTATAAGATTCCTATGTTCTAAAATGTTTCAATGATAAAAATCTGAAATGTTTGACAGAAACACTGAATAATCACAATCAGTTTTATTTCACCAAGTTTTGTCTAGCCAAACAAATCCATGACTATCCTTACAGGGTCATTATGGGCGTTGTAACGTCGCCAGTCAGTACTAAGCAGAAATAGTTTCATTCAGAGGAGTTTATTACAGTTTCTTTTTTTTTTGTAAATTGCTTAGATGCATTTTTATGATCACATGTAATCCTTCGTGCTCATTGTAGTAGCATTTTCTCATTATTTCTAACAAATTGCCGATCATTTAGGACTTGCATAAATTGTTTCCATGTAATTACCTGCTGTTTTAGATCATTATCATTTGCTCATATTATGCCAGACAAAATGAACATTACTTATGGATTTTGAGTCGTCATTCCTTCTGGAACTACAAAGTAGTCCTCATTTTATTGCTTAAGGACAAACATAAATAGTAAACCAGTTCTCAAAACCCGTCAGCTTTATGCATTTCTCAATCATTCTTACCCAAAAATGTCTCCCAGATTGAGCAATTTCTCTCAGGTGAACCGTGGCTTTAACTGCTATTGTTTACAGTTGTGCAGTAAAACTGCGGGCAGCAGCCCTTCTTACACACAGTGCATTTTGTGGCTTTCTCTTTTGTATTTTGACAAAAGAGAAAGACCTGATCAAACGTGTGCAAATGTGAATGGTTTGAAGATGACCGGCATCTCTTTCTGGTCCACTTTGCAAAAGTGTTGTAAAGGGCTTAAATTTACCACTAATGCAGCACTATGTGAAGTTGTTTGGTTGAAAATAGAGACAGGCAGCTGGATAATTCTACTCTGAGCTGATGCTGTGACGTAAGATTAAGCTGCAAATCTGAACGGCGCAGTGAGTGGCGTTTGTGTCAGGTTTGTGTCGTGATCTAAGACTTTATAAGTAGATACTTTAAAAGTCTAATCAGAGTAGTGCAAGTTTAAAATACACAAGAACTTGGTCAAAGATCAGCATGCAGCCTTTTGTGTAAACCTTTTCATTCATTTACTTCTTACTATAATGTTGTACAGTAATGCGATGCAAATGTATTCCCACACTTTGAACCCTTTTTGTTTTTAACATGCTGCAAAAAACTTTGGAAACCACATTTCCATTTTCTTCCACCTCAGAATAATGAGCTACTATGTTGAGTTCTATCACATGAAATCCTGGTTTTCTGGTTAGTCATGTGACAAAATGTAAAAAAACATTGCGGCGTGTGAATCCGTGTGCAAGGCACTGCGTGTGTGTTCAAATGTTACTTCCTTCTGACAAAGAGAAACAATCCCAGTCAAGCAGTTGTGCTTCTCGCATTTTCTAATTTTTTATTTTTTTTTTCCATTTACAATCAAAAAAAGGTGAAGTGGAAAGTTTTCCCCTCAGGACTGCATGTCTTAGACAGAATGCCCACCGAAAAGGAAAAGCAAAAACTCAGATAAATTAAAGATAACCCTGTTCTATAAGCTAGAAAAGGTTTTGTCCTTTTTGCAAGATTTATGAATAAAATGAGGCAGAGAAATCGCAAAAATATCAACAAAACACATTATACAGTCCTTTAAGTTATCAGCAGGTCATTTTAGGCAGTCTGACCATAGCTCAGTGGATTGAGTAATTGTCTTTATCTATTCGATGTAGGTTCGATTCTAGTTTCCTTCTATTTTATGTCAATGTGTCCCTGGGCAAGACATTGAACTCCAAGTTGCCTTCTGATCTGCACATGGGTGTTAGTGAGTGCAAATGTATTGATAGTGTAATGCACTTTAAGTGGTCAGTATTATTGAAAAACACTATATCCCTCTGCATTTTTTTCATTAAATAATATTTAATCTTTATGGTTTCTGTTTTTCTTTATGAATCTCAGCTCTTCTTCACTAAGTGGTCATCTTTCTGTCCTCTTTTATTCCTCCTGATGTGTCTTGCTCTTTCCCTTCTCTGGTGGTAGCTCTCCTCGCAATCCTATCTCACTAGTGCTTCTCTACTCCTCTTATTCCATTCCTCCAGCTGTCTTTGTGTTCATTACTGTGTGCCTAATCCTGTGCTCCCATTTGACCATCTCTTCTTTATGTCTCCTTTTTTTCCCAGCTGTACTCTCTCCCACACTTAAATTAACATGAGATGCGAGTACCAAGCAGAGAAACAATTGGGGAGGCTGCTGAATAAATTTGTTTCTTTTTTTTTTTTTTTTTTTTAAGAGTTAAGGTAGAAACCGCCTAAAAAATTAACAAACAGAAGAGATACATTTGTGATGGCGGTTATAGTTTTTCTAAATCCGTGAGTTCAAAAAGATATTTTTGTTAAGATGAGGACAAGGAGGTGTCAATAGGGAACGCGGAGTAAACACCATCTTGTCAGTTTATTTTTCATTTACAATTTGCTGTGGTGTGACAAAAAAAACCTGGGGAAATCATAAACACTGGTGAATGACTCTTCTGTATAGAAAAAAAATTAAAAATCATTGGATTCATTGGGTTTTAACTCTGCACTCAGCCAAGAGTATGCACATGTAGGTAGGGGTGGAGGACGCGCACCACGCAATCTGCAGCTTTGAAGATAACTGCTGCAGAAAAAAGGTAGGATTTCTTCTGAAGAAAGCCTATATGTCCTACTGCTGTTTGAATCAATCAGCCAGCAGGTTACACTCTCAAACGGCTTTAATTGTTAATCAAAAATGTGATCAATGCAGAGGATTCTTTCATACAGTCCAAGCCAAATTTCATGCTGCGTTGATACTGTTGGTTTAGAAAGTGAGTAGCTTTAAACAAACGTTACATAAAAAAATGTGACCCAGTTTGTCAATTCAGAGCAGTCTAGAAGGATCCTCATTGTTCCTCTCAGACCACCCTATTGAACCACACACAACGACATGATTAGATTTAACTGAACCTATAGTTGCCGCATTTCAAGCAGAAAAAAATAAACAACGCTTCACAGGGCTAAGGGCTGTTTCACAAAAGTACAATCAAGAAATCCAGGATAAGAGATAAAACCAGGGTTGACATAGCACCACCACTTCATCCTGACTTTATCTGTTTCACAAAGAACAAAAATATTGTCCCATTAATACAGCTTGAGGGCTTATAAAGGAAAACTCCCGACCATTGTATAGTATTTGATTGACAACTGTAAATTATTGACATTTAGCTAAGCTACTACTATACTTTACAAGACCTGGCCTGTCTTATTAAGCTTCTGTTAACGGAATAACTGGCTTTATGCAAAAACCTTTTATGGGTGTTATAATTCAAAAATATACATGGAGAATGGAGGATTTGACATTTTTGTGCAAATGTGTTGAGTTCTGTATTATTTAGCCGCGGTGCGCTCGAGGTGCACCTTTGGTCAAACGATGCTAAGCAGTTGAATTTGAATTGTTCTCTAAAACGGTACAGCTTTACGTCACACTGTACAGTTTTTTGTTACACAGCCCTGGGTTCGAGTGTTAAAGCGCCTCACTCTAGCCTCACGGCCCCACCTGGTGGTGAGTCAGGATTTTGAATAACGATTGTGGTTGCAGTGAGCGGTGATCGATGACGTTACTAAGCTAAGCTGCTCTGTCCATTGGCGGCAGCATGCTGCAGGAGAGGAAGGGGGAGGGATCATTGCTCAGGTCACAGCAGCATTGTTGCCATAAAAGTCTCTAACAACACAGAAAGAAGTGGCTGGATTTGTCATAAGTTGATACTCCAGAGCAGTGTTTCCCAACCCTGGTCTTCAAGGCACGCCGCGGTGCATGTTTTATACAGTATGTGCCCTTGATTCAAGGCACCTCATTCAGATGACTGCAGTTCAACAAAACCCTGTAAATCAGGGATCAATTGAAATCATGTGTGTTGAAACAGAGAAACATTTAAAAGATTCAGGGCACCTGGTCTTTAGGACCAGGTGGACAACATTGCTCTAGGGGAGTCTGCCAAGTTGCTAAATATAGTGGCAAAGCTTATAAGTTCACCACAATACTGTTTTTGTCCTAACCACAGGAACAAGTTTGTGTATCAAAGTGGTTATTTGTAGGTATTCCCTGAAATTAGGTTTATTACCCTGTTTATTGTTCTTTATTCACTCAATGTTGACTTCATTTGCCTCTGTATTTGGGTTTTTCAAAGTCTGATGAAAGTAATAACTGCATAATTTGTGAACAATTTAATATGAAAACCTTGTGTATTCCTTAATGAGTTTGGATGTTTTTTTTTTTTTTTGTTTTGTTTTTTTTTTCTGTGTGCTGTAATATCAGCTAGTATTAGGCTTGCCATAATCACAGAAGTGTCAGCTAACGCACATCTGCTGTGGCACTTGTAATAATAGAGTCACTTTGAACCCTGTCTGCACTAACGTGAATATTTCGCAAACGTAACATTTCTGTAATGTTTACACCTCTTGTCAACTTGCAAACAGATTTTTTTTTGTCTGAACAAACAGATTTATAAAACTCTGATTGTTGTGTAAATGAAAGCAAAAAAAAAAACTTCTTTAATAAATTTTGAGAGTCACTATCTTTTGTCTTTTTGTTTAATCTGGTTATAATTAGAAAATTATTATATCGTCTGTAATCACAAAAGCTCTTACCAAATGACTCCAATGAAGTTTTCTGTTGACAATAGCCAGTGCAGATAAATTGCGTCATTTTCAAACTATTCAAGACATATTTGTGTGTTAGAATAAGCAAGAAATTGTTGTCCTAAAAGAGATAAAGTCATTATCTCTTGATAAGACTAATCTTTACGATTTTTATCTTGTCATAACATGAAAATTATCCCACTATCACAAGATAAAGCACAACAATAGCACTCTTTAAGCAAGACCACAGTAAAGATTCCAGCTACTGGAGGTGAGCCATTTATGGTCATTCTAGAATGAACCATGTAGGTTTATCATCTATGATTGTCATGTACATGTGAGTAAAGGAGAATATTGTCACAAAAATGAGGAGTTACAAAGTTGAACACTTTGTATTATTTTATGGTTTTGGCATTTTATCTTGTGTTAACGGTTATGGCTGAAGACTTTATAGCTAATTTAAAAAAAACAAACAGCCAGCATATTTAACCATATAGGTAATTAATAAATATTAATAAATAAGTCTGTCATAAGAAAATGTTCTTGTTATCACATGAGAACAGTGAGATAACGCTACCCTTTGAGCAGGACTGCAATTCGTCGCTGTAGCTGTGGGGATTTTTGCACCCAATACTTTCCTAACTCAATATCTATATCACATTCAGTTAAATGCTGTAGGATGTTGGGCTCAACAAATTTGTCAGGGAGGGTATGATAACGCAACAGCAGATAATCGGGTGTATTTGTATCAAAGGTACAAGCGTCACAGTATGTCTGCGGGGAAGGTAAGCATAGCAGTTGGGGCGCAGCCTAACAAGCCTAGAAGTAATTAGGAGCAGTGCTCTGGAAGCAACTGCACACACAACAGCAAACAATGAGATAACACAACCTGAATTTATTTATTTATTTCCTTACCTCTCTGCGGTTTCTTATCAGAAAGTAAACTTTTATTCAGTGCAACAAAGAGATGTCCAGTGTGATCCATTAAACCACTGCTTTCTATTTCTAAAGGGACGATACATTGTGACTTCAAAGGTAGTGGAGGCTACTGTTCTTTTTTATATCTAAAACAATTTCATTTTCAGTGGTGGCAAGAGGTTTTCCATAAAAATAAAAAAAAAATAAAAAAAGGGACGATAACCGCATCCTAAAACTGCACTTTGAAAAATGGCTTTTTTTTTCTTGGCTATTCCCGTTAGTTACAGAATCACCATATGTTAGCAAAAGTAAATGTTCGGTTGAGGAAGACTACTCTTCTTACGCTTGTTGCAAAAGTCTTAAAATAAGCATACTTTCAAAACCAGCGGATGAAGCTGTGCTCATTTGTCACATTTGCTGTGAAATGAAGAAAACATGAGTAAACAAAGAAAAATGTAGACACAAGTCAGTAAATACCATTAGCTGTACCAATCTATCAATTGTGCTAACACAAAGATTTTATGTTATCTTGCAGGTATGTTCCAATTTGCTTCATTTTAACAAAAGACTACAGGAACAAGAAAATGTTACATTCACAAACCACAATCTCATGTGGGGACAAAAAACCCCAACTGAACATTATCGTGGTTGAGAGAAGAAGTGGGGCAAAGATGACACAATGCGTCTGAAGTTTAATGAGATGCAGCAAGTATCCCTAAATCCACCCTATATGTTGGAGAAAAGCAAGAAATTTGTGACGCTGCAGAGATTTTTCCACAGGTGCTATGATTATTATTATTTTGCTATCCGACCAGATTTATGATCAGCATTGGCTACCTGAACATCTCACAAAAAGAAAAAAAAATATATATGTATACAAAAAAAAAAAAAAAAACATGTTTCATCATGTTCTAAAGACAAGCAGTCAATGGAATATTTGTATTTTTTTTTTTTCCTGGAGATTTTATTGAAATACGCTTTTGTTATTTCTTTATTTTTGGATCCACTCAGAGCCCTCTCTGAGTTCTTTCAAGGCCCTGAACATTTCCACCTAATTATACCAGGCCCCCGGGTGCATGCACCACTAAAACTGCAGATTGCAGAGGAACAGTTAGTGCGCCATAGAGTTGCTCATGGCTTGTTTGTCCAGCTCCAGCCCATTATGCTCTTCTGTAATCTTGTGCTAAAAGCCAGAGGCAGGTTCAGGTTACCTGCTGATCAACAGACAAATCAAAGGTGGAGTATGAAAGCACGAGCTTTCAGAACAGGTGGCATTCAGAGTATGCGTTCAATAATCCCAAGGTTAAACCTGTTTGTCTTGTATGTGGTGCTGATGTGGCTGTGATTAATGAACATAACTTCAATGGAGACTATGAAATAACAAGGACAAGAGTATGGAGATAAACAAGAAACATGTTGAAGTAAAATAGCAGAAATCAAGCAGGTAAAGACAGTAGGCGGATTGAAATCTGGTTTCCATCCACCTACTGTCTTTAAGGTACAATAGCAGTACCTTAAAGTGACCCTGATCTTACAGTGCATCTGGGGAATATTCACAGTGCTTCACTTGTTCCACATTGTATTAAATTAATCTCTTCCATCAAAGTGCTGCACACAAATACTCCATTGTGACAACGTGGAAAATACATTTTTGAGATTTTTGCAAATTTATTAAAAACAGAAAAACAAAAAATCACATTTAAGTAATCACAGTCTTTGCCACAAAGCTCAAAATGGAAATGTTTCCACTGTTAATCCTTGAGATGCTCCTACAACTTAAATGGGGTCCACCTGTGGTAAATTCAGTTGACTTGTAAATATAAATTTGACAAATCCATTATATTTTATCCTCCTTGCACTATTTTACTTTTTACTAAGAATTAATAGTGGCATGTTTTGTTGTGATGCAGGAGAAATTCATCTAAGAGTGTAATCTGAATCATATGTTGGACACTATTTATTTGCTGTACTATGAAATATATATTATATAACAGAGATTTCATTTTCTGAGAAACCATTTTTATTTATTTATTTATTTTTTTCGATCTAGACAAGAGAGCAGACTTTGTAAAGAAAAGAATGGGGCCCAATATTTTATTTATTTACTTTCTTTAACTAGGAAAGACTCATTGAAATGAAAAACATCTCTTTCAATCTTTTGACAGTTTTCCAAAAACTGCACAACAATTGCACTAAACAAAAACAAAAAATGTTCATACAAAAATTATGAAAAACTGTCCCAATTTAAGTAGTTCATCTGTGGCACTGCCAATTTGGACTTAAAAGTGCTGAAGGGCATACGTTTTTTATTTTTTATTTTTGTCTGTTTGCTCCATGTAGACAGAGCTGAGTAAAAAACCAGCCCAATGTCAATTAAAATACTTTTAAAATGTTGTAATGCATTATAAATTGTTCCGCTTTCCCTTCCGATAGTGGTTAGTCACTTTCTGTTCGACTTTACCCTTCCAAACAAGCCTCAAGTCAACAGTCAATGTAGCCATGTTCTTTGGATATATTTATTTCCTCTATGATAATTGTTTCTCAAACACAATAAGAAAGCACAGACCAAACATGTGCTTCAGATGAAGCATGGGACAAACATGGATTCTTATTCCTTTAACTTGATTCTCGATGTGCTCCTTTGGCTTCCCGCAAAAATGTTCCAAACACTAGAAAGGAGAGAACTTTAGTTTCCTTTTTCTACTCTAATGAGTCCCTGAATATCGTACTTAGTAGAAATACAACAAGGTTTTGGCACAACCTACCCTTTTATATGCAAGACACTAACTAGAGCCATTTTAAAATTAGAGCTACAAATGAGGATTGACTGTCAAGTGCTTACCTGTGGGTGAGTTAGATTTTAAATTAAGTAAAATTTGTAAATCTGAACAAAATCCCAAAACAAAACAAAACAAAAAAAAACCCTGAAGGCACCTTGTTTAATTTGTGCTTTTATCAGCTATCATAATGTTATCTGTGGCAGGTTCACTGAATAGCAACTTATCTGTTTTAAAACACTTTTGCTGGTGAAGATTTGGATCCTGGCATTATTACTATTATGAATATTTTGGAGGCAAAATCAAACCCCCACATGGCAACAGACCGCCTCCACAGTGGGAGTGCCACTGTTCTGTCAGATAGCCATACATTGTCAGATCGTCATACGCGTATGACAAACTGACAAACTATATCTGACAATGTATGGCTATCTGACAGAACACCGGTGTTCTGTCAGATAGCCATACATGTCAGAATAGCATACATATGGTAAGAGCGCATGCGCACGCATGCGCATTCTGCAGGAGGTCCGCCATACTGAGAGGAGTCGTCAGCTTGTCATACGCGAGAAGAGACACAATAAAAAGTAACTAAATAAATTAAATTTAATGCTGCTGCAGCTGCAGTAAACTACAAAACACGTCCTAAAACACGCCCTGTTTAAATTCACGTCCCCCACTTCCTTAATATTTTTGGGTTGGATAACATGTCTGCTAACTTGGATAGCATGTCGTATGAAAAGCATAATTTTACCCACACTGAAACTGGGGCAAAACCAGTGTTTCACTTTTGAAAAAAATCCTTATCTACGTCATGATTCTATGTTGCTGATTAAATAAAATCATATGGTAATGACAACGTATACGTGTCTGAGCTAAGCGTATGACTATCTGACAACGTATCTGACAACGTATGCTGAAACGTATGCAAACGTATGCTGATCTGACAGATATAGTTTGTCAGTTTGTCATACGCGTATGACGATCTGACAATGTATGGCTATCTGACAGAACACCACCATCAACACACCGGCATGGCTCCCAATTGAAGCTGCTTCTCAGCAACTTCAAAATTACAGCAGAGTCTGAGGTGTAGAATTGGCTTCAAATCCCCATTATGTACCACTTTGAGGAGATATGGGTGTCTCTATGTCAAACAAGGCCAATCTACAGAATCACCAACCGGAACTCAACAAGGTTACTTTTTCACCAACATCCCATTGTCTGATCGTTCTTGTTCTTCTCATGACTGATGGTATTATGTATATTTAATGTAAAAAAAATAAATCTAATATGTGATGACTCTTCATAATGTTAAGCATAATCAGTCCACAGTTGCTCTGAGAACTACACACACTGTTAAAGGGATTGTTTTGTTTTTTTTGTTTTGTTTTTTTATGATGAGATTGTGATGTTGATTGTCTCATGATCTTTTATCACCCCCATACAAATAATTTCACAAAATCCATTCCACCATCCCAAAGTCTGTATCCTGGATGTCATAGATGCATTCATCATCCAACACTGCTGAACTAATACACACTTTTGATGACTATATCAGGAATGCTCTGGTCATTCCTGGTATAGTCATTCATCAAGGAAATATACCATGCAACACTTTTTCCTAAACTCTTGTTGTAAGAGTATGATTTAGAAATAAATGTGGTGCAAGATCTGTATTGAAAATATAGTTGAATTTCTTTGATATGTATCGACATCCAGTCATTGCTAGGTTGCTGGTGGGTATTCCAGAGGTTATTGGGTGAGAACATATACCAAAGACAGGTCAGCAGTCCATCACAGGGCAACACAGAGATACACAAGACAAACAAAACTTTGCATTACCGCCCTCAGATATAAAACAATTTATATTAATCGGTTGACCTAACAGTTGTATTCATGGTCAGTCAGAGGATGATGGAGAACCTTTGAAAGAACTCACGGTTGCATGTAAACTCCATGGAACCCAGCATTGAGACAATTAAATGGAAATAACAGCTTTTCCAATAGTATAAGATTTGTTGCCAAGAAGCATCATCACAGTAAAAAAATAATCAGCCAAACACCAATTTTCTATTTGTGTTACGTTTGTGTCAATATCTTTCAAAACCCACTTGTCCTCCGGTTGTGTTTAATGTCAGCTAACATGCTAAATTGTTCTACCACTTCAAATTTCTTCAGCCCAAATACAAACAAAGCAGAGTCAGAAGAAAGTCCTGCAGTTTATATTTGAACTGCTTCACCCACTCCTGCCTTTATAGTTGGCATACTTTTAGCAGTAATAAAAAGAAACAACCCCAATATGGTCTTTAACTCACAGCCTGAAAGTTCTGAATGAGTATTTCTGGTGGTCCACAATAGAAACTTTAACAAGCACATTAACATGATTATGCATGCCGAGATATCATAGAGTGAAGAAGACACAAAGATCCTAAGCTCTGGAAGAATCTTCAGTGTGTAAAAGTTTCCACTCCCTGTGAATTCTGAAACTAAGTAGAGAAAAGCATCATCTGCCACCTGCTGAATGTTTCTTGGTTGTCTTTTTTTCCTTTCTTTTTCTTTTAAAGGATTGCCAACTGAATCTGCATGCCATTTTCTAAAAATGTCCTTCTTCACACTTACACAGTTTTACATTCACACCTGCCACTTGCCAAGTACAGCTGCACTGTGCTGACTGATGACTGCTCAAAAGAGAGAAAAAGAGGATATTTCACATGGATTACAAAAAGAAGGAAAACGGACATATTACAGAAATACACTGTAATATGTATTGTAACATGCATTATTTTAATACACTTTTGATTGTTTTACAGAAATCAGCTTTCTTAATATTTGCATGATTTATTTATTTATTTAATTATTTATTTATTTTGTGGACATGAATTTATTTGTGTTTAAAATGTATATAAAAGACAAATATAAAAACATTTTCAAATCCTGCCAAACTTTCTCCATGGACATTCTGGTATACAGTATGTGTTGTTCATTTTCCTCCAGACCAAACTGCTGTAAGTAAATATTAAAGCTTTAACCCTTGCTGAGTTGCTCACCATAGCAAAATCCCACTCTAAAGTTTCTCACATAGATAATACTGTTATTTGTTGTGTGTAAGGAAAGTTGTACAACTTTTTTAAAGATTACATTATAAAAAATATTTTTAAAATTATTATTATTATCATTTTTCTGTGCCTACATGGCCCAAAACATGTAAACATGACTTGGTAGAGCAAGATTAAGCTACTTTAAGCTATATTAATGTTTATAGAACAATCTGTCTCAATACCTATCATGTCAGCCCCAGGTTATTAAATCAAATAGACCCTTTAACAAGATATCATTCATTTCTAAGTAAGCCTCTGTAGCTTACTGTAAGTGCTTGTTCAATATTTAAGAAAAACAGACAAACTAGGAGGGCTGCACAGTGGCGCAGTTGGTAGCACTGTTGCCTTGCAGCGAGAAGATTCCCGGCCACGGTCTTTCTGGACAGAGTTTGCATGTTCTCCCTGTGCATGATGTGGTTCTCTACGGGTTCTCCGGCTTCCTCCCAGAGTTCAAAAACATAACTGTCAGGTTAATTGGTCTCTCTAACTTCTCCCTAGGCGTGAGTGTGTGTGTGCATGGTTGTTTGTCCTGTCTGTCTCTGTGTTTCCCTGCGACAGACTGGTGACCAGTCCTGGGTGAACCCCGCCTCTCGCCCGGAACATTAGCTAGGCACCAGCAACCCTCCCGACCCCTTTAGGGACAAGGGTGAACAGAATATGGATGGATGAATTAGTAACTGAACCCTTCTTAAGTAAATTAAACTTGTCACTATTATTATAAAACATCATATTGCCATGACAACCAGACATTTCTATACTCTTTAGTGATCACACTAAGGCACTTGAGTAGCAGACCTCAATTCCAACTTGAGTTTGGAATCTTTAGAGCATACGCCTGATGTCCTTGTTGTTTTGACTTAAATGCAAACTGTTTTAATATGTGTGTACGAAGTTCATTAAGTAACCATGAAAATAATATTGGAGTACTGTGCTATGTGTTCAGCAAATCCTCTTTAAAGGTCTCTGCAAATCCTTTTGCTTATATTGTAGAGCTGCATGCAGTGTAAGCCTCCAGCTCCCCTCTCTATTACAGTCTGGCATATTATGTTGGACCCTGCCCTCTTAATGCATAAATACACACAATCAATACACAGTTGCACAGAGGAGGAACGTATGTTCGATTACATTATTGCCAACTTGTGGTTGTTGCACCAAGATTTTCCCTCTGTGTATAAGCTCTGCTGCTGGACTAATTTAGCACTTTGCAACAGTGTTTTCATCCGATCTGCTCAATTTTCCAATCTAGCCCAACATGACAATAAAGGGCTTCTTATTCTGAGAAACAAAAGCGGAAAGCGAGTGGATTAAAAAAAGTATAGATAACCAGTAAATAACCTGTAGAACCGACACAGTTCAGTGAGAGTCACAGGAAACAGATATCCCCTGTGTATTGGCTAAAACTAATATTAAATCTCTGTATTTATCATAGTAATGACAGTAATGCAAAATCCATATCTTGGTGGAACATGATACCAGTGACTCTGCAGAAGCCAGAGCACCATCAATCTCTAATGTATATTTATATGTAAATGGATATGTGGAAGTCCATTGAATCACCAACTCCAAGCAGGCCCGTTCCTCTTCTTTTTCTCTCCTTCCAACAAACACTCATCATTACAAAGCCGAATGAGAAAATGAGTGTTAATGACTCTGGTGTATTTGTCAATCAGGCCTAACAGTGATTATGAGTGTGGCTCTACATATACTCCCCAAGGGAGTATCACACAGGGCCATATATTCTGTTTATTTGCACAGTGTGGGCCTCTGCGCTCTCACTGGTGGGTATATGTCTCTTGCCACATCTCTGGAGGCTGTATCAGAGAGGAGACCATCTGTTTGTTTTGTCCTGACATCACCCCTGCTTACAATACCCCAGAGTCTTGTATTTTTTTTCCCCTTTTCTTTTTTTAGAAAAAGTAAAATATAATTTTACTTTGACTGAAAAACTGATTTATTCAAAGTGTGTCGTGTTGTTTTTATGTGTAATCCTAAATGGCCTGTGTATGCTTTAGATGCAGATTCCTTTATGTTCTTTTTGAATGATACCACTGCAAAATATGTAGCAACAGTTATAATAAAATACATTTGTCATGATTCCTGTCTGTGGTGATTGTTGGGAGAATAGCTCTCTCCAGCTTCGATCTGAAAGGGGGACTGGGAATTTGGGGGGACTGTAGTGAAACAGTCTCGACCAAAAGTTTTTATACCCTTTAACTATTTTTGTCTTTGTGCTAAGAAATGTTAAAGGTACAGACATTATTAGATATAGCGCTTGAGAATGACCATGGACCTCGTGGCTGATACTGGGATTAATAGTCCCCCTGTCTGAACTGTTAGCTTAGCTGGTTTACAGTGTCTTGGTAGGTTCACAGTAGTGCCAAGCTCTTCCTAATTTTGAATGATGGATTTAACTTTGGTCCAAAAGATGCTCCATGGTTTATATGCAGGGCAGTGAAAAAGACCTTACAAATTTCTTCTATTTCTGCATTGTTTTGCTTTTGTAAATGGTTTCTTTTATTGGGTGTCAAAAACTGTTTTCACCCTGACAGCCACCATGCAGAAATGGAGAAATCACAGAACAGTAATGAACCTTCCGAGGAGTAACTGACTGACTTATCAACATTGTCTCATCACTGATATCTCTTGATATATTTGATGGAAACATGAAATATGCATATCTGCATGAATATGCAGAAAGTTCTGAATGAAACGACAAAAAAAACACCTAAATGAGAGTTTTGGAGTGGTCTAGTCAAAGTCAGCATTTAAATCAGGGATGAGAAAAATCTTCTAATGTGGCTAAACTAAAGCAGTTCCTTTATAGCAATGGCTTTTAGAATGAATACTACACATTCCAGTTGTTTTATGGCACTTGCTAAGTGTGGCCGCACCATTTGCATATAGGGCTCTCTCTAACATTACTTTGTTTTTAAATTATGTTGTTGTTAAATTATTTTGTTAATCCTACAAAATCAATTAAAGAAAATCTTCAAGGTTCCAATATCTTTTTAGAGCACTGTAAAACTTTGCAGTGCGGCAAAACCTTATTCCTGACCTGCCTACATTTTGTATATTTTTCAAAAAGCAATAAATAACATGTATCCGTTTAGATAAGGGGAAGTTGAATAATTTAGAAGTGCTTATTTTTTATTATTCCATCCAACTTGTGAAATGTACTTGTATCTCTTTTCATAAAAACATCAGCTTAATCCTACCATCACCATTTATTTTTCAATTTGAAATCATTGTCAACGTTCCTCCAAATATTCTTCTTTTTATAGTAGCCAAATGCCTACATTTCTGTCCCACATCACAAGAAAGCGTTTCACCAGAAGGTATTTTGCTTGCCAACGTGAAAACAGCAAAATTAAGTTGAGCTTGAGTATGTCTTGATGCAGCTGCTTTATGTCTTGGTCAGTCAATGCAAAAACGACAGTAACACTGGTCTTCCAGCAGTCATGTCAGACATGAGCTTCATTGGTTCCATGGTTGTTCATGAAAATCCCAACCAACTTCCTTTTATCTTAATGTGACAGATTGGGTTACATAGTTCAAACTTGGGCATTCCAACAACAAACCAAAAGAAGTTTCTCAGTTCCATCTTGGCAAAACCGACCACTTTACAGCTAATTCAGCAATAATGATGCCTCCATGATTAAGTGCCACATGCAGATAGCATTCATTGCCCCTATCCTATCACATATCCAGTGCTTTTGAACTATGTATCATTAGGAAACCGGACAGTTCCTTTCATGTATACCTCTGAGGAGATTGTGGCAATGACTAACGCAGAAGAATTTCAAATCTTCATTCATCCAGATACAGAACAGTTTTCAAATTTGCCTCAATCCCCATTAAATTGTCTTGGACTCTTTAAGTTCTACGAGGAACCAATCGTGAATAATTCTTTCTTGGCAGCTTCAAAAAGCCATCCTCATTAGTGAGATTATAGAAGTCTGACTTACATTCTGAGTTGGCATACTTTGAATTAATTTTCAACTTTATGTAAAACACTGCAACATGAGTTTTCTTTTGCCATTTCTAATGTATTATTGACATTCCTGAATCATAATGTTACAGATATTTTCAGCCAGTAATTAAAGAACTCGTACAAAGTAAACACAGGTCTTCTGCCGAAGAAAATACACTCCCTCTGCCATGTATAGTATAATTTCCATATGGAAGAAAAGTGGTTACCAGGAGAATTTGAAATGGATGATGTTCCTGCTCTTAAAATCCAGTATTAGCCTGCCAAAAAGTGCAAAGATTGCCAGCCATGATGGAAAATTAATATTAAGTGCAATACATCATTCCTGTCTGGCTGGTGATATGGCAGTCCTGGGTGGAAAATTAATTTGGTTTCCACTACAGCCTGACATTGTAAAATGAGGAGCAGTTACACTCTGTATTTTCTGCTTGTACCAATCATCACAGTGTCAAGAGTTCCAGATTTCTGTTTTGTATGTTTTTTATTATGTTTTATTTTTTTATTTTTTACTCATTGTTTTATCTGGTGTACAAACTCAGTAGTTTACAAGCCTAAAAATATAAGATACAATTCACAAACTTTTTTTTTTCTCTCTGAACATTTTTAAATGATTTAATGCTTGCTGTTATCTCAAGTATATTTTTCTTGCTATATACTGAAATTTAATTAATCAACCAACACAAAGGCGTGGGTAGCTGGGAAGCTGAAGAAAAATGACAGATTGAAAGACTGGAGAGAAAAAAAAACATTTTGATGGGTTTCAATTGCAAACTGCAACAAGAAAAGTTAGAAGCACAAAAAAATAGAGCCCAAGATTTCATATTTCCTTGAACATACCATCCAGATGGTGAAACCTAGTAGAAACAATGTCATGCCATGTTGGAATGCCTTTTTTTCACCAGGGACAGTAAAGTTGAATTGTAGAGTAGATGGTAAAGTTAAATGTAGGTTAAACATGGCAGAAAATATGTTACAGGTTGCAACAGATCTCAGACTAGAGTGATAATTTGCTTTCCACCATAACAATGGCCCTAATCACACAGCCTAAGTACCAATAGAAAAAGTTTACAGATGAGTTAGAATGTCCCTGTCCAAGTGTAGACCTAGATTCAATAGAAAACTGGACTCAATTGCTGTTGCCACCAGTTCTTAATTACTGAAAGTAGCTTTTCACACATGCTCTACATCCAGACGGAGAGCTCAAGCCATGTTGCAAAAAGCAGTGGTCAATTTCCATCTCTGAAAACTCAAAGCTGGTGTTGAGATACGTCCAACTTAAAGCGGGGGAAACCGAAGGTGTTTACACTGGAGGCACTGAATAAAATGCACATCTCTGATTTCACATTTTTCTTTGTTTACTTTTTCCTTCCATTTCACAATTTTGCACTTCTTTCCAGAAAAGATGTATTAATATTTGTGGTTGTAAATGTTGTAAAACATGAGCAGGTTAAAGGGATTTCTTGCTATATATATATATATATATATATATATATATATATATATATATATATATATATATGCTTTCTTTGAGTTTCCTATTGAAACCCTGTTTGGCAAGCACATGTGCAACAGTGCAACAATAGCCCCTGCTGTTTCAGCTAAATCCTCCTGCCTTTCCTCTACAATCACAAGGGAGTTAGCTTCCTCTTTTAGCCCACAAAGACTTGCAGCTTTCATTGAAAGCTTTCTTAGTTTTTCAAGTCTTGTTTTGACACACAGTTCCCTTAAGTAGCATTTCTTTAGCATTTAGTCCTATGAAAACAGTAAGCTGGTACCTTTGTACTCTTTTTCTTCTTTGTATATGCTGCTGGGTTTACCTTTATGTCACTCTCTAAACACCTATAACTGCATTTTGGATTTCAGAATGTTGTCCTTGCTGTCAAAACATTGCTTTCTGAACTTAGGTTTCCAAGAATCCTATCATTAATACACAGACAAATAAGTAAGTATTGTCTGTGTATAAGTATTAAAGGACTTAGAAATTTTTCCTATTATAACTCAGAAGATATTTAAGTGACATATTTATTGAAAGATCAAAATGCTCACAATCATGCCTACTCAAAGAGCATTTCAGTAGTACGTGCTACCCAGCTCTCTATCAAACAGAACACTCCTTCAGCTTCACAAGAGTGCATAAAATGTTTTCCTGTGCCTAGTGCTGACCAAGTATCAATAAACCAGTGAAATTGCATGTGTGCAACTTCACTGGCTTTAATTCACTCAGTGTTGTGATACTCAATCAATTTTAGCACCACAACCCAATATATTTTGCTATAACAAGCAAAAAACATACTTTTCTTTGGTGATTTACTACAACATGTGTATGTGTTAAGACATTTAAAACCGAAAAGGTAGTGCAACGGATCAACTAAATATAGCGCTTGTGGCGTAGCGTTTGAAAAAAATAAAAAAGTCCTACTACAATATCTTGGTAGCATGAGCTCAGAGCCTTTATGCCTTGAGTGACCCACAAGGAACCTGAATGTGCTCACAGTCCAGAACTGCACACTGCCATAAATGGAGGGAAATAGAGACACTGTTTGAAGAGTAAACATACACAAGCAGTGTGTTAAACATAATGACTTAAAATATGGTAAGCTGTTTGTGTGCGGTCTGTAAACTACAAAGTGACACAGTGACGGTAGATCTGGGGAAAATTAAGAAGTAGATACACATGGGCAACTGGGAAACATTGGGAAATATTTGAAAACTTTGGTAAAATAAAAAAAGTCTGCTTTGAATTCCATCAGATCTTTTGCACTGGTCTCGAAAGATGGGTTTGTTTTGTAAGAAAAAACTATTTTCATTTATAAGGAAGGCTAAGAAAACAGAGCAGCATTTTGAATCCAACTTAACAGATACAACATCTGGCTGGCTTTTCAAATGTAAGTAGAAAAAAAGAGAATTTTTAAAGTAATATATCTACAACTGTATAGTTTTGATTTGCTTTCTTTGAATGTCTGTATATATCTGTATATCGGTGCAATTTGCAGATTTTCGGCTACTGTTTAGATAAAACTTACAAAGACTCATTCCTAAACATTCACAAAACACAGCAACTGTGAGCAGCACAAAATATTTTTGTTACAAGAGAACAAAACAGCTCTGTGTTTATCATTCATTCATATTCTGTAGTAGAAGTAAACAAACTAATAAATATCCTTATTTTTAGATCACTGGTTGCACTAACAAAACCAAGCTGCTTTGACATCCGACTCTCCAGGAGTAAATATTTCGATTTATAACCATGAACTTAATTAAATTGCTTGAATTTGTCCTGATCTCAGCAAAGTCATCGAGTCTGGGATGTCCTTACCTGCCTTTAATTTCACGGTACATGTCTTTCCTTCATCTCCTGATAGCATCGTTTTTGTCAGATCTATTGACTTACCGACTACAATGTCACCACAAGCATTTGCCCCTCTTCACTCCAAGTTATGATTCCTATCTGCAGTGTGACTTGACATTATGAGGTTCGCCACGAACTTGGGTATCACTGTTGTCTGTTTATGAATATTACAAGAAAGAGTTAGTCATCTTTAGAAAACTTCTTTATGGAATTCCCTCTTATCCTTCCATCAGAATGAGATGTCTGACACTGAATGAGAAGTGAATGCTGTGTGTTTACACAAACACACTTTACACACTTTTTTTTTTGTTTGTTTTTCCCTTTGCTTTCCATTTAAACAGACACCACACAACATTCAGAACCATTCAGAACCAAATTCTTTCTCAATGCTTGGGGCGACGTGTAGTGTAGTGGTACAGCGGGGACCCCATATGGAGGCGTTGATGTTGTTATCCCTCAATGCAGCCGTGTGGAGTTCAATTCCTGACCTTGGGACCTTTTCTGCATCCACTAATAGAAACGTCTCAAAAATCTTCGAAAATGAAAAATATGTATATTTGAATATCCTTCAACACATGTTTTTTTTTTCTTTCTTTTTTTTTTTCTCATTAAATTAATGTCTGTCTTCCAAGAAATTATCCAGTAGTTGTTTTTTTGTGAGCCTGGAATGAGTGTGTTTTGGCCATGATGTCCTGTAATTGTGTTTCAAAGTCTAAAACTCTTCCAAAAGCAGTGGATCCCTTTTTAGTGGATCTGCAGTCAAAAGTTGGCTAGAGTTCTAGCCAATGCTGTCTATGCTGCAACTAATTTGCTTATTACTTCAAAATATGAATCTCAAACATCCATACACCAGGGTGTCTATTTGTCTCTACCATATAAGGTCCACTTCTCATATCTGAAGGCCAGAATGTAGGGAAACCTCTGTTACGCAAAGTTAATTTCTCTGGGACAATTAACCCACTATTTGACATCAATAACCTTCAAATCTAGGCCCCGAGGGCCTGTATCCTTTTAGAAGTCTTTCTGCTTTAAAACTCCAATGTCAAATAATCATGTCATTATCAGTACTCTGAAGAACAGACCAGATAATTTAAGCCATTTGATTCAGGTTTGTTGGACCTGGGCATCCTCCCTGCCCTTATTTTGGGAGTGGTGCCCAGGGCACCAAAAAGAGTAGGACCGCCTCTGCCAGGGACACATCTCAAAGTTGCAGGAGGCCTGGATTTGAACACCCTGATTATAGAGATCAGAGAGATGGGCTTTTCTTTTTTTATTAACTAAATCTAGAATTTTTTAAAAGTGTTTGCTTTATATATAGTTTCTGAATGACAAAAGTTGCACAGTGACTTACAGAAACCTAGCGCAACAATTCTAAATTTTCATATCACCGCTTTACCACCCCTACTGCCCAAAAGAGCTGACACAAATAGCATCTCTATGCTTGGAGTGAAAAAGAAATCAAGTCCACATGCACTTCAGAATGTTGGGTAAAAGTTGGATCGCTCTCCTATTGTACAGAGATTTGCTTCATGAGACAGATTTGTTTATGTGATGAGCACAGAAGCCTCACACGTTTTCAGCCATTGCACACACATCTGTGATGGCTTTGGAAGTTAGCAGCTCTACTGTTGGCTGCTCTGTGTGCCAGGCAGCGAAGAAACAGTACAAGAGAAAGAGCACATGTGTAGCCGCAGCACATGTAGGCTCCAACTGTGAAGTAAAACAAAACATTTTTTATATAGCACTTTTCAATATGTAGATCACAAAGTGCTGTATACCAAAAGAAACTTCATAAGTGATAGCCAAGATCTTTAAGTGTACTCTGGAGTGGTCCAGACATGCTTTGTTGACATGGGTGAGTTGACATGAATTACAGTAATCCAGTCTCAAAAGAGAAAATGTGTGAATAATTTCCATTTCGCATCCTGAGATGAGATTACTTAACTTGGCAATATTTTATAAGTGATGGAAACATGAGCAAACAACTGAACATGACCATCTAAGGTAAAACCAGAGTCAAAATGTACCAAAAGATTCCTGATGGAAGAGGCTAAAGCACCGAGAGTTTCCATTGACAGTGATAACTGGAGCATAACGAGGAATTTCAGTTTTGTCTTCATTTAGTTGGAGAATGTTTTGCCAATCCAGCTTTTTACACAATCTGAGCACTTCGGTTAGAAGTTCAATTTCAATACCTCCTGACATTTGAAGGAAACATGACTCCCCCTTGTAATACAATAATTTCAATAGTATGTCAGCAAACTTCCTGCCTGCCACTCTGTAGAACATACAGAACAGAAATGACATGCTGGTGGGTCTTTTTTTGTGTTCTGTTGCATTTACATTTCTATTCTTTTGTAAACTGTGGAAATCAGACACACAATGATTAGAAAGGCTGTTATTGTTTAAGCCCCATCACACAATTCAACAACATAGTCGATGCCAATGGCCACATCTCCTTGGATCACTACATCTTAGGAAATGTCTGCTGCTGTTCGTCTCCCTAGAGGAAAAGTTGTTTATTGCTTTATTCCTATTTGTTTATTTTTAGGACACAAGCAGCTGGGTGCATTTTACATTAAAGCTTGCTGCAGTGTAAGTTGCATACGAGTTGCAAATTTTCAACTGTGTTAAAAACGTGAGAGAGAGACCTTTTACAGTAGATTTAAAAAAAACAAAGAAAAAAAAACGCATGATCATTTCTTGTGTAGGTAGAAGTGAATTTGTTCTGTGCTTCACTCACAATAGCAAGTAGCACTTCATGTTGGTGTACTGTGCACCAACATGAACACACTATTTGGCACTTTCCTTAGTGCCAGTTATTGCCAATAGTGCCAATAATGGTGCTAAGTGCCGGTAAAATACATGATACTGCCTCTTTAAACATGGCTGGTCTCGTAAAGCCTCCATAGACACAATCAGACATTTTGAAAATCAATATTCTAGTTAATGTGAAAATATTATTATAAAATACAAAGTTAAAACGACTGTATATACTGCATATTACAGTATGACATTATGACATAGCTTTGTGTGATGTGTTTTATTAAATGACAATATTTTTATTAGCAAGCTGTCTGGGATTATCTTTGTCAAATGATTGTGGAAAGACTTATGCTGTATGTGGTGAATAGAACAGTAAGTGTTTCTCTAAACAGAGGTAATCTTCTTTAGAAATTTAAGAACAAAAAAGACAGACCATCAGAGATGGTTAATACAAGACATATGCATGGATGATACAGTTACATTACCAGTTGTTGAAAGTAAATGCTTGTTAGCTCTAGAGTAAAAAATAATCTTCATTTTCCACCGTTTATGGAACCATATAAAAAGCAGTTAAATTACTGACGGTTACTGTGTGTTTCTTCTAATGTGAGGACAATAACGGTGGCACGAAGGATGAATAAAACACTGAAAGTTCGTCTTGAGCCGGCGCCAGTGGCTGAACAAGTGGGTGTGGCCAGCTGAAATCACACTGAAAAAGACAATTAGCGCTTACACAATCACAGAGAAACATATCAGCGGGCTCAAAAGAGCAGAGACCAGCTGAAGAATTTATTTTTGTCATTAGCGGCTGGCAAATTAAATTAGTCTTTTAGACTGGTCCTCCTGAGCACCTCGCAAACCCATTTCCCATTCAGGAGACAACATCTACAGGTCTAATCATGCACGGCCCACAGCCTGCAGTGAGGGAGCCACTCCATTCACATGCTTCTTAAACTGCATCTGTGACACTAGAGTCCCCAGGGTGTGCTCTCCACAGCTGCTGCTGCCAGACCTGCTCTACTGTCTACACTCCCTATTTGGAAGGGAGAGATATGCAAAGGAAAAGAAGAAAAAAGCACGGCCTTCTTCATATCTTTGACAGCTCATTACCACAGAAACAACCCTGGGCTGGCATCACTGGCCAGCCCTCCTACCCTCACTGGAGGATACAGACAATAAAAAAAAAAATAAATAAAAATGAAATGTTGAGCAGAAATTCCAAGCTGATATTACTGGACCTTTAATTAAAAGAAGCTGAGAGAGTGAAGGTATGATATTTTAAGTTGGAAGCTTAGAAAAGGTCAGAACCAACTGGCAGATCTGGCATCTAGGATAAACGTGACAAATTTTGGCTGAGCACTAGCACTTGCTTTATTTTGCGTGGGTTAGTGGACTCATCATTTTAAATTGTGAGGTTTTGTTTTTTCTCTCTCTCTCTCTCTCTCTCTCTCTCTCTCTCTCTCTCTCTCCTGTGGATTTAAATTAGAGAAGAGGATAGAGGATATGAATACAGGTGGGAAAGCATGTGCGGGATTCATTGCTATTCAAGTGGGGGAATGCGGGGAACTTTAACCTTGAATGTGTGTGAGCAAACAATGAAAATTTGCTTTAATTATCCGTTTTCAACTCAAATCCATAAGTATACTGAACGTCAGTGGGAATTGGGCTTTCCGTTCAAGGTCCTCTGTCAAAAACTGCGTGAGCATGAAATGGGGTCACATTCTTGAAAAAAAAAAACCCCCGAAAAAAACCCAAAAAATATAAGAAGGTCTCCAAACGTCACATAGGCTACATGTGAACAAAATAAAACATTCGACAAGGTAGAAGGCCACCAGCAAAATATAGAAGCCTTCATGTTTGTACTAATGGATTAGATTTTTTTTCTACTTTTATTCCTTTTGAAGTGGCTTGTGTTATATGTCTAGAATATTTCCGCTGGCCTCTTTGCCTATTCAGCCAGTACAGCTTGAACGATGGTGAAGTGCCCTTCAAAGTTTTATGGTGCACAAAATCTGGACTTCTTTTATCCGTCACACTTTCGATGAATTCGGAATAAAATTTGCGGTGCTTTAGAAATAAAGAAACCAACTAACCAGCCGGCAAGAGGAGTTGGAAATGCAACACAGAAAACAAATAGCTGCAAACATCTGCATGGAAAGGTCACAACAAAACTGCTCAAATGAATCTGCTTCATACTACAAAGCACCGACACGCGAATGAATTGTCACCCAGTTTGAAGAGAAGCCGCATCATTTTTCACAGACAACAGTTTTGATCTTTCCAAAACTTTAATGAACCTCTTCGACAAGATGAAAAAACATAAGTCCGGGAAAAGTTAAGACAGTCAAATGATACAGTGTAATACCAAAAATATCAGTGGGTTGTGTTAATGATTTTTGTTCACAGTAAAGAACAAGTTTAGTCACTTATCTAGCATAGTTAGATAAGGCCAAATAAAGTTTTAGTGTGTCAGACTGAAAAACTTTTAAAAGCACCCTTATATCTAGTAAGCCTTTTACCTACAGACAACAGAATAGATATAAGGACATTCTCAAAGTGAGGAAAAATGTCTTCTTTTGAGAGCAACAAAGAAAATCATGTTGTGTAATCCAGGTTTTAGATTGTTTTGTAAGCCTTTAACATTTGTAAATAGTCACTTGGGTGGTGGTGATGATATAAAGCATGAGGCCTCAGACCTCTATGTGGCCATCACAGGTTCGAGTCCCGGCCTATTGACCTTTGTCTTCCCCCTCTCTCACAACCCACTTTCTTGTCAATTCACTATTAAGCAAAAGTAACCAGAGCCAAAAAACTGCTTAAAAATGTAACTAGTCACTTTAACCCACACTGTATTAAAAACCTACCTCAGCATGGCGCCAAACCCAGAACATGACCCTGTTTTACTAAAAATACTGAGATGAATTTGTCTATGTAAAAAAAAATGCTGGTAACTTGTTTGAAACAAACAGTCTTGTTTTTGTAACTGCATGGTTCCTATTTTACGATGGTTCCAAAGTGCAAACCACATCGACAAATCACTAAACACAACTACATATTGAAAAACACAACATGATAAAAGCAGAATCACAAATTAAAAAAGCACAGTGACATTAATCGGGCACAGTTAATTTGTAGTTGTGCTTAGTCAATGTTGTGTCTTTGAATATTTGATACGATAAGCTTTATCAAGTGAAATGTAAAAACTGACAGTAGTGAGTAATACAAATCCATTTCCCTGGAATTCATTTGTCCACTGGTGACTTATGCACAACACAAATCTGTCCTTTATGGAAAAGTAGCAAATAGAAGCTCCATGATAAAAGAAACCCACAAGAAGTCCTAATCAAGGTTTGTTTCATTCAACCAGAAAAAAAAAAAGTGTTTGTAGTGCTACATTGGAAATGCAAACGCGATGTCTTGGCAAACGATGCGTGTAAATCACTCTGCATATAAGTCACAGGTGAGTTGAACTGCTACTCACAGAAATGTTTTACATAACTGAAAGCTGTCTTCTCCTCATGAGCTGCATGGGTCATTGTCTCAAGGAACCCGAAAAAGAATCCCATGCGTTTCCAAATAAATGAGCATATACTTTGTTCAGACCAGCTGCCTTTCAGCAGCTCTCTAAACCGAATCAGAGGACTTTTCAGATGAAACCTATAAATCCTTGATTAATCTTTAATATTGATATGTGTTCCTTTTGATTATTTCACAAAATGAGAAAAAGGAAAGCAGAATTTGAACTACATATGTTTGTCTAAAGATTAGAACTCAATAAATCATAGTTAATGTTATTCAAATGCATGTTGACTCCTGTTCAGTTCAATAAAATCATACCAGGTCCTATATTTGTCGACCTGGCAACCATATGCACGCTGCACTTACAGCTTCATATACTGTTAGGGATAATTAATATTGACCTTTACAATAAACATGCTCCAAACTGTTTGGTTGCCTCTTCTCCTTCCTGAGCTTGCTGCCGTGAATCACACAGCTCCACATGCTTGCAGAGAGCCAAATTACTAGAAATCAAAAGAAGTTCAACCCCTGATGGTAAACCGTGTCACTTAATTAGCATGACTTTGAAGCACTGTCGTTATAATTTGCAGCTATCATAACGAGCAGCTGCTATAAGTGGAAAAATATTCAGCCTATACAGAACGGGCAGCGGGCTGACTGAGAGGGCAGCGTTGAAGACGACCCGCTTCCCTGACCTGAACTTTATGGGTCGTTCAACAGGTGTTGCATAAATTGCTAGGTGAGCTTCTCTCGGTAGCAGAAGTTGATTCACTTTCAGAAATAACGAGCACAATGAACATTAACTTGAGCAATAATCTCAAGACCATTGCTGTGTGTGTTGGCATGTGTGTGTGTGTGTGTGTTCACAATCTGCCATTTTTAATAGGAGAGAAGAGCAGGAGGCAAGAATCGCCCCTCTCAGCCAGACAAGCAGGTTTTCAGTAATCCAAGTTCGCTGCACAGTCCAGTAATGTGTCTTCTGCTATGTATTGTGAATAGCTGACTCAAACCCCACTAGCTGAATATTTAATATGCTGGAAGGGTTGAAAAATGAAAAGTATTACATGTTTGGAGTTTTATTTCTGCCATGTTACTATTGTAACTAAAATATATTTTGCTAAAAAGAACAAAACAGTTAAGGTATTAGTGTGTTCCTTCTATTTGTGAGTTTAGATTTTGTTTTTTTTACATACATTTGCTTCCAGTGGCTTTTCACCTACATCGTTGCAGATGTTCTACACCCCCGCACGGAGCTTCGGCTGGCTTTCAGGGAGTCAACTGAAAGTGAGAAAAGACGATTCTTAAGGTAGGTGAGCAGGAAACAAAATGACGCTAAGAACTCAAGGCTAGGCACAGAGCACAGAGGAATTATGAAAAGAGAGAGAGAGAAAAGAAAAGGACTGTTCATCTCCAAGCAATGAGTAAGAAACAGCCAGGCTTAGTCTAGCATCCTTTTCTTCTCTGATGCAATTTGATTGCTAATGTAGAACAATATGACTCACCAGAGAGAGAAATAAATCTAAAAACAGGAAATTATGACACTTTGCCAAAATGACTAAACGTGCAGTGCCTTGCAAAAGGATTCACTTTCCTTAGATGTTTACCCCTTGACTTCTTATTACCATCGTAATTGTAAATCTATTTATTTTTTTTTTTATATAAAACAAACACCTGAAAAGTGTGGGCTGCACCTGGGTTCAAGCTCCAACTCTGGTTGCAAGTTTTCTTATTGGTATATGTGCCTATTCCTGCTTTGCACATCTAAATATTGAAGTTTTTGTCCATTTTTAACAACATTGCCTTTTGTCTTCAAGCTTCTGGAAACACTTTGCAGAGTTTTGGGGGGGGGGGAAGTTAAATCTAAGGAATGTCTATGATGATTATTCTGTCTTTCTACATCAAGAGGCAACATCCTGACTATGATGAACTAAGGATGTCTGGATTTATATAGATTTTTTTTTGTTTTTGTTGCTTGTTGTCACTTGTTCAACTACTGAGAGTGCTGCCGCGGGCTAACACACACACACACACAGCAAGCTGAGTTCATGCCTGCCTTCACTCTTAATATTTCAAAAAATGCCTCCCATATTTGTGAAGCAAATGTCATGACGCGATGTCTTAATTTGGCAGCGAAAATGTCTAATGTTGGCAGGAAGCTTGAACTGCCAAAGGGATGTGCTTAGTAAATAACAGCAGCAAACATCTGGCCCCCTAATTTTAATTAGTCTCGGATTACAACTGGGCCACGCTCTCTGTTGTGAGTCAACTCACTTTCCATCTGAATTTTCATTTCCAAAAGGTCAAAATGCCTAAAAAATTGTTAAGAGATGAAAAAGTGAAATCATATCTTGAGCTTTGATTAAAACTTTTTTTTTCCCCTTTGACCAAGCTGCACACCTGAAATAGTAATCTGTGAGTGAGTTAGGCAGTAAAATTTAATTAACAACAAAAGACAAACTTGCTGAACATCTGTTTATGTCTCCGTTGCCTCTTTTGGAATAATTATTCATCAATCTGTCTCCAGTGCATGCTTTGTATTTACAAAAATCTGCCTCGACTAAATACATGTCTGCATGCAATCAAAAGAATTGTTCCACTGAATTTATATGGCACAGTTACCTGCACTGAAAAATATCTATGCCTTAATCAGAGGTTGTTGCTGATTATATCGAAATAGGAAATTATGGGCAGACTTAATCAGCTGACTGCATAATCAAGCCAAGAGGGGACATTTACTTTCAAAAAACAGATGTGCTGTGCCGTTGTTGGTGATGTTTTCTAATTTTAGCTTGTGATGAAAAAAAAAAAAGTTCAACCAACAAAACTGCTGTTTGGCCTCACACTGTGTCAGATGTAAGTCTCAACTCCAGATAAAGTGAACAGGAGAAGGGCACAGAAAGATAAAGCTTTGTTAAGCATGCAATTCAAATAAACGTCTGCTCTGTCTTTGCTTTGTATTCACATCGTCTCTTGAAGTGTCAAGGGTGTAGCCTCCAAAGTCAGCTGGGAGAGAATCTGGGCTAATTATCTATGCACTACATTATACTAAAATCTACATTTAGCGTTGCACAAGAGGTCAAAAATGCTTTCACAACAAGCTCCCTTACCATTGTTAGACATCCTCAGATGCTTAAGGAAATAAACCAACAGGGAAAGGATTTAGTTTTTATACTTACACCACGCTGTTGCCAATCTGTCTAAAACATTAGGGGTGTAACAAGACTTATTTTCTAGAGTAAATCACACTCCTGATGCTGTAGTACGAGCAATTTGATCACTAGTCAAGTCAAGAAAATCAGAAATCTGAGGCAGTGTGCTAAGGATCTTTTCAGATGCAAGTCATAAGGCTTGAGTCCAGTTTTTTATTTTTTTTATTTTTGCCATGTCTGATTTTTATTGCTCAGTTGTCAGGAAAAAAAAAAGTTTATTAATATTCTGTCAGTTTCAAGTCAATCCAATGATCACAGTGGGTTATTTGATCATTAACAGTGGGGTACCAACAATTTTGTCCAGTCACCACCAATCCAAGGATTTATTTGGTTCTCTACAAACCCAATAATGGCATAAAAGCACAATATTCTAAACCTATCCCTTTAAGCACCATCCCTTCCAATAAAAAAAATTCAAAAATCAGCTGAAGCCTGTCTGATGGGATTGGGCAGCATCTCATGAGTTCATTCTCTGATTTTCACCAATAACCAAAAAAAGAAAAAAAGAAAAAAAAGCCAACATTAAGTTAACTTCAACTTGCTCCTACGTGAGACTATGTTTATCCGTGGATGTCTGTGTCCTCTCTGTGTTGGCCCTGTAGCATACCCAGTGTATATCCTGTCTAGAATGTATTGCACCATCAGGTGATGAAGAACAAGTTGAAGTCTATGCAGGTAATAACTGCATGATGCAATGAAGATACTCCTGGAGGTTTTCACAATGAAATCATAAAATGCTCTTATTTCTCTAAGTGCTCACTGCTGTGGTTGCATGCCTTCCACAGCAAAGTTCTTGTGTCAAAATGTTTTTTTCTTCTCATGTATTTCTCCTTATTTCAACCTTAACTTTCGGCTTTTGCATAATTATTCCCCCTCCTTCCTGTAAGACTGGCTTTGTTGATAGGTACCTACTAAACTGTTCAAATAGTCCTTATACAGCATCCTCAGGAGCATCAACCTTTGGCACCCAACAACTATCAGGCTATATGAAGTCTGTATAGCTGTCAGATTTTATTGCTCCTTGCAGGCTAAACACAGCAAACTGTCATTATTTGTTCTGAACGTGTGGAGTGTTCTGCCATCAGTTTGCCTCCTAAGGGACATGGTATTAAAGAATGGAAAAGGAGAAGGCAAGGTGAGATGGATTTACTTTATTTTTAGCTGTCTGAAAAAGTAAAAAAAAAAAAGGAAAAAGGTAAAACAAATGTTATAGCCACAATTTGCTTATTCTGTAAGCTCTTAAAAATGGATTTCTGCTTATTAGATTTTGAAGAAAGACTATTTAGACTTAATTTCTGTCTATCTTAAGCCACCCATAATTTTTGCAGAGCTGAATAAATTTTAGGAAAATAAAGAGCATACTTTTGGATGGTGCCAATCAATTCCTTAAGCAGGAACTTTGGAAAGCGTGAATGTATGCTTTGTTCAGAGGACTGCTGCTTAAACAGAACTTGGGTGACCTTTACAGACCACATAGCAATAGCTTGCATTCTGCAATTTGTCAGTCTATTTTTTTACTTTACCTCGTTATAAAACTCCAAGCCTTTTTCTGTAAGCAGTCTCTACGCGGCACCAAATAGTTTAAAATAAATCCCCCTGTATAATTGCTCACCTTATCTGGCAATCATCTGCTAATCTGCTTAGAATAAAATTGATTGACAGCTCACAAAGTATGCTTTCTTTTCCTTTACCTCTACAAATTAATAGCATTATTTTTTTTTTCTTTTCAGTAACATCATGCCTCAATTAAATGCAACGTTGCACTGCTAAACAGAAAGGCTTTTAAACATGAAAACCAATCATCAGAAAACAAATCTTCCAGACCATCAAATCGAGGTCTCAGAGGAAATACAGTGGCACAAAATTCAAGTAGTCAGTGATGACTTGCGGTCTCCAAAGTCAGTGTAACTGTCAATTACAGAGATGCTTTAATTTTTCAGAATAGAGCACCTGTTTAAACTTCCAAAAGTACAAATACTTCAGATCACTGTGCTTTGCTGGCCTGCAAACTGATTTGATCTAGATTGTAAAGACTAAGATGAGACACCAGAAGCAACAATGCCAAAATTAACTGATGGCCACTGTAAAAGCAACCTGGACTTCATTAACACCTCGGAAGAGCCACAAGCTGATCACCTCCATGCCACGCTGCACTGACGCAGTAATTCACCCAAAAAGGAGTCCAACCAAGTATTGAGATCATGTACTGTATACAAGTCAAAAAGGTTAAGGTTAGTCAAAAAGACCAATTGAATCAACATACGTCAATATTTCATATTAATTTAAATGTATATCCTGTTCAGAAACTTTTTAAGATCGGTAGTGTGCCTTGTCTTTCTATAACATGACTTTAACAAAAATCACCCCCCCTCCCTGTTGTACAATATATCCACTCTTCCAGCAATCAATTTTGTAAGTGTGAAAAGTGTGTGTATTACTCCACCTACATACATAGCTTCACCTCTTATCTGCTTCTACCAATTTTTTTTCTTAAAACGCTTGCCTCCGTTTGACTTTGTCTGCCTCCGTCTTTTCTAACTGTCATATTGCTGCTCAGTGCACACCAAAAAGATAAAAAAGTCAAAATCCCATCTCCCACTATCATTTAATAATTATCAGCTATTTTCTCTCTAGGACTCAAGACAGCAACCTTGCAAGATAAACGCTGTTTTTTTTTTTTCTTTTATTTAGTTTTGCTTGCATACATCTGGATTTCTTGGGAAAAAAAAAAAAAATGAGGAGGCCTAATCTGTAAAATGTTACACAAACCATGATGTACCAGTTTGTAAGGATTTTGTAATTTTTTTGAGTTTGACCTTCAAAAAGTGGTACATTTTGGAATTACTATTCCATTTCTGGTGAAATTCAAACATGCCTATTAAGTCACAACTGAAAGTAATTACCTTTTTATAGACGAAAAGTTACATTTTGACAAAAAAAAAGAAAAAAAAAATATATTGGTCAGAGTAGAAACAAGTTTTCAGGGGGATTTCAAAATAAAAAAAAAAGTCCAAGTCTATTGGTTGGCAGCTTTGGACTACATCACCTAAAACCGATAGGTTGCACTCAGAAAAATAATAGTGTCAGAATGTAATTACATTTATATATATACAGCATAAATAATCAGCTGTTCTGGGTCTTTTTCCTTATGTTTGGGCCAGCAATGAATTAACGAGACAAAATGAAATATTTAAGTTTATTTGAGTCCATCAGCAGCAGAACTTGAGTTTTATTTTTTATTATTATTCCTGAGTGTCGCTGCAAAGGAGCAGTTGGTTACTGCACACTCATATCTCGTCCACAATAATTCTACCAATTTCTAAATGAATATATGTAAGTTGACTTTGATGAAAAAAAAAAAGAAAAAACTAAAAAAATGTTCATTTTTCTGGCACTAAGCTAGTAGTAGTCTGGTGTGAGTCACTCTTTTCAGGTTTTTATTTGAAAAATAGTTGTTTTTAAATCTCATAATGTATGGCTTCTTTCCACTTCATAATGCACTGCTTTGTGTTGGTCTATCACTTGGTTGTTCAAGGTGCTTTAATGCTTTTCATGACATTATGGCGCCTTTGTGCTGCTGTAATGCCCTGTAATGCCCTTAAAAACAAGCTAAGAAGAGAAGCAGCTTATTCATTCATTTTCCATCCATGTTTTATTCTGTTCAGGGTCGTGGGAGGGCTGCGTGCTTTTCTAGTTCTCACTGGTAAAAAAAAAAAAAAAAAAGAAGTGCAAAGTTTATTGTTCTCATTTGTCTGTTATTTTCATGTTTGAATATGCCAATGTCTTAAGAGCCAAGAGCCATCTTACCTTTTTTTTTCTTTAGTTTTAGTAACCACTAAGCAGCAATAGGTCTTTTTCAACAATATTTGACTTTATTAATATATATATGGGATATTGGCTGTTAAACTGTCATTGGATTTACCTTTCCATGTTAGGTAAAAGTACCAAAAATGTTCAAATATGAAAGTCAGTGCTAACAGTAAGCATTTTCAAAGGGCATAATCAGAGTAGAGAAATGAGGAGGTGAATGATTCAGATGCTTTAATCTCTGGCGCACACCCGATGTAGGGATGCCTTACCTTCTCCTGCCTTTGTGCTGCCGGTGTATACCTCAGACAAGAGTTAACAAGAGGAGCAGCTCATTCATTCGTTTCTCATGCATATTTTATCGTGCTCGGGGTCGAGAGGGGTGTCTTTCGAGTTGTCGCAGGCTAAAAGTCGAGTTACACCCTGAACAGGTCATGGGGTCCATCGTAGCGCCAACACAGAGAAAAAAAACAAAAAGTAATGTAGATTCACATCTCCCCCCACGATTAATTCAAAATCAAAAATGTTCCTGGGTTGGTAGGAAGCTGTAGTACATAGAGAAACCCACGCAGGCTCATGAAGAAGGCCAGGGCATACGCATATTTTGTGGCTTTTGGCACCGTTTGGTCTTGATAAATATCGACTGCTCGTCTATTTCAAATGGTGGTCACTAGTACGTCCTTTCACAGAATATGCCATACAAATAATTAACATGTTATTAAAAGGACATGGCTTACAGTACATTTTTGAGTTTACTGCACGTAAAATGAGTAAGTTGTACTTATTCGAAAGTAATTTTCAATTAATGCTTAAATGTCAGTGGAAACATTTTTGCCACATATATTTCAAATGACTATATTTATCTGGTAGAAATAATAGTAACTCTGGAACAAAGTTAAAAAAAAGATCAAAATTAAAATTCTTTCCCATCTGCTTTTTTTTCACCTCAACACAAATGTAAGTAGGTTTATAATAGGATATGTGTTAACTTCCACACATATAGTTTTATTTTATTTATTCTCTTGGCTTGCTTCATGTGCTTTGTGGGAATACTGAATGAGGTTATGAATATTCACATTTTTCTAAAATATAATTATAATTATTTAACCAAATATTGATTTCTGAACTCTTCCCGAGTTAAAACATTAGCATTGTTGTTTCTAAATGAATATGAATTTGTTTTCTTTGCATTATTTGAGGTCTGAAAGCACTGCATCTTTCACCATTTCTCATTTTCTGCAAATAAGTACTTACCGGTAATTTTTGCTTGGAATTTCTGGGACATATTGCCAGAAGTTCATAGAATAAAAGAACAATCTTCATTTTACTCAACAATATACCCATACACAGTACAATAAGGAAAAACTCATAATTTAAAGTGGTATCTTAATTTTTTCCAGAGCTGTAATTTTTCATGCTGAAAAATATGAAAAGTAAAAAACATTATTAAATACAAGCTCCATAATCAGTTATCAGGCAATGGCCAATGTAGATTGTTCTCCTCTTTTTGAAACTTTATTTTGCTACTTTATATAGATGATCTTTGAATGTTCAGTAAGTGTGCAAATACATGAGAGGTAGTAAATTATGTGCACTACAGTCCTTAAAATTTCTTTACCTCATAATTTTTTCTAAATGAATATGCTGTCACACAGACCTCAATAGTGAAAACAATAAATAATTCAAACATTTCTAAAATGTGACAGCACTTAATTTGGTATTGGAGAGAAATACAGATGTTTAGGAAGATGGAGTGGATAGTATATAAGCTCTGTAATGACAACAGCAGCTTGGCTTGGAGGCAAGAAGAGGTGCAGCAATTCATCTCCTATGGTGTGTTAGAGGTTATATCGCAGCACTTTTCATGTCATTCTGTGTTTTTCTTTGCTCGGACAGAAGATGCTGCTCCTGATGTGCCTAAACTGCCACAGTTTACAGTGAAAACTTTCTTCCGTCTGTTGGTGACATCACTGTCCACACCACAGAAATGTGCCGACTCTGCACTGCCTCCTGTCCAGGAACAGCGTCTGCCATTTTTTGTGTCAAGTATCAAGATAGTGATCATTTTCTGTTTTGTTTATGACCCTTTCCCCGTCTCAAATTCATAACAGTAGTTTGACGCTGTTGTTTTTGTTCCTTTAGAAGCTCTACCTGACTGAATCGATTCTGGTCTAGCAACTGTTGCTGCACACCTTGGAGAATGCTCCCACCCTCTCTTGCACATTTCGAGTACTTGGCTCAGAGAGCTTTGCCCGCAGGCACCACCGCAGGCAGGAGAGCAGCTTGAACTGATGCAGGTCGGGACCACCCTGGTCCTTCACCACACTAATGTTGTCTTCGAGGGATTTTAGAGAGGAGCTCTGTGACATAGGTGGCCTGCATCTCCTCATTTTCTGAGCAACTCTTGCTTCACATTTCCACCCAAACAGCCCACCCTCGTACCCCTGTGCTGTTCATAACCATATATCAACTTCTGGTATTTTTTATAAAATGAGAAGTTAAAGTTAGATGTTTAAGTTACATGTTTCAGTTTAATAGCACATCAATTAGTGTCAATGGTCAATATTTTTTGAAGGATACACTAAAATGGCTTCATTTGTTAAAAAAAAGATCCAATATGGAAACATTTTAGAATCTTAAATCATCAAATTTCAAAATCCACATGATATCTACTGCATGTTCCATACAGTGGTTTTTAGATATTGCCTTTTTGAGCAGTACAAGACACCTGACTTTTCCAGAGCGCTTCATTTTCAGGTAATAAAGGAAAAAGTCGAGTTCTTGTTTCATTTTTTTTTTTACTTGTTTGCCAGAGTTTTACTGGTTTTAAACAGAATTGACCCAAAAGTTTACTGTACAGCCAGAACTACAATCTACAACTTAGACAAATCTCCATGTTTACTTAAATTTTTACTTACTAAATGCCAACAGTAACTTGAAATAAGCTGCAAAACTGGATGAACTGATTTTAGACATGTTTTATTTTGTCACAATGCTTATGGGCACAAATTTAGCCCATATACTGTATGTGTGCATGTCAAATGATGTTAATTGAAAAAACCTTGGCACTGCGATGGCTAAATTTGAGAAAAAGCAGGAGTCTGAATATTTTGTTTCCCCATGTGATTAATTTCAGCTTTGACACAATAAATGGGAAGATTAAACCATGCAAATGTCAGAACATTTGCAACTTTGAATCTAAGCATGACATGAGTTATAATAATTTTCAGAGGATTTTATAAAAGTACTATTTCAACAGAGAGTAAAAAATCAACCGAAATGTCGCACAAAACCTGCTTGGTTAAAAGCACACATGCTCCGGCATGTCAACATTTACAAGGATAAAATGCGCTTATTGAAATTTATTGTGTCTGACAACTGAATAAGGTTTTGTGTGTGACATTTGTCACTCAAACCTATAAGGAGAAAAAAAGTGCTATTTGCTGAGCTAGTTGGGAGTTTGTTTTGTATACCATATATATACTGACAGAGCTAGATATTTTCATAAACATATGCACAAAATCTATTAAAAATAAGATCTGATAGGCAGTCCAACTAATTATTTCTGAGCAACAGGCAGAACTCTGTGATTCTTATTCCTCTTCGTGGGATTAATTTCAGCTTTAAAATAATAAATTGGAAAAATGTGCCATCTCTGTGTCAACGCGTTTGCAAGCACAAATGCAAGTGTGACATATTGTTACGCTGAATTTTGACAGAGATCTGTTTCTGTCAGTCTTTTCACAACCCTTAGTCGATGACAGTTACTGTGATCAATGCATTGTCATGCCGTTGTTTGTATCAGAGTGTCTAAAAATATCCTGAAACCTGCATGTGCCAAATTAAAATCCAACTATTTCTGATGGCCTCTCTTCACTTTGCAGTGTCTAATTACAGTAGCTTACTAAAGTACTCTTTTCCCTTCAACCTTTTTAGATTTTTTCATATTACAATTTTAGGTGTTTGTTTGTATTTTTTCCAGGATATTGTTTATATCGTTCTCCACCAGCTTAGCACATCAAAAAACTAAAACTCTGGTCCATTCTTCTTTGTACAACACCTGAAGCTCTTTCAGAGTGGATGGAATGCATCAGTGAGATGTTGTGACATTCCTTTCTTTTAGCAGGATGAGTCATTCTAACACATGAATATGCTTTTATATAAGCAATTCAACTGTAGCTGTGGCTATATCGTTTCTTTTACAAGTATCTTTCCACTTGGATGTTTTACCTTTGTGGATGTTTTGAATGCCACTATGGAACTGGAGCTTTTTATGGTGATGTAGTGTGTTTTCTACCTGTGGTGGCCTGTTGAGCTTATAGGGCCCAAAGTTTAGTTTGGTTTCTGGCAAGAACATCTTATTCCACTGGTTTCGGAGTATCAGAATAAAGATGTCGGAACCCCATTGCTTGCAAACCCATTCCGACTTTTTTAATGAAATCCTTTAAAAAACATGTAGCACTTCTGTCTTTACATCAAAATATTTAACTATGTAAAATTTATTTAAAATACAGCCAGATTCAAGTAGTTTGAAGACTTTTAGTAAGCTTTGTCCCTTTATCCAATGTCACAATGGAAAAACTACAAGTCAAGCATACTTATTAACTGACTAAAACTTGACTTTAGTCGACATAAATATTATCAGCACCTTTTGAACAGTAACATCTGTCGATTTTCACTTTTACCAGTAAACACTTACTTTATTTTCAAACAACAAATCTAGATGCAGACATGAATCAATAACAATTTGTTTCTTTGATTAAACTCTAAAGCAGGGCTTTTCATCTCTGAGTGAAATTACATGCTTTGGTAAATTTGATCAACTTCACTGATTACCCTGTTGCTCTCGACAGTTAGTTCAAGGAAATCTTTTTTTTGGTTGCCAATATATATTTCATAAACCCCAATCAGAAGGGGCCCAAATTCATTCTCAAAATATTCTTTCTCCCTATTGCATATGGTTAAATATTTTAGATACTATCGATCGCTATGTTCAGCAATTTCTCGTCATTATGGAAATAATTAGGTTCACTGCATTATATATGGATTAAAAAAATATCCCCTACCTTCCACTGTGACACTGGGGACCCCAACTAATGCATTGGCTCCCAGACAATAGACACAAATGTCTTTTGGCACGTACAGGTTTTAGGGAAATCAATTCTTTCACAATAACTTGCCTGGGCAATAATAGGGCCTACACAATGAAGGAAAGCATACTTCTAATGCAAACCCTATTATCAAAGACAGAGATTCATCCATTATTTACCAAATGCCAATTTCACAAGGCTGGTTCAAAAACCATTCTGAATTATTCATTAATACACAGGCTTTCATGGCTTTTGGATGTAATTAATATTAAGAACAATCAGGCCATCGCAAATCAAGACTATCACTTTTTGTCTCGGATCACAGGATTTCTGGAGGAGAGGGCGGCAATAGAGTTTCCTGACCGTACGGTTAAATGGGTGCCCAGTGGTGGTGCTCATTTCACAACTAAGGTGAAGTCCTGCAGGTTTATTGATTCCCGTCTATGGTAAAGGTTTAGCTATTATTCTGCAGCTGAAAGGGGATCACCCCTTTAGCCCCAAGAAATCAATGCAGAGCCTGCAGCTATAATTACCATACACTTGATGATGTTAGTATTACTTTTGCATGCGCTGGAAAAATTTATTACAAATTCCATCTAATACATGTCAGCACATTCTAATCACATGATTAATCATACACTCACAGTAACAACATTAAAAAAATAAAGATAAAAGGAAAATAGTTGGAAGTTTTCCCTGATGAAAGTGTTGCTTTACATTTTAAGTAACTTGTTTTATGTCCCACATTCTGACTTTTTTTTTTTTACTTTCGACATCTGTCAAAACAAACACAAAAAGAAGGATTTATAGCCACTACTGGTTTTCTAGTGGCCAACTGATATTGTGCCAACTGTTGTCTAAATGTCACAGGCCACAATCCAGATGCGGACTGTTTCACACGAGGCCTGGAGGCAGCATGATAAAGGTTGCAAATGTCAGTTGTGTTTGATAAAGTTTGGAATGGTACGGTTATGTTATCTTTGCACTCTTATTTTTCTCGTCAGACACACACACACGCAAGTAAAAAGCTTAAACAAATCGACAACAACAATGATATTGGCTGAAACAATGGAATATTATCATTAGAGCTGTAACAAGACGTTGAGTGTCAAATCATGACAGGCAAGTGAATCTTACATCGGTGCCTCTTATGTCTAGGGGACGCTGTTGAGCTTTTGCAAAACCCTTAAAATACGTATCTTTGTGGTATGCCTGACATTTGTGCAACATTTGGTGAGTTTTCTTTTCTGCTTAGGCCTCCACAAAGTTGGGAAATAAATTTATTTCCCAACAGATTAATAAACACTACAGATACATTAGAGTTTCACAGCGCTTTTGCTGCCTGGGCCTAATTATTTGCAAGAGTGCTTGTGTAACTGTTGCTAATCAAACTGCTTGTAATTTTATATGCTGAGGGTAAAATATGACTCTGAATTCATTATTTTGATTTCATGACTCTAAAAGGAACAACTGTGAACAGTTGAAGTGGTGCGGTCAGTGTTCAAATTAGTATCCCACCTATGGAGGACAAAAGGGACACACTCAAAACCTAAAACTGTCCAGAAATCTCCTCTACACACATGGGCACTTTACATAATAAAGAAGATGCCATTAAAATGACATAACCAGGACAATAACCCGAGCTTGGCTATAAAAAGGACTCTTATCACAGTCTTCATTATACCTGTAGTTCAGTTATTAAAGGTCAACTACGCTGCAGACAAGAGAAACAGACCATGAGTTCAACATGCTGATCACAGAGTTTTAGGGCACTTATTCTATAGAATCAGTACCTAATACAACGTTAAAAAAGTGCTTAAAGTTAATGTAAAGAAGAGGGTCACTATGCATCAATAGAGACTTGCTGCTAAAGAGCATCCAAGCAAAAGACCACAGTATATTTTGGATGACAAAACTGACTTTTACTGTTATTGGTCAGATTGTAAAAAATTAAAAAGAAGGGTTTTTTTTTTTTTCTTCAAACGCATCTCTAGTTCCAAATTTTCTAGCATTTGGAGAATGCAATTTGTGAACATCTTTTTTTTTTTTTTCCATTTTACTGAACAATAACCTTTTCAGTGCTAAGAGGGTGGCATAAGTGTCATGTATGGTTAAACAGATTTAGAGTCATATTTAAATATAACATCTTTCAAATTAGTTATAACAATTCCATGTATAGTGGATCCCTGCTTTTGTGGTTCACTATCTGGATATCCAACTTCTTGCTAATTTTTCTGCAAAAAGTTAAAATATTGATAGGAAATCTGCCTATATTGGAATTTTTTTAAACAAATCTAAAACAATCTGAAATACCTAAGCACATTTCAACCAGAAACAAAGTTTCACAACATATGGTAAGGCTAGATTTTATTTCTTTATATATCCATGTTACATTTTTAAAAGAAAATATAATAAAATAAAGTGGTACAAAATATCCCAGTTGCCTCATGCAAACAGATAATTTACATTATGTACTATACCATAGCTGTCATAGTTAGTTTACTGAATTACAAGATAATGAAATTCATTTTTGTGGAACATTGGTATGTTGACAACTTTCTACATTTTTTTTTTTAATCATTTCCTTCACACCAACCTGAGTCCTCTGCGTCTGCCTCACCACCTGTCAAAATCAAAGTTAGTTGCCAGTGAGTAACAAACATCAGCAAATATAAAAATAACAGTGGAACTGAGAGAATTGTTTCAAAGTAAAAGACGGAACATAATGAACTACAGGGAGGAGCGTAATCACAGTCTTCAACTTTATCATCTCACAATTTGCAATAGACAGGTGGTGAGGCAGACGCAGAGGACTCAGGTTGGTGTGAAGGAAATGATGATTTAATGAAGAAATTATGTCAGAAATACAAAGTCCAAAAATCCCAGCAGCACAGAATGAGCAAAAGGCTAAAGCTCAAAACTGGTAGCGACTGGCAACCAAAAGACATCTGACAGCAGATTAGATAAAACAAGGACCCGACAAGGAACACAGGTGGGTTTAAATACACAGGGAGACAATCAGGAGAATCGAGGAACAGGTGTAACTAATCAAGGGGTAGACGGGACAGCACAGAGACTCTACAGAACACAGAAACCTCAATAAAAACACAAAAACAACCAAATCTTTACAGATCAGATGAATTTCTCTCAAAAACAAACTTGTTGTTCCCGCTGGGGTTTGGCATCCATGCCAGGTCCTACTGTGTTTCCCTTCCTGCTGTGAACGCCTTCCTTTCCCCAAGAGCTATGGACTGTCTGTGTGTCCCTCTTCGATCCTCCCTCTTTGGTTGAAAAAACAAAATTGAAAAAGGACTACACTTAAACCATCAAGGCCAGACCTTTAATTGTCATGGGCAAAATCCTTTCGCCAACATTAACAAAAAAGTGTTGGAAGAGGGAGTAGTGTTTTCATATAGATTAACCTCACATAATAAGTGAGACATCTTAAAGTCTGTTGCACAAGGGGGAAAAAAAATATTACAAGAAAATATAAAGCACTGAGACAAGACTCAAAGTCAAGTCTTAAATTGCTTTCTGATTGAAGAAATGTGCTGCAGCTTCTAAAGCCATATGGCAGTGCCTCTTCCAACAGGTTAAATGAAGCAAGTTGATTGCTAGGCACAGTAAAGAAAGCAACACATCTCATTATTCAGCTGGCGTTAGGCAGTGGGTACATGTTTTTGTACTGCATCTGAAGTGATGCCTGGGAACCAGCTTGTCTGATTTGGTAAACATGTAACAGGTTACAAACAGAAGGCATAGATCACAAGTCATTTCCTGAGAGAAAATGTGCTGTAGACAAGTTTGAGCAAAAGTAAATCTGCTTTTAACAGTGGGACGGAGAATAAATTTGATTAAAATACAATGAATCTCTGTCATGAAGGATCCTGCTGGAGGATAGCAGAAGGAATGTGGCATTAATCAAGACTCGAGAATCCTGGAAAGGCCTTTTTCTTTTAATTATTGGGTCAAAATCTGTTTAAACCCTTCTTTGAATTCCACATTTTTGTTTTTACACGTAACGCAGTGGTGGTTTTGCCGCTGATAATGTATTCTCTTTCATGATTTTACATGAGAGAAAGGCCTTGATCACATGAAACGTTAATAGGGAGATACTCCTTGTTTATGTGCATGCAAGGCTGGGGCATGAATAACTATGTGCTATTTTGATTTTTTTTTTTTTTCCATCTTTGTATTTGTGGGTAAGCAATTAAAATAAGTGGGTCGCTGATAAGAGAGCTGGTGCTCACGTACAGACAAAAGTTAATACAAAACAATATTGTTATTTTTTTCTGCGCAGAAGGTTTCTGCTTGCTTAATATTAGGATGTGAGATTAAAAAAGACTAGGAATGCATATGATCTTCCACTTATGGTTGTTCTTATCATTATGCAGCATGAATAAAAGATACAGAGCAGGTAGTTGGACTGTTGCCCTATTAATAGTATCTACAAGCAGGTAGTATTAAAAAATGTTTGCTCTTGTAACAATGCTCTCGTATTGTGTAATCTCTAAGCAGTGGTTGGTTCAAAAACAAGCAGAGCTAAAAAATACAGTACATAATGGAAGGATTCATAGTCCCCAAAACGTTTTAACACTTGTTATAGATCAAAAATGTCAATTAATTTTTTTGTTTTTATTATATGTGACATATCAACAAAAGTAATGCATAACTATAGAGAAAATGAACTAAATACTTTCCTTTTTTTGTTATTTTACAAATATAATTCTTTAAAAGTGATCCTTGCATTTGTATTTCTCTGATGCGTATAAATAAAATCCAGTGTAGGAAATATGCACTTGTGTGTAATTTAATTTCAGTATAAATTCAGCTACTCTGCAAAGGGTTGGGAAGTTTACTAGAGAACATTAGTGAATAAACAGCATCGCAAAGACAGATGTTGTTTATGATAGATTTGATGTGGTTATCAAAGGTCAGATCAGGATCCATGATCACCCCCAGATTCTTGGCTTCGTCAGAGCATTTTAATCCAACGGACTGAAGGTGGGTGATTATTTTTAATCTATGCTCTTTTGGTCCAAACACTAATATTCCAGTTTTTGTTTTATATAGTTGGAGAAGATTTTGGCACATCTGGACATTAATCTGCTCAATACATTTAGTGAGTATTTGAACCTGACTGTAATCTCCTGGTAAAAGACTAATGCACAGCTGTGTGTCATCGGCATAGTTGTGATATTCTATCTAATACTTTTGTATAATTTGAATTAATGGAAGCATATAGATATTGAAAAGAAGCGGTCCCAGGATGGAACCTTGGGGAACGCCATAGGTAATTTCATTCAGCTTGGATTTAAAGTTGCCTATGAACACACAAATGGTTCTGTTGGACAGGTAAGACTTAAGCTAGCTGAGTACTATGCCGGAAATGCCAACCCAATTTTCTAATTGGTATAATAAAATACAGTATCATAATTAACTGAATCAAATGCAGCGCTCAAGTCAAGTAAAACTAATATTGACATTTATTACAGTCAGTGTTTAGACAGAGGTCATTGAATACTTTCACAGGAGCAGTTTCAGAACTGTGATGTTGACGGAAGCCTAATTGATGGACATCAAAACAGTTGTTCAGGGCTAGAAAGCCATTTATCTGTTGAAAAACTATTTCTTCTTATATTTCAGTCAAAAAAGGTAAGTTTGATATTGGCCGATAATTGCTTAGAATTGATGAGTCTAGACTAGATTATGCTTTTTGAGAAGTGGTTTAACTACCACAGTCTTCAAAACCTGAAGGAAGACTCCAGAGGAGAGTGACTTATTAATTATTTGTAAAAGATCAGGAGCAAAAACCTCTGAGACCTTTAAGAATAAACCCATCGGTATAATGTCAAGGGAACAGGTGACAATTTTTTTGAGTGACCATGTTAAAGTGGGTCATCATAGGTAAGTTCTGATTAGGGGAAAACATAGTTAATTGTTTCCTAGCAACAGACACAGAGGAGTTTACTGTCTCCCTTATTTTCACCGTTTTATTTATAAAAAAAGGTGACAAATTTTGTCACAGGCGTTCGAGGAGAAAAATTCACGTTTAACAGAAGAAGGTGGATTTGTCAATATGTCAACAATCGAGAACAGAGCACAAGAGTTGTTAAACTTGAAAGTATAATAGCAAGACTCCCTTTCTTACCTTAAACTAAACCTGTGGAGAACTTGTGGTACATTTCTAAATTGGAGATTTACAGTGATGAAAAAACAGAACATGTCTTTGATAGTTAGTTACATACACAGTTTACCATCAACAGATCCAGAAACTGACAGACTATGAATAGGAGGTCTGAGACTGATATGGAAGGAAGGGCAGATAATTCAAATATATGCCAGACTTTTCACATTTTTATTTATTAACAAAGTGTCCACTGCTTGGTGTTATTACTCAAATAGTAGCGCCCTTATCAAAAGGTAGCTCTGGGCCTCCCCGATAGTGACTGTGGTTTGAGAAGACTGACAGCTGGTTGGACCTGTACAACATCCCAAGGCAAACTGATTACCACCCTCCATCAGTACATGGACTGTCACTGTTATTGAGGGACTGTCAGACTCATTCTCAAGGCCATCAATATCAAATGTGAGCATCAGTCCATGTAAGGCAGCTGGGAGCATCAAACACCCTCTTTCATTAACCCATTAACCTTGTTGTTAAATGCTCAGTAATTAAGGTCTTTGATCTCAATGGAATCTCTAAGAACTTTCTACTTCCTAAAAATAGTCCTGATATGTTGTTTTCTACACTTTTGTGTAGAACTGTGGGCAGGTGCATTAAAATACAAATGGGCAAACTGTGGACAAATAGATGGGCATTTTCCTGCATGTTTAAGATCATCAAGTTAACAGCCCATCCTCTTGACGCCTGGAGTACAGGCAGCTTCTTCGCTCTTAACCAAACAAACAGGGGCTTACATCTTCTCCCGGCTTCCTGTCTCACAGCCCTGTTTCCTAGGTAACCATGTCAGATGAATTGAGAGGGGGACTGACGCCCTCCAGAGAGCCAATCCTCTCTCATCCAAAGTTTGTCTCACTTTAGGTCATGTGACATTTGTTCCCATGACAACCAGGTTGGAGGGCAGTCTGGGTATCTCTTTGATCAACGAAAGGAAAAAAAAAAAAAAAGAACACAGACATGCCAGGGAGCAACCTTGAAATCAAGGTGGAGATGCAGATACACAATGGCTCTTCATCAATATATATAATAGGCTCATGTGAGATCAGTCACCAAAGCTTTCATGGAGATGAATGAAGAGGTTTGTGCCATGAAAAAGACTAGATGTGAAGTGTGTTATATAAAGAATTGAACATAGAAAATAATTTGTTCTAACAAGAAATAATTGGTGTAAGATTTTGTTCAATCTCAACAGATTGAAAAAGTCTCACAGCCAAAACATAATAAAAGGAACGCACCTAAGAGCAAATTATAAAGACTGAGTGGATGTCTTTCTTGTCCACTCACAGCAGCATTACTCACCAGCTGCAAAATCACAAAACAGATTTTATTTTGTGAGCAGGTGGCCTTAAAGGTCTTTTGGTCTATGATAAGCATTTGGCCTTTCTAAGCCTTTGAGCTCCACACAAACAAAGCCCCATCCCAAACCTCTGGGCCGAGGTAAATGGTTGACTTTTCCAAGCCTTTTAGTCGGCACAAAGCTGTTGGAAAGCGTCCATCAGATAAGAGTTTCCCACGGGCATCCCTTCAATAAAATATGTGACGGGCAACAAATTGGCTTCAGATATCTGTCGTAACGCAGGGAAAGGTTGGTAATTTCACTGCTTCTACATTCATCTTAGACGGCCGGTAATAGCTGTACATTATTAATAATCAAGAGTCGAAGGAGTAGTCGGGACCAAGAGCAATATTCATTTGCAATATTGTCTCCCCTCAGGTCATATATGCATCAACTAAAGAATGTTTTGTTGCCAACAGAGGCAGAATTACAGCTGCCGTGTTGTCTGCAAACACTGAAAAGGCAATGCACTCTCTGATTCCTCACGCAGCCTTGCCAGGGGAAAAAAAAGAAGGCTAAGTAAAAAGTATCTAGCTGGGCCACAGTGTAAATCTTAATCAAAGTCAGACCAAAACAGACTCCCACTGAAGGTCTCAGAGAAATTTCATTTTACAGTACTCTCCATTTATGGGTGATGGACCATATAAGTAGATGTGAGCCAAGATTTAGTTAAATGTTTTAGCCTTTTCTGCCACACATTTCATCTGGTGATGTGCCAGAACTTTCAGGAAAAAAATTATTTTTTCATTCCCCATGTAGAAACTGTTCATTCCCCATGTAGGAACTGTTATTAGCATTAAAATACTGATCAGAGCAATATTATGCCTGATGTAAGGTCCAACATGAAAAGCAGGTGAATTGTTATATTTGGTAACCAACAGAAACCCCACCGAATTATTAATTGAAAGGGACATGTTCAAAATAGCAAGCGTGTAGAGTTACACTGATTGTGTACTATTAGGCCTAATTTAGCTCACCTGTGAAACACCAACCAGCTTTTAAATCTCAACTTGCTCCTGTGGCTCATAATGGCAAGCAGCCACTTTTACATCTGGTTTACTCTTATGCAAATCCTCCTGCCACTGTTTATTCAACATGTGTCAGTTTTCCTTTAAAGCATAACTTTTATTTATTTATTATTTTTTTTATACAAATTTGTTAAAACTGTCACTATGCCATTACTCAATAAAATCTCAAAACATCACTAAGCAGCTGCAGGTGGCAGGAATAAAGGACACCTGTGGCCAAAAGCATTAGCCTTTGTATAGTTCATGCCTGATGTTGTGTGCATCCATTAAGAGAAAACTGTGTTTGCATTTATTTATTTTTTTGTCAGATTTATTAAGCTGATAAAAGCTGTGCATAATACAGATAATTTAACACACGAACAAATCTGATTCGAATTCTTCTGTGAGGGATTGCTTAATATTCTTATGCTCTCTTTTTCATAAGACTCTAATAAGATTTTCATTGTTTTTTTTAAAGTCAACACTGCAGAATAGATGCTGTTCTGAGATTTAGTTTGTATCCAAGGCTACGAAGAGAACAGGAAAGACTTTCACCACACAGGCTGTCTTTAATGTCAATCAAACTGAGTACATGAGGTGAAGGTGTATGTTAACTTGTCACCATCGCTGCTGCCTTGCTTTTTCCCAATTGGGAGATGTAGAAAAAGCACAGAACTAGATCTCAAATGGCAAAGATTTCAGTAAAAATATGTTGTGGGGAAAGAAATTACAGCAACATATTTTTGATTATCTGCCAGACAGATAGTTAGAATTTATCAAACTGGCCACCATATTGTGGATTGTCTGTCTCTGAAAACATGGTCTTCTAAGGATGATGAGAGGACATAAGCAATTATCTTGCTTGACAGAGCTTGCGTAATAATGCTGGACAGGACAGTGGTGGCAAAGGTGGTAGGATGCTCAATAAAAACACCACGCACCAAACAAGCAGTCCTGCAAAGAGTGGGTTGTTGGTTTGATTCCCTCTGCTTCGGTCGTTGTATCAAGCAACAGGCATGACACTTCACCTTACCCTTGGTGGTGGTCATACGTCAGAGCAGCTGTGGCTACTGTCCAGTAGCTTCTGTGTGAGAATGGATGAATGACTGAATGTAGTGTGAAGGTCTTTTGGGTCCTCTGGACTTAATAAAGAATCTAAGGGTTTTAAAGAAACCAAGTTGAAGTGAACTTCTACTTTCTACCAGTTTGAGTACCGTCACTCATATCTGTGCATACTAAAAACAGAGCATGTAAAGTAATTCTGGTAAGGGTAACAATCTAATACATAAGTGAAGGAGTATAAAAATCAATAAAACAGTTCTCAAGACAAGAATGAAGATCAATGCCATACAGCAGTGGTCCCCAACCACCGGGCCGCGGACCGATACCGGTCCATGGACCAATTGGTACTGGGCTGCGCAAGAAATAATTAAATATGTTCGTTCTGTATTGAGTCTAGAGGAGGTTTTATTTTGAAAGTACTAAATTGGAAACTGTCGGTTACGTCTTGCGCGCCAACATGCAGCAGAATGAGTAAGAAACAACGGCAGCGATCTCGATCCTTACAGCGCGCAACATTTTTTATTTTTTTATTCAAAGGGGGTAGGGGTCCTGTGACACCATCCAAGACTACAGCAGATAGTAAATTGAAAATAAAAGAAAGATGTTTGGCAAGATAATCAACATTTCAAAAGAAGTTCTGTTTAATTGAAAACAACCTTGGGTAAATTAAAAGTAAAACAATATGTTGCTATTTTCCATCCTTGTTTTTAAATCATCAACAGAAGAAGAAATTATGGTAACTCTTGAAAAGCAAGCTTGTAATAAATGAGTTTGCCTTTTTAACAGGTGACAAGTATTGTTCTGTTCAGTGACAACCACACTAAACATTTACCACGTTTAGTGTGGTAGTAAAAGAGAGTATTGCCCTGGGTAACTAGAAGGAAAATAACAGACAAATATGCTAAAGCTAAATTAGACCGTCTCCAAGCAGCTCCATGCTTCTGTAACTGTGTTTGCAAAATTTTTCAGAAGTTTCAAGTCAACAGAACTGTGGCCAATCTCACTGGTAACAAGAGGAAAATGATGACAAATTGAAGAGAAAAATAATATGAATGGTAGGAAAGGGCCCAGAATGACCCCCAAAGAAATTGTAGGTCATGGTTGTATTGAGGTTCTACGTTAACACTGCTAAACTTATTAAGTTTCACCATTGTATATAAACTAGAGTGCCTTAAGGCCATGGGTTTCCATGCAATTTTCTAGTAAAGTCAACTAATTTGGGTTAACAGAGCACCTTTGTACAACTCTATCCAGCCTTCCTCTTATCCATGCAAAGTTTTACTCTCTCGCACCAAATTTCATGGTATGCATGGTATGGCCATCATGCCATGTTTGTGAGATTGTCCTCTTTTGTATTGGCACAACACTGACAATACAACAAGGAAAAGAAGTCACACTCAATGTATACCAGTAGCTTCTGCTTGAATATGTCCATCTCAACTGCTTATTTGGTGCCTGGCTTCCATCTTGTTGATGACAGATTTATTTATAATCTGGTAGGGATTTTTTGTTAGATTCATCCAATCTACTATTGTTTGCTCTCAAATTGCCCTTCTCATTCTCCTCCTCCTCACAAGATTACTTACAAAAAACAAAAAACAAAAATGAAACCAAAAAAAAAAAAAAAATCAAAATAATTTGACCTTGTATTTCAACTGGGGTCCACACTATATGGCTACTTTCTAGGTGGCTGTATGTTATTTATCGACACCAGATATTGGATATGGGATGGGTTGAGTACTTATCAATTACAGAGTGCCTCCTCTCCTTTTTTTGAAAATAAATATTGCTGTTGTAAGTAATAAGCTCGGACAAGACCGAATTTCTTCAACATCCAACTAAACCCTTAAAAAGCCAGAAAATAATGACTGTCACACCATGTTTGTGAGATTGTCCTCTTTAGCAGTTATTAACCTTCTAAATCACATCCAAGAATGGTAGACATTATAATTAACAACCGCTAATACTAAGAATAGCGTTGGCAATTAGCAACTGAACCCTATCCACTCTCACTTTTAAAGAAGAATTGAAGTCGCTGCGGAATAAAAAGTGACTCACCTCAAACAACTTCCAGAGTTGAAAGACGTACAACCAAGGTGTCTGAAGTAGTCTGAAGGTTACAGCCTGAGATTTCTTTTTCAACCTTTTACCACATTAAACAAGAAAGGAAAAATGGCTTACCTAAAATTACTGCCACACGCTTGCATGCCTCTGATTGACAGATTTCAATGTTTGTCTCCTTTTGGCCTATTATTGGGCTCCTCTTTCTTACAGCTTGAGGTTATGTAAAGCATTTGTCTTTGAACATGGTTGAATCTTGTATTTCACCTTAAACACAAGTCAATCCACAGCTTCTATAAACGTACTAGTTAAGACATATATGCCTGAGATGAATTACTTTGGCGCATCTTACTTATTTTATGAAATCCCTTCACAATTGCTATTTCCCTAATTGTTTTTCTTTTTTTTTCCATTTGTATCCAATCCCTTAAAAGACAATACATAAGATTATAATACTACAACTAGTGCCATTCAATAGCTTGTATCATTGTACTTTTTTTTTTGAACTTCAGACTTTTTCAACATCTTGAATAAATCGGAGCTACAATCTCGTATAATAACTTCAACAACAGCTGCTTTAAGGTCCCACACCTGAGGCCGTGAGACCCTTTACTGCAGAGGTCAACTTATCTTCTGCCTTTTGCTCTGTTCTTTGGATCACAGAGAAAATCTGAACACATGCATTTTTCTTAGGCAGAGAAAATAATCCTATTTAACTAAATCGGGCTGAACAATGGTTAAAAATAATAATAATAACAATGCTTGTGCAACTTTGTGCAGAAGTATCATCTTTTATTTTGGTCTTCAGTTGCTCCAATCAAGAATGGACCTGCCTCCCCTGACCACACGTCACTGCTCCTGAAATGTTCATTTTAACTATACAATAAATTAGTTTTTCTTAAAAATCTAAATATATCTATTCCCAAAACGAATTATTTTCTTTAATTTTAAGTATTTTTACTTTTAATACTTAAGTATTTTTTAAAAGTGAGTACTTTTTAATTATTACTCAAGTAAAAATGTTAATGTTGTACTTTTACTTTTACTAGAGTACATTTTTGTCTGTGTATTTGCACTTTTACTTATGTACATTTTGTGAGTACTTTCTCCACCATTGTACAAGACATACTAGTATGGTATGTTTTTTTATCCCATTAGTATGACATAATGTTAGACATTTGAGTTTACCCCCCCTTAATCAGACCATAAAATCCCTTACCGAACTGCACCGACCCTGGCAGAACCGCTCACTGGAAATGAGCCTTTAAAGGGAAGCTGGCAGCAGTTTGTGGAGACTGATCACATTTCCAAAAATTTATGGTATTTGCTAATATATCATAAACAGAATAACACAGTGGTAAGAGAAAAGTAGACTTGGCTGTGTTTTCAGTGTTAAATTACAAGTGTGACTTAGTGACGTTGCTTTAGTTGTATGCATTTATTAATAAAAGACAGCTATACATTTGCCCCTTCTGACTCAATATTCTTTGTACCTGCCTCTGTTATCCATATGCATGAGCAAACATACTACTATAGCCACTGACAGATGAAGTGACTAACATTGTTCATTTATTCAACACAGCATCTGGGGTGATCATATTTGAAAGCAAGTGAACATTTCGTTCTCAAAGTTGCTTTGTTAGAAGTGTGAGAAAAAAACGGGCAAGGCATCAGGTGCATAATGGGAAAAAGGCAAACCGGGAAAGGCAGTCAGAAGTGTTCTGCTGGGAAACCTTGCATCATGCTATGTTGATGTTACTTTTGACGTTTTGAAGATGATGTGTGCCACTCCTTGGAAGCAATATTCCCTGATGACGATTGTATCTTTGAGACAAGATCACACATATTGATGCCAGTCCATGATTGCTCCGCACCAAACACAGAAAGAAACATCAGTGTCCAGCACAATTAAAGAAACTGCTATTAAAGTGAGGCAAATGTGCAAGTGATCACTTGTTCATCTCATTACAAATGCCCTAAGCACAACCACCAAAGAGGAAAGGGAGGATTTAATCACTAGAAAGGTGGTCCAGCAGCCCTAGGCCCTAGATTGAAGCCTCTCTGTTGTCCAATATCCACTCAGCTGAAATGTCAATGAGCAAGGTGCTGACTCCTTACAGCTTCCTGAGTTGCTGCTCTATCTGTAGATAGATTGGATCGACTCTAATTTGTGACTGGTGTTTTTTTTTTTTGGCAAATGCTCAGTTTAAAAAAAAAACAGAAGAAGAAAAAAAGACTCACTGGTAGAGAGACTGAAGTTTGACCTTTCCATAATTTTGTCAGTGTTGGCAGCTGTTCTTTCATATTTATTGGATTCTATTCTTCCTGGGTCATGCAAATTGCTTTAAAAAAGAAACAAACATTAATTTTTAATGTCTTTGTTTCAAATCAGAAAACAAAAATGTATCGATTTTCATACTATTTAGAAAAAAATAAATAATAATAATAATGACTAAAAATGAAATAAATGAAACCAGCATTTTCAACAGCCACCATAGAACAAATGCACATCATTTAATGTTTTGTTGAGTATGGCATCATTAATTCCTGATAACAGGACATCGGCAGACGCATGTAAAGAGAGTTTATTTTGAATAAACTGAAATAATAATCACCTCCAAAGGAAATACAGTGACCAATAATGAAGACAGACAAAGAGCAACAGATGGTCAGGCAACAAGTGAGCAGAAACACGCAGCCCTGAATAGAACGGGGACAAACTGAAAACAGTTGACTGCAATCAAGAAAAACACAAACAGATGTGGATAATGACAACCAAGGTAATCATTGATGTTTTGATAAATACATTCAAATATACAAATGCAAACACCAGTGGAGATGAATATGTGTTTAAACATACTAGTCATAATAGTGACTTTGTGGCTCAGTCCAAATTCCATTCTATTTTTGCATTTGTTTCCCACTAATACCATTTCATGGATATTTCACATGTACCAAGATCTACACTGAAGGTACTTTGCAACCGTCTGGTGATTAGTTATGCTTAACAGTAACTGTATCTGATTTTATATCACAACGAGTTTGTAGGAAAGCAAAGAATTTCTCAAAGCATCTCAAATCACTGGAAGTCTCATTTGAGAATCAATTGCCTGATCAGTTGATCATGAATTCATGCAACAACTGAAAGTCTTGAAAAAAATTCTGCAAAGCCATTTTTTATAACTTTGTGCAACTTTTCTCAGTTATTGGCTGACTGATCAGACAGTTTGATACAGCTAAACATTGTCAACAACATGACTAAAGCATCCTTCGCCAAAAAACATTAGCCACAAACAAGAAAATGTGTGGGAAGCCTTCAGGAAAAACTCACAATGGATATTGAAATGAGTTCATGTGCTTGAAACCCAAATGCAAGCGTCAAAACGAAGCACACAGCTGGGTTCCTTTCAGTTGAACACCATCATTGTGTGGCTGCTTTTCCCCACTATAAAAACACATAACTGTATCCACTAGCAGAGAAATACGCCCAGAAGCTTGTACATACACACCGTGTGCATAGATGTGGACCTGTAAGCTCTGTGCTTTAATGAGCATTGTCTTGACCCTACGAGCTCAGAGTGAATCAACCCGTTTACGCCACTTCTTTACTTGTGACACTTTAGTGGTCACAAGTCAAGGACACTTTCATTCATCCTCTTAATTCTGATACCTAGAAACCTCGGGACGCATTCACTATCTGGCATGTTTTAGCATAAAGCCCCGTTGAACACCTGATGCTTTCTCTTCTGCCATTTGATGATGCTTACTGCAAAACAGAGCAAAAATAATCAGATTTTATAATCAGGAATAATCAGGAAACGTATGAACATTGAATGAGCCAAGTAAAAATAAAAATACAGAAATGTGATTCTACTTAATATCTCTGTCTAAATTAACAAATTTAGATATTTTCTGTATATTGTCAGTCAAATGATAGCATTCTTTTGCAAAGCAAGAAGAAACATTTTGATATGAGAGGTCATCCCAGCTTTTAAACAGTTTTATAAAGGGGTAAAATAGGATTATCAAAACAAAAGATAATATTAGATTCTACACCAACGGCACCTCCAGTTTTAAATACTAGTCCAGTGAATCGTGTGAAGACCATCAAGAAATGAGATAAAAAAAATGTCCATGAGGAAAAGGGAAGAAATTACCCTCCAGTATCTCCAATGTAGAATACTATATATAACTTATTTCACAATTCTGAACACAAACAATGATATGGTAAAAAAAAAAAAAAAAGGTGGATACAACAATATCTTTGAGAATAAGCTTAATAAAACCATATTAAGCAAAGCACTTAATGCTTTTTTGTGGAAAATATAATTTCCTCAGTTATAGTTTTTGAGCTGCAGAGTCACATCCCAGCAAGGCTCTTGGCGTAGTCAGATTCTCATTAAAGCAACGTCTGCTTTTCCTCAAATGCTTATAGAATTTTTATTGTGTTTTCTCAACTCTGGAATGTTTGTAAATGAGGTCAAGGAAAAGTGATTATGTAAAAGCTATCATCACATACATAACATATCAATAAAGGCCTGGATGGAGGTGTGGAGGGCAGGAGGGAGCATTGTCTGAAACCGGTGTCCTCCAGCTCATGAGTGTTCTCCAAAATTTTGTAGGGATTGTGGAAAGCTGGATCAATTCGGCTTCCAAAATGCAACACACATCTGTCTTTATATGATTCACAACAGCACATTTTGATCTTATGCTATGACATAATAGTTCAATTGTGTTTCCCATCTCCAAAGGTTAACAATAATATGCAGTATCTTCCTTCTGGTGTAGTTATTAAAAAGCTCTGAGGAAGGGAGAAGCACATGTTACCTTTGTGAAGGCAACAGGGGTAGTTCCATAATGCTTTATCATAATATTGATGAAGCATGTTTTTCAATAGTGTAAGTGCACACACAGGGAACAATTCAGTTATGCGCAAATCACAAATCTGTGCGTCTTGGCTCCGCCCACTGGATTTTTAAAATATTTTTTTCAATCTCCGAGGATGGGAGTTAGCTTTTAGAGTAGGGTTAGTTACACTTGAAGTTTTCTTGAAATACAGTTGCACACAGTTAGGTAAGATGAGGGTTGAACTGTTGTAACTTTAGCCCACGAGCAACGCTGAACGGACTGCAAGTGCTCCAACAAATGTTTGGAGGTAATTGGATTTCAATGATATTTGAGCCCATAGAGCGATATCAGCACATACAACGCCTCTAAGACAGACTTTCGTAAAATGCTTTCAATTCCTTTATTGAGTCTCCTTAACGGGTTAAAAAAAAAAATATATATATATATATTGCTTCTTTTTGTCCTTCAATGTGCACCTTCTACATAATCTCTCTTGTTGTGCCTGATGTCAGTGGATGACTCATGTAGACAATCAGTAAGCTTAGAATATATTGCAAATGGTTTAAGGACAAAATTACAGACATGTCCGTCTGAAAGTGAAAAGATTGACCATTCACAATGTAATAGTGAATATAAGCTCCTGTATTCTCCAGCTTGCTTATGTAACTGTATGAATCATGTGGCTGCGAAGAGATGAGCCCAGAAAAATACTGATGAAAATAAAGATGTTAAAAGAGGCAAAGGATTCAACATAATTTCTCTGAAATAGCAAAAATTGCATGTCTTTGGAGAGGTGCTCAGAGGTTAGTTGTCTGTTTTTGATGAGCACCACTTTTCTCCAATTGTCTTCACTTCAATTCTCAGAGAAAATGTTGTGAGGGCATCCTGCAGCTAGGATGTAGTTCATAGTAGCAAATGTGCCGTTCTCATAACTGCAGATACAGCATGGAGATTATAACGACTATGGCAGAGCAGATGTTAAAATTGCTTAATCACTCCAGCTAAATGCAGTTAGATTTTAACTGAATTTCTGTTTAGACACTTTTCATTAAAAGAAAACTCAGAAGATTTAGCAACATTAATTTGTAAGAATTTAAATAAAATATATGGTAATGCCTTCTAGGTAGCTTACTGATTGTATAAGTGTGTGTAACGTTTTTTTAGTGATTTTGTTACAATTTCACAAGGCTGGACACCTCCCAGATGAAGACCTATGTATACACTTTTCCAACTTTATTATTTCTAAATCTTTGTGATTCACAGAACTTCTTTTAATAGAAACTATAAAATTAAATGGTTTTTGTTGTTGTTGTTTTTTTTTTGCAGTTGTTGTTTTTAACTTTGATCAACTAATCAATGAGATGCATCATTTGAAATCATTATGAACTCTGTGGAGGCACTATATAGGGAGACTCTGGTTTCAAAGCATGTCTGTCTAACATGATTCTAATGTCTACTCAAGAGTATTGATTCAAAAATGACAGTCTGCCATCTTTAGTAAAGTTTATGTTGGATGAATGCGTTTCAACAGATTTTGTCCACTGAACCACATTATTCCTAGGCGAGGCAAGCTGAAATCAAAAATGGTCATAGTCCTCATTTCTTACCCAATTTCTCTGAACTATGGCTTAAGATAAAGCTGAGAAAATTGCTGATGTTTTGATATGTAAAATATGTATTCTCCCTCTGTCAGTTCTGTCAAGATAAAAGAGGACTTAGCAAATTTCTCTTTTATATTGGTCATATATTGGTCAATGATTATTATTTTATTTTTTTTTACATAATTGCCACTGTTAAAATTAGTTAGTTAAAATTTAACTAGCTATGGTTCCTGTTCTTTATAGAACATTTCATCCTATTTGATGACTGTTATGACTATAGCCAAGTTCTACAAACAAACAAGGCAATTAGTCCTGTGTAGGTTTTTTACTGAAGGTTTAAAAATCTCAGTGACTGCAGTGTGCCACAGCAAAGGGAAAATAATGCTGGTAAACAGGTGTAAAAAAAAAACACTAAACCACCTATATTCTGTTTTTCCTTTCTCTCTGTGTCAGCTTTACTCTACATTGCCATGGCATCCAACAACACCTACTCTAACCCACAGAGCAATTGGTAATATATTGACCAGAATGCCCGCGCTATATTTTGCTTCTTGCTTTTGGAGTAGTCTCTGGTCTACTTGCATTCGAACCGCGCCAGAGTTTATTTGAACAGAACCGAAACCGAGGTTCTTAGATGGACCAGAGTTTGCTTTTTTGGCGTTCGAGTTCAATTGCTTGTTCTCCTAACGAGCTGGATCTTCCAGGCAAATGAAGTAGAGTTCGACTGAAGCGGACTAAACAGGGCTGGTGTAAATGCACACTTAGTAAAAAAGTTGAGCTATTTTTTAAAATGTCTTTTAAATAACAAAAAAACTGATGAAATCTACCAAAATTATAACCTTCTCTATTACATCTCCAGTAAAAAACGATAACCCAGATCACAGAAAATTGGTGATACTAGATCAAAAACAGAGAGGAACGTCCACAAAAAATATTTTGCATTCAGCTCAAAATCGCCCATTGAATCTGCAGACAAGTTTGCTATCTGACACCACAGGACACTTTGAAAGGTCTTTGGGAGGCCTGGCCTTAGAAGGTCAAAGCCAAATTATCTTGTCAATACAAGATGGATCCACACCACTTTAATTCACCACATAATAACTGGTGAATTAAATTGTAGCTGCTTAGTCCATATCAAATTTTCCAATACATTGCAAATATTGTGAAAGATTTGAAAGGCCTCAGTAGTCAATGAATGCCAGACCTCACCTGTTAAAGAGCTTGTCATGTTGAATTGAAGCTTTCCAGGCTTGTTGCTTGCATGATCATCTTTGCCCACCTGCTTTCAGCAAAAATGTAAAACAACACATGTTTTCTTCTGTTTTGAAACTAACTATGAATATGCATGAGCTAACAGTAACAGTAGTTATGGTACAAAAAGACACTTGTTTCAGAGGCTCTAAGAGCCATGCTCAACAAATCCCCCAGCAACTGGATTCCCCCTGGCAGCCACTATAATGGTGGTCTTAACAAGCAACTTCTTATTGCCACTTTGCTTCAGATATTGATATTGTCAGCCTGTAGTTGAGCTCTGCAGGGAAAATCATGGTGGAGGAAGACATTTAGATTAAGCAGTCCACTTTAGAAACAATTTCCCTGATACTAAAAATATCTACAATTAGAAAATATAATAGTCCCCCTTTTTTTCCCACTTTCTCTTAAAGGAAGCTGTCTTGTAATATGGAATAATACAGCAATTCCCATGAGTTTTATGGAAACCTTAGTACATTTTCCGTCTTTCACTGATGTAATTTTAAGAAGGACATTCTGTAGAGTGATGAAAAATGAGGAGCTATGCTGATTTTCCTTTTAACATCATACAAATGTCCATGTGCAGAAGTGGTGAATACACTTAGAGCAACCATGAGTTAATGCTGAGTTCACCAAAGAGCCGTGGGGTCGTTGGACGTTGTTAAAATGCTCTAATTTGAATTAACGGCCTCAAGTTTGTTCAGTTGCCAATAGAAAAGGGCTTGCCTGGCAGTGAGTTTACAGCAGTGTGAGATTAGTGCACAGAAGTAATTTGGCTCAGAGGGATGGTCGAAATGTGGGAGCGATGTACTGGGAAGAAGGATTGCCCAGGCTCAGGTAAATGGTGCACTTAAGGACAAGCCAAAACAAATCGGCATGAGATTAGGGAGATTTGGAACAGAGGAGAGGTAAAGATGTTATTTTAATTCGACTTGTTTCTGCAATGTAGGAGTAAGTGGTGGAGGGGCCAAATTAAAGGGTAATGTAATGCACCATCATTAGGGGAGAGCAATGATTTAGCTTTAGGACATTAAATAGACATAAATATATATATATGTCAATATTTAATTTTGCATCATAATTTAAAGAGATTTCTGTGTATATATTGCTAAAAAAAGAAAAAAAGTTTTGATACCAATTGATTCACTTTATAGCACAATAACCATAAAATAATGCATAGTTGTGAAGTGGACAGAAAACCATATTTTATTTTCTAGGAAAAAGAGCAATGGCAACTCGGGAGAAGCTGCAGAGGCCTGCAGCACAGGTGGATCAATCCTTTCACAAGATGACAACAAGCTGAGCAGTTCAAAACATGGACCTTTAAGTGACAGGAAGTCTGTTTTAAAATTTGCCACAGGCATGTAAGGGGCACAACAAACATGTGGCAGAAGTTGCTTTGGGGTGATGAGATCAAAATATATAAATGAATGAAATACATGTAAAATTACATATGTAAGAAAAACTAAAACTGCATATAACTTTGAATACACCATGCCAAGTTTTAAAAATGGTGGTCGCATCATGTTGGGGAGAGAGGTACTTTTCACCAACAGGATTATTAGGAATATGGATAAAGCTAAATCCGGTGCAATACTGGTAGGAAAGCTTTAAAATACTTTTGACTAAGGTCAAAGGTCACATTTCAACAGGATAATGTCTCTAAAACATACAATGGATGAGATTTAACTGTTTTGGAAATCAAAATTAGCAAAAAAAAATAAATAAATTTTCGAAGCTGATAGAGATATACTTCTGAAAAAAGATGACTTTACAAAGTATTGACTCAGGATCTCTTAATACTTTAGTATGTCTCTCGTTTCTCATTTTCATTTGTTACCGAAAATAAACAATGTACTTTTGTTAATCACTTTAAACACCCAAGAAAAATGTTGAATTTTGTGGTTGTAACAATATTGCAAGGATCAAGAGGCAATTACACTCCTTCAAAGCACCGTAGTTCTCTATTCTTACGCTCTAGCACTGCCTTCTTCCCTGTAGACCACTGTGGCTCCAACATGTCACCTTAACAACTGAACAGAACACTTTTTGTCCGTTGCCCCCGATCAACGGACAGGAAGGAATGATGTCTGAGTGAGAAAAGGGTCAGAAGGAACTGTCACCTTCTTCCATCCACCCCAGATACTATCTGTGCCAAAGATTTTCCTCTGGGATCGAGGTCACGCATCACCTCAACAGTTCACTCCCATGGGATGTCACACTTCCTGAAAATCACCAATAAACCCCTGCAATCTCTTGCTTCTCTCATTGCCATCCAAGTCTGTCTTTAAAAAAAAGAAAGAAAAAAAAATCTCATTTTTTATGTTTCATGTTTTGGAGCTTTTTAGCACAGTGTTACAGTATTCACACATTTTCACATTCTTGAAGCATTATTGTCAGAATTCTGATCGTGTGACCTTAGACATCAAAACCTGAGGACATATTTTGAATAATCTGCTGTGCTACAGGTGCAGATTTATTGTAGTGTGTTTCTGCATTGCATGGTTATATATTGTAATAAAATCCCAACCCCCCTACCTGTAAACTAATATGCTTGAACACTGATGTGTGAATATAAGGAAGCACACCACTTCTGAAGAAACCCCACGAGCAGAAATCCACTCAATAAGCAAATATGATTTAGTAAAATCTAATCTTCCGCAACAATGGCTTAAAGCAATTTAGTGACTCATCTTTGATTACATTTTTGTATTTTGAACAAAATTACAAAAAAGCAGTAACTGGATATTTAACTTATTAACACACAGGGCCTTCTCTGTAGGTCTATGAGAATCCCTAACATGTATTTACAACCTAGATTATAATTTGTGTTCAATTGAATTATATTAATTTACTTCCAGTGGTCTATTCTCTTTTTAATAACTTTCTTGGCTGTGTTGCTGCTCATGGATTATCGGTGTTCCGGCCAATCAGATTCCAGTATCTATGTGTTGCCAGGGGAAGCCTAATCTGCCCAGGGGCTTAAGAGTCAGTAGAGCAGGCCGAAGTTCAGTAAATTATATAGTAACGGTACAGTTCTTCTAATCAATCATCTTACAGATTTGCCTCCCAACGCCTTTTGGTAGGCTTTCAAAGGCTTTCCCAAAGGCTCAAGATTTCAATTAGCTTGAGAGGTTGACAAACCAAAGTGGACCTCTACCATCCCAAGATAACTAAATCTCAAAAAATGCCAAAATAGTTTTTGCAGACAAAATTTTATGAACCTGTAAAAGTCAGGTTTGTATTGGATGTTTAATTCTCAGAGTATTGCAATTACCTTAAAAGACAGGTATGGCAGATACATTTAAATCAGGTCTACTTTAGTACTCACCTAACTTAGACCTCCATCTTTAAAGAATTACAGTGGACCCCCAGTCTATTCATACAATTTTTGTGAATGGGTATCAGTGTTTTTGAAGGTAGTTTTAAGTAGTTGTTGATTTTAGCTGTTCAAATATGCTTGTGGTCCCTAAACACCGTCAATACACCGTACAAACAACCTCATCTCTGAAATCAACTATTGCTGAAGGGGTTACATTGCAAACGTGGGTCTTAACATAACATGAACATGTTGTCAGAAATATATCACAATAAAGGATTGTATGACCTAGGATAAGGCTATGAGGCCTACCATCTGTAAGCAAAAGAGTTTCCATTTCTAATGCGTAGCCCCAAGCGATCAGTATGCTGTTTAGCATGCCTCACACATGTCTCACAGCTCTTCTGTGCCATAATTGGAGGACTGAATTTACTTAAAACCTGCCTCAAACCACATTTTGCCTAAGATCTGCAATTGAATATTTCAGTTTTTGCTATCCAGCATTACAAATAGAATTTGGTAACAAAAGATTGTATTTTATCACAAAATATATTTGCGTTATGTAAAGGAACAGAAAAAATGTATCATCATCTCAAAAGAGCAAAAATTAGGGAGCAGTTTTGAAATTGGGTACCATAAATCTCTGAATAAAATGTTTCCATTGGCTGCATTTCTTGAGTTGTAGATGTAAATCTAAGCCTTTTAAAAACTGCTGCCTGAATTTTTCAATTATGTGAAGGAATGCATTTTATTTCAAATTGAATAACTTCACACTGGGGCGAGATATTTTGTGATGTGGGAGTTTAAATAAATTCCTGTGGCAAATTACTGGGGACAGAAGCATTGCTGAATTATTGTAGTGCAGCAAGTTCTACATGCAAAACGTGTAAAGACTTTGCTGGACTTCACATATGTCAGTCTGGTATGAAAAAAAAAGATCTATTTTATCTGTATTCAAATCATTTTTCTTTGAAAGAAACTCTTTTAGATTTTTTTTGTCAACAGGGGACAAATATCAGAGAGATTGAGGCTGACATAAACTAGGTATGATGGTCCCAGGGTGGCTAAACAGCAGAACCTGTTTTCAGCCACAATTATAGGGGACAATTTTTAAAAAAGAGCATGTCTCCAGTTTCAAATTCAGCAGGGATGACAAGTCTGAAGTAAGAATTGCTCATTTGCATTTGAATCGGAGTACTTCACTGTATGCTGTTTAAGATTTTTTGCACAATGTACACCTAAAAATGCAATCACCAGGGCTCAACTATCTAAAGCTTTTGATGATTATTCATTTTACAATAGAACAAAACTTAATTTTTACTTGATGTGTCCATTTTTCTGTCTGTGGCCCAAGTGGGCAGAAACAGATT